>NC_091396.1:32925671-33228702 GCF_032191515.1 Phaenicophaeus curvirostris | reverse complement strand
TGCATGTGCAGACATAGGTTAAAGTCACTCCTATGCTGTCTTTTGGTGTGCAGGGAGCTGCGCTGAGATTTCAAAATTATTTCCCTTGCAGCTCTGGTTCCTTAGTAGAAAGAAAGATTATCTTGAGAGCTCATAATAGCAATGGGAAGGTTTTTTGCCTTCTTGTCATTTGTCCCACTCCACTGCTAGACACTATAAACTGTTGTCATAAAATTTATCATGAATGAATCAGTTGCCTCTCTGCTTCCTAAATAAATCACCTTTCCCACTTTCCCTTTTCTACCAGAAAGTTTTCCCTTTCTGTACTCTTAGAAATAGGATCGCTTTCCTTTCACGTCCAAAACTTATTTCTGAAGAAACAACTTAAGAAATGTTTTCAAGATGATCCCTGGTTGAATCATCAGCCCCACTTCCTGCTTCACCCTCCACCCTCCCTGGAGTTCTCTCAGTCACATACCTGACCTGAACCTACTTAGTTTGAGAGAGCTAGAAAGTTTGCAACCCGTTGTGTGGCTGTGGGCCAGGCAGGCAGAGTTCTCTGTGCCTGGTACTGTTATTGTTGTGAAATCTTGCTTGATGAACAGGAGGTTATTCTGTTGTTTGGGATTATTTTTTTTTTTAACGAATGTCCTGGAAATATGCAGGAGCACATTTTGGTGCTCAGAGAGTTGACTTTTTGGAGGCCGTGGTGCCAGAAAGATCCCTGTGTCCTTTACGTTGCTGATAGCCAAAGAGGATCAAGAGCACTTCCATTTCGAAAATTATTTTTAAAAAACCTTAACACATTTTGTCCTGCTTTTACAAAAGTCCTTATTTTTTTGTGAGGTCTGTTTATAACTCTTGTTACACAGCAGAGAGTTTATTAGGTCCTCAGGAGTGTTGTCCGTATTGCTAGAACACCAGGACTTGTTTCTATGCTTCTCTCTTCCAAAGTAAGGGGCTGGTTTTGCAACATGATCTTTTATTAGTAGTTCTACTGAACAGTCCTATTGACTTCTTCATAGAATCATAGAATCACTAGGTTGGAAAGGACCCACTGGATCATCGAGTCCAAGCATTCCTATCAATCACTAAGCAATGCCCCTCAGCACTTCAAAGCTGCTTATCTCCTTAAAGTTTATGGCATTGAGTTCTGCTCCTTGTACAAGCCTAGGAACCAGCTGTGGTGGGGAAGAATCCTCCTGCCATCATAGGAGGTGTGGAATGGGCTACCAATCTTTCCTGTGTTGTTTTATGTTTTTGCTCAGCAAAGGAACAAAGCACAGTCTGGTGGTGTAGGTCGCTTCATTTGTGTCTTGCTTAACTGCATTCGTACTGCCCCTTACTAATGGCCCTTTAAATTTTCCGGGCAACATACTACTCAACAGTAAATATGACTGCTTGTTTGCATGGATATCATGGTGGTATAATCTTCTCTTCCACCTCAGACACCAGTTAGTATGATTCTAATTTTTGATGGAGTGATGCAGCACTCTGAAAGCAGGGGCCTATCAGGTGTGTGAGAGCCAGGCACTGTGTGGAACGGCTCTGTGCCACAGCCATGGTGTAATTCCACCAGTTCATCTCAGACCTAGCTAGTCTAGCTCTTATAGCCTGAGATTTTCTGCTGTTATTCCTTGTGCTCTACCAAGCTGGTACCCAGTACCACTGGTACCACTCTCTCCTGAATCTACTGGTGCCTAGTTCTTGTTCCTAGTCCTGAAAATCTGCCAGAATCTGCATGTGGTTTACTCTGCTAGACTCAAATCTTTCGTCAGTCAATTCCTTACTTGAGGCTCTGAAAATATCCTGTGAATTTCTCAATGACTTGTACTTACTACTGGTCTGGAAGTTCTGCTTTGGAAATTGAATGTTTAAAGAACTGAAGCTGAAACCAGCTTTTTGTAAGCCATCCCCACAGGTTTTTAACAAACATTACCCACAGATAGAGTATGGCTCCACATCCATTCAAAGCAGCTTACATCAGGGCTGCTATCGCCCAACCATGCTCCCATTTCCTCAACACAAGAAACAGTGTATAGCTGACCCTGGAATAGCACAGTTCAGGGATCTAAACAAAAAATTAATTTCCTCTATGCTGGACCAATTTATTGCAGGGCCAGATGAGCACCAGTGCAGGTACAAGGACAGAGATGGGGGATTGTGATTGGGGCTGTAGAACACAGAGCTGGTGCAGCCAAAGTTTAAGTCAAATTATACTGTCATGGAATCACAGCCTTTCTAACTGTTTTTCACCTGTGTCTGTTCTCAATGTAAGAGGCACTAAATGTACATCAAGATTCAGTTGTAGAGAAGTAATCAGATTATTTGATTTTTGGATAAGGAAACTCAAACACAACCAGAATTAGAAATTATACTTATGAGGTGCACGTATGCCATGATTGATTTTTCAAGATTAAGAGTTCAATGCTGATTCAAGTCTTCTGTCCAGCCTACAAGTAAAACTAAAATCCAGAATAAATTAGCATAATTCCTGGGGAGCCAATGGGAGTTATTTCCACTTCTGTACTGAATGTATTCCTAAGGGTTTCCTGGACTTTAGGAAAGCTAACAAATAACTTTGGCCATATTTGGTTAAACCCCTGTTCTGTTTTCAGCATAGGAGAGTGTGACTTACTAACATTAACCCCACTATACCTGTGGTTTTCATCTCATTGTCCATGGATCCATCCGGGTCCACTGACTTCCTGAAGAGTCTGCAAAAGGTAAATGAAAACAGCACTAACACTGTCAGGAAACTTCAGTTCACAACACAGTGGTCACGTTCTCCTTTGGAAAATGGTCTCCGTTCTGGGTAATTTCTGCAAATGAGTAGAGACCTGAACAGCAAGGAAGAAGTGATCAGGTGCAGATCACTATCACGTGTCCAACCTCAGGCTATTAGGGACTTATGGGAATCATTCCCATCTGATAGCAATTTAGACACCATTATAAATGAGTTGTTTCTGTCAAAGTCCTTAAGAATGGATGGCTGCATCACAAAAAACAGCTTTACATTTTGGATTAAATGGATTGATGATGGTAATCCCAACAGACAAAGAATAAGAGGAGAACTGTAATGGGAGCTCACAAGCCTCTCAGCTCTGGAATTGATCCATTGGTTGTGAGAATGGTGAGAGAGGTTTGAACCAGTCTTGAGCTTTCTATATAAAGTGTATTCAACTTAACTTTTTATCAACATTTAGTTTTCGTAAAAAATGAAGGCTCTAAAAGTGAATTGCTTTGAAAGGTCTTTAGTTCTAGAAATGTGCTCCTACCTTTTCTCCTATCTTTGGAAATTCTTGTTTATCCAGCATAAAAAATTCATGGACAAATTCTGCCTTCCAAGATCTATAAGCCTGATCAGTGCTTAAAAAACCCTGGAAGCAACAGCTTTGTTTATCTCCAGAAGTCCAAGAATAAGCTGATTTTGCTATTTTTAATCTATCCGGAAATATGCAAAGAAGAGAACTTAATTGCAAACAGACCAAGCCTTATATAGGAAATGTGTATGTCCCTCAGGGGCACCTAAAAAGTGAATGTCTGAAATTAAATTCATATATTCTTCTCCCTTGCTCCCTGAAGCACGTACTCTTGGAACGAAAGGGAAGGCTGTGTGCTAGCATCATATCCCAGTAGTTTCTGTCCATTATAATACTCTGGATAGCTTTATATTCAATTAACAGATGTTTCCTAGCATGTATGAGCTCAAGGTGACTACTTGTATGTGTTTGTAATGAAGCCATTGAAGAGAATAGAGAAAAATCAGAAAAATAATGGCTCTGTTGCTAGGATCCTAATTTGGTTAGCAGAGAAAAATGAAGCAGGAGTATTGTAATTCCAAAACTTCACTCACACTTTTCTCAAGAGAGTGCTACCACACCAAGCCATCAAACAACAGTGAAACCTCACATCATGAAATGAGTTCCTGTCACCTGCCCAGTGAATCTGAAATCAGGATTGTCTTTTTCTCAACTTCCAGATATTACACTCTGTAATGGGTAACATATAAGGTCCTAAGGTGGACCACATGTGCTTAGCTTAACTGAAAATCTCTCCACATGTGGAGAAAAGGGAATGGCATTGGTTTTGCATAGGCACAGCAGCAGTCTCCTGACTGCCACTGCCATCTAAGTGTTAGCTCTTCCACTGGTCATTGCGTGACCACTGAGCACATCACACGGTATTCTCTTGGTGTGTGCCCTACGCTGCATCATGGAGCTTGGGTAGAGCACTGGCCCAAAACTGTGTTTCTGCAAGTTTGGAAGCAAGCCCATCACAAAGCTCCTCTGGGATCTTCACTGATATACATCTATCAGTCAAGCATATTTTACTGTATTCCCACAAACAGCAATGGCACAGCTGGGCTCTCTCGGTTATCCCACAGTCTTGCAATTGCAGCCCTTGTCCCACTTTGCATGCCAGGAGCAAGTTGCTGCTGACTTCCATGCTAAGTCTCTGGCCACTTTGAAGAATGTACCACACTGTTCCTTTGTGGTGCCTACTTGCCATCAGCGTAGAAAACTTTGCCATATCCCATGTTATTAGTAGCCTCTGCTGTGCTCTCTGAGACAGAGTTTATTGAAACCTGGCCTCTGTGTTCTGTGGTCTAGTAGCCGAAATGGTCTGGGTAACATCCTAAATGCTGAGGGGCCTGCCAGCCAGAGTGCACACAGGGGACCCAAGATCTGTAGATTTATTGCTTGTAAACCAAAAAGTATATTAAAGAAAGAAGAGATAAAAATAGATGGGGAGCTTAGGGACTGGAAAGGCAGCCAGTGGAGATTAGATGCACTGCTGGTTGACTCATCCAGCTTGTTTTATTGTAACACAGTTCCAATAACGGCTGTATTATTTCAGCTTTTGTGCAGTGAGCAGACATTTGTTTTGCATTGAAGCTTTTTAACATAAATGTGCTCCATTTTTCATTTCTTCTTGCATTTCCCAGCATTTTCACAAATGAGAGAGGTGATCACTCCAGAAGAGTATTAGCCAGCTTCTCAGCTAGTATAAATCAGCAACACCCCCTGGTATTTAATGGAGCTATGCAGCTTTATACCAGTTGAACCTGCACCAACTGTTCTTTTAAAACATGTCCCACCTTATAAAGAGCTGTGTTTCCTTCAGTGGTGGATTCTGAAATTAATGAGAAGTATTGGACCAACCCCCTCACAGAGCACGTGCAGTGCACATCTTGGCAGGATCCACTTCCCAAGGTGAGGCTCTGCTCAGTCTGAGGGACTGCTTTGCAGGGGCTGCCAAAGAACAACCGGCTGTCGTGTCCTGTCTGCTGGACCTGGGCTGTGATCTGCCACCCTGCAGAAACCCTGCCCACAGCCTCTGCCTCACTGCAATTCATTAAAACCCTTCTGTGCCTGCACCTAAGTGGCTGTGGGGAACAGATATAGTGAAAATATGTGGAATGTGTGTCCTGCTTCATTAGCTATTTGCTGTTGGGAGGTGCTGCCTGGCCAACTTGTGCTCCATTCAGAGGCAGAGGAGTTTGGTAAAAACAGGTTTGGAAATAACCAGAGGGAAGGCAGAGAAGAGTGTGTACCTTGAAGGAGATGACATCAGGTGGGTCTACCTGTGCAGTGGAGGGAGGATACCTGTGCATATGTTGCAGGATGGTCATGTTCTGCAGCTCCTTGATTGCATGCAGACTGAAAGAACACTTTGGGTTCTGTGCAGATTTTGTGATTTCATGAGGCAGAAGCTAATGACCAGGTGGGTCACTTCCCAGCCATGTTCCTATGCCTCTTATTATCAGCCCTTGAGCAAGCCTGCCTCTGCCGTGTTGACAAGTGAGGACTAGATAGCTGTTCATTTCTACTGGGATTTTGCCGTGGTTTTAGTTGAGATGTTTATTTGCATCAGTTTTTCTTAAACAAATTACAAAGAGTAAGTTCGATGGACTGTGTAGCTGTGCTAACCAGAAAAATATGCCTTTATCTCTTCCATTTCTTTTCTTAGCAGCATGGAAGTGGGAGAGGGAATTTGCCAAAAAATGTGGCTTTGTTTCATCAGAATCTGCTCCCCTATAGCGGAAGCTGTATGACAACAGGCTTTTTCATGGCCAGCTTGTGAGTAGTGTGCGTAGTGTCCCTGCCATGGACATACACAGATCCTTTTAAAACCCCAATTTTGAGACTCTGGCAGCTGTATAACAAAAAAGAATGTCCAAGTTGATCCACAGTCAATTTCTATAAGCACATATGAATAAAGTTACTTTATATGTACCTGAGTTATCATCAACTATTTTATGCAACACAAAAAAAGGCTTTATTTTTTTCATAAACTTTTCAAGCTCATGAATTTCTGATGACAGTCACTTACAGGAATAAAAGGTGAGGTAACAGCAGCTTTGTATAGGACTGAGATAAATTTGGATCCAAAATAAATGAAGAACTCTGTAAGAGGTAGAGTTAGGAAATAAGTGTGTGGGAAAATTGGAGTGAGTGAGAAGGCAGCAGGGAAAAGGAAGCCATAGTACAAATTAAAGACTGCAAGTAACAGGGCTGGGTGCCAAGAACCTCAGAAAAGAAAAGGAAAAAAAGTTCTTGATTAGCTAAACTGTTTGCTTTACTATATAAAAACTGACCTTCTTGAGGAGCCCTGAGCCCTGGCCTCCTGGGAGTCTGAGTACGTGCGGGCAAGCTGTTGCCCTGCTGATGGCAACAGAAGTGCTCCAGCACTGCCCTGTGGATTTCCAGGTGCAAATGCTTCATCTGGCAAGAGCTCTGACCACATCAAGCCAACAGTGCCATAATCTTTTATCCAGCCTCTCAATACATATTTACCTTCTTTTCCAAGTAATTGCAATAATCCCAGTTCTGTTAGCTACACGTGAGCATGTGTGTTGAAGGCAACCGCTGTCTTTCTGAGAAGCTATAAAATGTAGGCCAAGTGTGACTTACGAGGGGACAGATGAAGGGCAGAGCTGGCATGAAAAGCCCATGCCTCCAGCCAAGCTCAGACCCCCGTTCTGGCTACAGCAGCCAGTGGGGCTCTCCAGCTGCCCACAGCTCTCCTGGATCCAGAGCACTGTCTGATGTGCATTGCCCTCATCCTGAGTCTCCACTCTCCAAGGACTATTCCCATCTTCCTATCTCAAGGTCTTTGCCCTGCACAGGAGATTGCTCCAACACAGAGATCCTTATGAAAAACCACTGACTAGACCTGACACGTGCCATCTTACTGCAAGTGCTCATGAAACTACCAGGTACAATTTAATTAAGTAATATAAAGACTGCAAAAGAAGAGCTCTTTTTAATAGCAGAGGGTGGAAGAATTGTAGGACTTCTTCGTAAAGGAACAAGACTGAAACAGTGTTTAACATTTATAACTTCTAGAAATGAACTTTTCCAAGCCCCTCTGTTATAGGGTAATATTATAATATTATAATATTATAATTACAGTTGGGGAAACAAAGATGACGTTGTATTCACGAGGCTTGTAGAAGACAGGTAGACATAGACCTCAGTTCCTGCAGTGGAAATCTGTATCCAGACTTGGGACTATACCTAACTATCAAGAGCTCAGAAATTCAGCTTTTTCTTGTAAAACTGCAGTCATGTGGGCATCTAGTAAAAGGGTTTTTTTCTATTAATATAAACCAAAGCTTCTCATCTGCACAAAATAATTTGCTGTGGCAGAGAATGCTTTGTCTGGCCTTCAAAATTCACTGCAGGGTGTGCAAAATATGCATGTATTGAAGTGTTCTTGCCTTCCTTGTTTGAGTATGTTAAGAAAGATTAGGAAGGTCAGATGGAAGCAGTTTGCTGGGGCCTTGAGTGCAAAGTTTCTGGACATGTGAAATTTGTTGTACTTAAAGGTGTATTCCAGCATCCTCTCTGAGGAAGGAAACAAAGATTTTTAAGCCCAGATGAAATCAAATCCCTCAAGCAGGCTTAATTTAGGAATGTGAGAGCACAATTCCAACAGCAGAGGGATGTCACTAAATAAAAAGAGATTGTATCAGATACTTTCTGTTCATACTACACTGTTCATGCAAGACTCTCTAAAGACTTCAGAAACGCCAATGATCTCTCAACACACAAAACAAAGGCACAGGAGGCTGTGCAGCTGTTGTGTAGCACAGTGGTATTAGATTTTGGGTGAAGCTACCTCATGCAGTCATCAGATGCCTAGTTTAGACCTCATTTGACATCTACTTTCAGTAATATTGCCCAGGCCAAAGGCAGTCCAGGGATTCTGATCTCATTCTTGGACTACGAGGTAACACACTCCTTATAGTCCCTTTCACAGGGTTCAGCAAAAGGGGAGAGCAAATCACTAAATTTTCCCAGAATCTGAAACTGTTGATATACAGGTTGGTTGTTTTTGCTGATGAAGTGAGATATTCCAGAATCAGGAGAGGATAAAGCAGAAAGTGAAACTGTTGATATACAGGTTGGTTGTTTTTGCTGATGAAGTGAGATATTCCAGAATCAGGAGAGGATAAAGCAGAAAGTAAAGGCGGCCAGGAGCATGAATGCAAGACAACTGTCATGCAGCAGAACAGAGTGCCTAGGACATGCTGTTAATGGATAAAGTACACACAGAATTCAAAACCATATTAATACCATCAAATTACTAGTAGCCACTTGTTAACCAGACATAGAGAAATGCAACAGGAACAGTTTCTGAGTACGAACAGGCTGCACACACAGGAACAATTTCCATCACAAGTTTTTTTTCTTCTGTCGACTTTTGTGAACGTAGTGGCCTGCACTTGCAGCACAGAATCAAGACATTTGGAATCACAGTGTGGTTGGTGTAGCAAAACCAGGAAAACAGTAACATGATATAGGAACTTGTCATATAAGTAGAGTGAATTAAGCTGATTCTATATAGTGTTTTCATCCCAAAATGCTTGAGAAGTTTGTTTATAAATGGATTACTTCCCTGTGGCTCAAATGCAGCCACCTCTGGGCTGAAAGGCAGTTGTCTTCATTGCACATCCAGTGTTCAGGCTGCTTGTGAAAGATTTTCTTTATTATGTGTCTAGTTTTATCCAGCTCTTCATAATAAACTGAGAACTCTGCAGCACCTTGTTTAGATTCTCAGACAGGTAAGGGTGGTTGTTAATGCCAGGGGTCCTAAAGTCACTGAATTTCCAAAGACAAAAAAGACAAAATTTAGAGAAGTTGTGCTAATATGCAACAGCAAATAGTTACAAACAATATCCCATGAACTGTGCCCAGTGAATCCTGAGGACCAGGCAGCGTTGCTTATGTCTTTGGAACTTAAACAGCACAGCCACATTGTTGGGATGACAGGTTGTTCTGAGTTTTGTGTGTCTTGACTCTTGTTTCTTTACTCTTCTTCAAGACCCCTATGACTCTGATGGCATCTTGAAGATGGCGGGAAATTAAAAGACTCCAAGATAAAAAATAATATAATTTTATTTTTTTGTCAAGCAAAATGTCAGTAACTGTCTTACTTCCTTCGTGGGTTCCACCTTGTTGTAACAGACCTATAACCAACTCACTGCCTAAGTTCCACACTTTTTCTGACTAGTTAGCAATTTGTTTGGGCACTATTTCCTACCAATTCATTGATTAGGAATAATGGAATGAGCGTGGTAGAGTTAAATCTATATTTTACTGAAGATGTGTTACACATTCCTGCTACATTGTCAGGCCTTGTTTACCTTAGCAAGTATAGGGTGTGTAGTAATTATAAGCTTGATACACCCTGCCAGCTGTTTATTTGTAGTACTTTATAGTCAACTTATATCAGGGAAGTAGAAATAACAATCAAGAGAGGTTTTAACATTTTTCCTAGCCAGGATTCATACTTCATCTGAGGTCAGCAACAAGGCTGAGGGTACTCTCAGTGATAGGCTTATATACTTTCCACTGGGTCTTATCCCCATCATGAGCAAAATTTTTAAGGAAATCATCACAAAATCTTGCTCTGGACCTTGCATCATTGCTTTTTTATCAGATGCTCTAGGGATTAAGTTTGAACTCACCAAATCCTTCCCAATCTGCGAATCATAAATTCATAACTGAAAATTATGAGGTATTCATTAGGAGAGAGGGCTTTGCCAGGCCATTTTGGCAATCACAGTTAAGTAGGTCATAATCAGTTTTTTAACACAAACTTCTCATATTAAAAAAAAAGATAGGAAACCTTTTACATTCACATACAAGTACAAATCCTTCTCCTCAATCTGAACTCACTGGCACTCAGCTTTTGTCAGCATTCATTGCACAGGAACTACTGACCTCCAGTTTTGACCATACAGCCGCAAAAGGATTCAGCCAATTCTCTTCTGGGGACAACTCTGCCTCATGTGTTGTGTTAGGATACCTCAGGGCTGCATCATCTTTAACAACCTCCTTTAGTCTTTGAAATTGTTAAGCTTTGTAGTCAAAGTCTACTACCTGTCGTTTTATAGCGGTGCCCTGGGTCATGCAGCCAGGTTATGCGCACAGAGCTCCCATTCCATTGAGTCCTTGTGCTCACCACTTCTGCACTCAGTCCAGATCCTATGTAACCTTGCTGTATGGCTTACTATGATAATATCTTTCCCCAACATTTTATAGCTGCTGTGAGAAATTAACATTTTTGTCTGTCTAGCCCAGCTTAGGGTTTTTTTCAGGACAGCTCTGAAATCTTTTACTGTGTTATTCTGTTGATTAGTTTGGGTGGGTTGTTTTGGGTTGTTTTTTTTTTTCTGCTGATCTTAACATCATCTGATCTGTGTAAATGCTGAAAACTTGGTACATCATCAAACATCTGCTGTATTTTTGGAGAAATGTCTCAAGTTTGATGAAGCAATCCAGATCACCAGAAATTGTGATTCTCAATTTGCACAAAATGTGTGCTCTGTTTTTTAAGGGCTTCTGCCAGACCCTGCTGACACATGAAGCATAAGAAAATATTTGGCACCAGCCACTTCCCCAGAGATTTTTCCTCTTGTAGGTAGTGGAAAATGATCCCTCTGTACACATGTATTCAATTCTTTTAAGGTCTATTCATAAGCAAAGGTTTCATCTCTTTTTTTAGCATGCCCATTCTGATGGTTCCTCTGTGCAGTTTATGGTAATGAATATATTCGCCTCCTTTTTTAGCCTCTGCTGCAGGGCACAGGGAACCATGCCAGCTTTGTAGATTGTGGAGCAGCCTTCAAACTCTTTTTCAATTACTTGATCCCCCAGTTTTCCAACAAGAAGGGCCTCTTGAGAAGGCTGAAGACTGACTCCCACTTCTCTGAGATTATGACTTTTGAGGCTATTGTTTACCTGTCTGGCTGAATTTCTAACCCTCTTGCAGGAATAAAACCACCACAATTACTCTGGAGTTTTGCCTGTTTTCTCTGTGACACAGCTGGTGCTTGCACTGCTGCTGGCAGCACATGGGCCCCTGTGCCAGTGCCCAGCTTCAGACTGGTACGTGTCCTGTTTGCTTTATCCAGCACATAGTCCTGGGAGCCCTTTGCAGTTCAGACACCTCACCCCTCTGTGCCCAGCCCTTCAGGGTAAGCATTTCATGTTAACAGTCTCCAAAGGATGACAAGACCCTGCTTGTTTAGATACTCTATCCAACCATATGCCCAATACCTCCTGTTACTAAGAGGGAACTCGGGGTTTCATTGCACTGAGTCACAGGGATTTGGGCCTGCCAGGGAGCTTGAATGCATGGTTCCTCTTCCCTTCCAGTTCAGGGGAGGTTCAGGTCCTGGTCTATCTGCCCTTACCTCGGAAGCTCAACAAAGAAGACTTACAAATGCAAACACCATTTAAAGCTTTGTGCCCCCTTACTTGCTGTGTCAAATCTCAATAACTCACACTTAACATCCATGTCATTATGGAGTGCAGGCACACAACTGCTGTTAAAAAGAGCAAGAGTGAGGAAAAATAATAAAATAGACAAAAAGCAAGGGGCTTAAGAGGCCCCTGGTTTCCCTAATGGAATTAGTCCTTGCTTTATGAATTCCAGGGTTAGATGCTGTAAACGTGATTCGCGTACTCCCTCCCCTCACCAAAGCAAAAAGATCTGCTAGACACATGTGCAGAGCGAAGCACGGGAAGATATGACGTGACTGAAGAGCCTGGAAGGCTGAGAGGAGTAGATGGGGGAGAGCTCTGCAGCCCTTGATCTTTGTGAGATTTACTGCCTTTGCCTCTTGCAAAGATCTTTTTTTTGTTCCTGGAAAATTGCTAGCTTCTAGCAATTTAAAAAAAAAAGAATTTGGCTGGGGCAGTAAACAAGATCTTTGAAGGGGGAAGGAAGCCAAGAGAAAGTCAGGCCCATTAGTCACGCAGCTGCATTTCCTGTCACAAAGGACCCCAGTTGAGTAATCACTCAAAATATGCTTGTTATTTTTTCCTATTTTATTTCAACTTTCGGCCTGCCAATATCTACTGTAAGAAAAGAATTAAACCAAGAAAAAGTCTTCTAGCCTCAGAGGGAAAAACAATGTAGAATCAGGCATTGATTAACATTATTTTTCCTTTTCTTTAATTTTCATAGCCTAAAACCACTTCAGTCATATGAGAGGAATGTTGGTAGTGCAGAGTGGGTCTGAGGTAGTCTCAGTGTTTTAGGGCATGTTATTTCAGCAGGAGTATGGGTGTCCAAGTTCCTACGCTACACTTCCAGCTGCTAACATTAATTCACTGTATAACCTTGATTGAGTCATGTATTAATTTACCTGTAATTTTTTTGTGAAAAGTAGAGGATAATGGCTTCAGCATAATTGTTTTGTTAGGCTTCATTAATGGTGCTTATAAGTAATATTGGGTCTTCTGATGAAAGCTTTGTAGAAGGATTTGTCTAAAGAAAAATACAGTCAAGAATGAGAAGAAACAAACTTGTCATTTAAAACAAAACATTCTTAGGAATAGCTTTTAAAAGGACTTAGATAAAAAGAGATGAAAATAGGAGTGAGGCTATGAAATAGGAGAAGGAAAATCTTGCTGACACTCTCTCTTGAGACACTTAGAGGCAGGGAAGTACAGAAAACCTGTCATAGGGAACAACCCCCTTCTTGTTGAAAGAGACCGTATGACTGATTAAGTGTACCACCTCCCTGCTTCTAGATCTAAGATACAAGATGCTGGCTCTGGTTGTTCTGGTGCCAGCTTCAAAAAGAAGCCATAGAAAGTAAAACTCAAAACCCTCTGTTTTTCCTGATTGCTGCAAAGAAAATACCTCTTTTATGAACAAACACAACTCAAAAGTACAAACCCACACTTTTATTTACTTAGAAGTAGTGAGTATGGTGACCAGGCCACCTATAAAGAATGGCTATAAGCATGCTTCAGGGCACATAACAGTTTGTAACTTACATTCCTGGTTGGGGTACCTGACTATATGCCTGTGTGAAAATGATTGCAAAGGGATTACAAATCCCTGTTTGGATTGCTGTTTAAGTAGAGAGTAGGTGTTTGTGGTTCGTGCTACATAATAACATGACTTCAAATAGTGCTTAAAAAATGAAGCTTACATTTGCATGTAAGTGACTGGCAATGTCATATAATTCTCTAATTTGCACACATTTGATACCACAGATGTACAGTGTTTCCAAACCACAGTTCATGAGCAGATGTGATTTACACAGCCATGTAAATCACAGCTTTCCAAAGCTAGTTAAAGGGTTTAAACTCAAACAAAAGCGCAGTTTACCCCAATTTGGTTTAAGAAAGATTTTGAAAAGCTGTTTACATATATTTTTTAAAAGCAATTCAGAATGAGTGTTTATGCATATTTACACAGAATGGAAAAGTAAGAATCTTGTGAGTCGTTACTCAAATATGAAAAAATCCACTCCGGATTATCTTTATAAATTATGTTCCTCCTTTGTCTTTCCAAATGGCAGGCGAGTCAATGCTTCTCAATGGACATACAAGTGTACGCTCCCTGGTTTGTGGTCAGAGCTAGCATGAGGTCCTAGGGGCTGTCTGCTACTCTCACACCAGAAGACTTTCACTACATGTCCCAGTCTACTGGATCTCCATGTTGTTTGACATTCTATACAACAGCAATAATTTTATGTCGCTAAAACTAGCTCTGTTGTGATGTGGGTTTGTAAAAGCCATTTTCAATGATTATTGGTATCTACGTGGTTTTGAAATCATATACTGGTATGCATGAATGGATAGAAATTATTTGTTTACAAAAGCAACTAAACCTTGTGCATTTCTTTTTATAAGTACCCCTGTATATATAACCTATACTAGCACTGTAGGGATGTATTAATATAAATTGCCCCAGTATCTAATAAGTCAGACTGTGTAATAAATAATAACCACCTACAGAATGAATTATACCTGAGCAGTATTTGGGTAGCAACTGATATTTCTGTTTACCTGTCTGGTTATCTTAAGAATTTATATCGTTCTGAGTATCTCCAACCTCTGAACCTTTGATGTGCTTGTTCTCTCCACTCAGATCTGATGCATATTAGTACAATTATCCCTGTATAGGTGTTCCACTGAAGTCTGAAGGTGAATGACTAACGTAGAATAAGCTCTGAAGTCTATGACCTCCTGATTCACGTGCTGGCTGTGAAGAATTACTCTCCTTGCATAGATGGGAAGCTGAGTCATAAAGAACCGAAGTTACGTGCCCATAGGCAACAGAGATGCAATTAGAATGCATGGTGTACAGATCCTTAGTCCCTGACTGGGTGCATTGATTTACTCTCTCTTCTTTCTTTACTGAACTGATCATATTTGGTTAAATAGCTAGCAGTTGTTGCTCTTTGCAGTGCACTGCTTCTGTGATGCATGTGAAGGGAGCTTAGTAAGTAATTGTTTATCAAAAAGCTAAATTAAGTGGGGAACAGGACAGTTTCTTAGTACATTGACAACTGAACTTACCAGCCTTTCTACTAAACTGGTGCATGAATTTGGGAAATCACTTCACATCCACATGCTGTCAATTTTCTAAGTTAATATAGAAATAGTAACAAGAGTTGGAGGTCCAGGCACAAAAATTACTACATAATGCTGCTCCTCTTCTTATTTAAAACAGTGGAACGAGAGAGAAAAGGGAAGAAACGGGGAGAATAATAAATTTTCACATCTAGTTGAATGAACTTTCTATGATACAATTCATAAATCTCACTCTTGAAACAAGAGTGAAAACTGGTAAGAACATTTTAGTTTTAAGTTTTACCTTGCCAGCAGACATGTTCGTGGAGGGCTGTTGTGCTAGAAAGGGTGCAGGCTTTGCAGCTCTGATTTTGGGGTTCTGCACCCCTCGCCAGTCAGCACTGGATGAAGCCCTCTGGGTCTGTCTCAGAGCTGGGTTTCCCCTCTTCCAAATACAGTGTAGGACTGTCAAATTGGGCTACATATAGCAGACATATAAGTTCACTTTCAGAGTAAAACTGGCTATTAAAGGGTTAACCCAACAATGGCAACATTTCAGTAAAATTGAGGGAGGTGGAACTTAAGTCCTGAGTCTTAATAAAATGCAGGTGTTTTACTGTTAGGTTAAAAACTCCTCCTCTTAAGACTCTGGCAAGCGTTGAAAAAAAAAGTTAAAAATGTGCTATGGAATAAGAAGTTTGGAAAGGCAACAATGGGCCATGCAAGGCATATGCAGAGAATGCAGCATCCAGCAACTGAGATCTACATTAAAGTTCACAAGGGGAGAGCAAAAAATAAATATTAGATGAAGGACACCTCTCACAACATGCATTTGGCCTCCGAGGTATTACACCTGGGATTAACTTTTGACATTCTCCTTTCCATCATTGTGACTTTGCCATCTTACCGGCTTGCTGCGGAGGATTTATACTCTCATTTTTCAGCCTTTCCATCTTCTTGCTTCCTATCTGTTTGGGGACTCAACACGGTGACAGGCAACATGAACACTGCAGTCAGCGCACAGATAGCTACACCATACTTGCAGCTGCTTTTCTGTCACCTGGAGTAGGAAAAACCTACTCCAGAACTAGCTAGTAAAAAGAAGTTGTAACCAAACTATTAATCACTGTTTTCACCTCTTCCCTATCCCCTCCTTGCCCCGAGGAAGCAGAAAATTTCGGAGAGCACTTTTCAGTAAATCACACTGGGTTTGGTTCACCCAAACCTATTTAAAAGATTAAGAGTTAAAAGATTGCTCTTAGCTTTGAGCTTTAGCTTCAAGCTCCTCAAACATTTGGAGAATAGAAGTAGTTATTACTTACTAAAGGGGAGTGGAACATGAAGAAACAGAGAAATCTGAATGTACTTAAGGTGGCCTAGGGCCTAAGATTACTGCATTGTCATCCCCATGGGCCTTAATTAGTATTGTAGACATGGGCTGTGCATTTTCGGTACCTGTATAGTGAAAATAGTTAACTAACTGCTGTCCATAAAAACTTAACCCTCTGGGAGAAAGGCATCAATTTTCCTGGCCTTCGCCTTGCTGGTATAAATTTAGGAATGGTTGGACTCAATGATCCGTGGGTCTCTTCCAACCTGGTTATTCTATGATACTGTGATTCTATGAAATCAGCTGTCACTACTAGAGGAGAAGGACAGAAGTAGTCCGTGGAGTACCTGATAGGATGTGAAGCAAAAGAGGAACTGTTGGATTTTGATGCAAGAATTTCACAACAGTGTGGAGACAGTGGAGTGACAGTGGAGATGCTCAATCTGCCAGTCATTTAATTTAGAAGACTAACAGGTGAGATACGAGCAGTACTTAGCAAAAACCATACATGACATACAGAAAATTCTAAGGCAATGAATAAAAATGAAACTGATGTAGCTGTTGAGCTTACAAACATAAATACATGCCACCCCTTGTTTGCATGGAGCAGAGGAATCAGGGCAGCTTAAGTAAATTATCCAAAACACTGAAGAGCAAAAATCAAAACCCTCCATAATCATAGCAGGAAACCCAAACAAGCCCAGTCTGTGTGCCCGCTATACACCACTGCACTGTGTCCTTGTTACAGTCACTGGACGGGGCCACCTGAACTGATGGGCTGTGATACAGGCATCAGGCAGATGTGGTGGAGATGGAGGAGGGTGAAGTGTAGATCAGGCTTCTTCACACACCTCTGAGAATAACCATTCTTAACTCCCAGCCATCATCAAAACCAGATGTATTTTTAAGAAGCATCTTCGGAAGATGCAGTGGAACAAAGAGTAGAAACCTTCATTAAGAGCATCTGAAAAATCCTTGCAGGAATCTTTATGTTGGCCTGATTGTGGCCCTTGAGGAAAATCAAGCAGAAGTCTCTGTCAGCATTTGCTAGCTGCTCCCCATGTAATCTTCCTTGGCCGCCTGCTTTCGTCCTCACTTCGTGAGACTCCTTTCATCCCACTCGTACTCTCCTTTGCAGCTGCCAGTTCCTGTTACTAGTGTCAGCAGTTCTCAATCTTCTCAGACAGCCCTGCTGTCGTTTGTGCCTTGCTACGTGAGGGAAACAACCCATGCTTTCTGTTCCCTCCAGAAAAGTCACCGTGGCTCAGGCTTCAGCAACGCTAGGGCAGCCTCTGCTCAGTGCAACCCCTGCCCAAATGCAGCGTGTGAAATTGCAAAAACTGGCAGTGCCTCTGGTCTCAGTGCAGGGAAATAGCCGAGATCAAAGCATGGGGTTTTTATTCTCAACAAACTGGCCTTTATTTTTTCTTTCCAGTCATAGAGTTATTCTTATCTTTTCTGATGTATGTTATCTCTCAGAGTCACTGAGAAGTAGTGGGTGGATTTTCAATAAAATATGTACAGCCAGGTCAAAGTGTTTTCAAATTAACTTGTCTCAACTTTGAAATAATAGTGATGTCATTTATTGAAAAACTCAAGACAAGTACTTTATACTAGTACTAAATATTTATCAATAATCACTAGTGTTAAGCCTCAGGGTTATCCTTGCAGATACCGTTAACTCTTCCATGTCATACAAGAGCATGTATTCTTCCTTTAACCAAACTCACTGCTTTCTGTGCTGTAAAATTGTCTTGTATTTGACTTTAAGAACTGACTGAAAACATTTGCATCCTGTTTCTTATTCCTCCATCTTTGCATGATGAAAGTTCTCCTTCCAAATTCCATTTTCCTGATCTATATTTACTTTAAATACCCGAAATGAAAACAAAAATCCTTGGCAGCTTTCTTCTGTACATAGAAAATGATGTAGTTAATTGCTTGTAAAAGAAGCAAAGATCCCCATTTAAAAGAATGATAAGTAGGTAACTCATTGCAGAGAATGGCACCAAGACTGAGATTGTGCTGATGGCCCAAAGAACAGAAAAGATTAATTTCAAAATATTAAAGGAGATCAAAACCTTTGCTTTTATGCTACTCTCCCTGTAGCATCTTAATGTATTTTAAGAGATGGTTGCATATGTTTTTAACCTTACTCTCCTATTTTTGTATCTGGAGTAAAGAACATCTATCCTAATTTATTTTTTATTTCTTCTAGCATAGCCTAACAGGTTACAGTATTGTACCTTTCACAGGTGATCTGTAACTTTTTCAATGGGAGCAAAGTGCCTGAAGTGCTTATATGCAGAGCAGCAGGACCTAATGGCCTTCATTTCACAATAGGTTAGAAATGGATTTAAAGGGCAGTGGTGCAGGTGCCTCTACCCAAGCCAGTGCTCAGAAGGGATAGGTACCAGTGAGTACAGAACTGTTTGCTTTCCCTTTCCCTTGCATTACTGTGGGATACTTGGAAATATTTAATTAAAGCTATTGTATGCATGCTTAACTTGGAGATATCTGTGGTTCCCTGAAACCATTACACAGGAGCACCAAAGAAAATACAAGGGAATCACTGAAGGAAAATATAAATGAATCAGAAAAGCATAGCAACCAGAGAATACATGTCCCATAATACAACAGTCAAAGGTCATGAGATCACAGATGCTCAGTTGCTCATGCATATCTTCTATTCTCTCCACTTGCATGCTTGGTCCAGAGAGGGCAAAGATTTAATGAGGACGGGGCTAGCTTTAGCAGTTCTCACCCTTCCTCACACCCTGCATCTGAAAGAGCACTGAAAACCTCTTTGAAGTTGGAATAGACACACATTGAACTGTCCCAGTGCACACATACAATCTGGGGTTTTCTCATCAGGTACAAAAATACAAGGTGACTGTTCTCTTCCGGCTGCTCTGGATGTGAACAAAGCTGTTGAATCAAAGACTTATTGAATTTAGGGCTGGAAAGAAGCTCCATTGCATCTGTCTTTTCAACCTGCAGTGGCAGTCCTTCTCAGAGTCTCACAGTTTCTATTCGTCATTTCATTCTTCCTAACAAGAAATCCTGTTCAGACAAAACAGCACACTGTTTACAGGAAGACTGGCAGAGTCAAAAAGTGACTGTAAAACTGATCTCCTGTTAAAACACGTACAGTATCTGCTCTGATGTAGATACTATTAGAACTCGTCAATCTCTGATTTGCTGTCAGGGCCTTGAAGGTGATTTCAGAATCAGATTTGTTAGACTTGGTGACATTGTAAGTGTTATCACTTGTCATTAGCAGAGCTAACTTAGTTGCTCCAAGTTCTGCCTAATCTACCCAGCTCACTACCACAGCTTCTGACCTACTTAGTCACTTCCTGTCTTTGATTTTAGCCTTAAAGGCTCTTTTCTATGTTGTTCTGTAACTGCCATTTAATCTTAATCAAACTTCCTTGGACTTCCATTACTGTCAAGTACAACTTTTCTCACTGTAGTACCCACCCTTCTGAGTGCGAGAAAACTGATTTACAGCCAACAGTCTGCCTCTTCTCTTACGCTCTAAGTTCATCTTTGCTTTGTTTTCCTTCCTGCATGAGTCACTCCTTCCCCCTCTCTGAGACATCGTGCTGTGCTTCCTGTTCCCCTCGCTCTGCCAGTGGCTTAGAAACTGCAGTGCACGCCTTTACTGCGGAGATGGGGTGAATATTATCACATGTGCCCAGCTACCATGTGCAGATTCAGAAAATCTCTTTCACCAGCACAGAGAAGTTCAAAGATGTGGCCCTTTGAATGACAGATACATGACTCTTCGAGTGTCAGATACAAAGCGTATGATGGCAATGGCAGCTGCGCATGTAACATGTAGGAGAGATTTATTCAGTTTCTCCTTATACATATGCTCTCTCCTAGTTCTTTTTACAATATACCCAGTTCTGCTTTTCTCTCTTCCTCCTACTGCTGTGCTCATCAGCATGCGTATTCTTTTGGGTTTTGTTGTTGTTGTTAACATATGGAGGTTATACGATCCATCACTGAGTGCAGCCCTGTCCTCTTAATAGGCAGAAATACCACACATTTTGGAAGGAGGACTTAGCTACAGGCCGTTCTTATTAAGCCCCTCCTTCAACTTATCTCAGCTTAAGTTGTTATTTTTGAACTGCAGTCACTATGTGGCATTGTAAGTTGAAAACAACCACTTGAGCCCTTTCCAGTGAGGCTTTGAGTGGCCCTGATACTAGGCATGAAGGAGAGATAAGCAGCACATTGAAGTCCTAGTATCACTGTAGCTGAGGGCAAGGAGTGAATGGAAACATACCCTCCCTCTGGCACTGCCTGGCTCTGGATGAGGGGAGAGGAAGCCAAGCAGCTCGGGTTTACACACACAGTGGGAGCCAGCAGCCTCTCCGCTGATGACAGATTAGACTCAAGGCCTGGTTAGTGGGAAGCCTGTGATTAGACCTCAGCAGCATCTGTCTCTAGCACTAAAGAAATTACTGCTGCAGGCTGCAATTTTCTCAGCAAACTGTAATTATAAGAGGACCCTCATTCCTACCGTTTTTCTCAACAACTTAAGTGCAAAAGAAATGTGGGTGAGGTTGCAGGGAAGCAGAAACTGTGAAAGGAGCAGGAAAGAGACACCTGTTTATTTTTGTTCAGCTCATTCCAATTATTTTCTTTCTGTTTCTTAGATTTATATGATTCACGGGCTATTTTTTCCCAAAAGTCAGTGGCAAGGTTTAACTCCCTGAAGCTGTCCTGCCACCCACCTGAAAGGACACATCTATGCATTTACACTTCATGGCATCTTAGATGAGTGTGGTGGTGCTTGCAGAAAGTGCCATAACAGCCTCTCCCCTGGCAGTGCCCTCTCTTTCCTCCCACGGGAGCAGCAGTGCCAGGTGCCAGACTTTGATCATGACGTTTCTCAGGACACCGCTGGGCAGCTATGGCCTGGGCAGAAGTGTAGGATATTGGACAATGGGCAGTGTGAGTTTGAACTCTACTCCCAAAGGCCCTGTCTAGACTAGGATTTAAGAGTTCAAACTTAAAAAGCATTAGATTCTATTTAATAACTCTCTGTTTTAAAAGACATAGAAAAAGCAGCATTTGAACTCCCAATAATACTTGGAATTTTTGTGCAAGTAACAATGTCAAAAAAAGAGCAAGATTTCTCTACTAGAAAATAACCTTTTGTTTGTGCAGATGTAACTCCATAGAAGCTCCTTTGCCATTAGTGTTTCTTTGCTTGGAAAATAAGAAGAAACAGATTTTTTTTCAATTTAAATCCAGAGGCTCACTCAGAGAAGGAGAAATATCTAAGAGTAGAGTTTGCCAACATAGCTTTACCATCTAATACTTTAAATGTTGACAAGGCCAAAATGATTCAAACTAATCTATGTGCTACTTTCTTAACTGTCCTCAGGGTTTTAATATGACTGTTCAGTATACTTTGGATGCAAAAGAGTCTTGTCTATGTTTTACATCAACACTGTACTCATCTAGAAGAAAGCAGAATTGCTCCTAACCAGCATGTCTGCCCTCAGTTCCACAGCATGCCTGGCAGCACAGCCAGGGATGAAAGTGTGGCAGCAAGAATTTGACCCTTGAGGCTGGAAGCACCAGGAGGCAGTTAAGTCGGCAAGCAGATCCCTTGTCTCCAGAGCCAAGTCTCTGCAGATACTGGTGGGAAAGACACACATCTGGAGTTGTCTGGAATTGGCACAGATTGCTGTGGACAAAGAGGAGAGAAAGGAAGGGTTGGAAGGAAAGTGGAAAGAATGCTTCTTACACATTTCGCTTTCTTTTCCATCTGCTTGTGTGATTTGCTGTGAGCTATTAAGCAGCTGCAGTTCTCTGCCCCAGAAGGGACTGTGTTTCAGTAGAGATGGAGAATGATTCCTACAGCTAAGCGCTTTGGGAGCCCCCTAGAATGAAAGGGGTGATAGGAATAATGTTTTTCTGATGGACTATTATGCTAAATACACTTGGGACCACACCACCTGAGGCAGTAGGCAGAGATGCTGTTCGACTATTCAGAACTGAATTCCCTGGCAGGCATTGGGTACTGCTGGGTACTTCCAATTCATCCTTTTCACAGTAAATGAGTCCCTCTTGTCTTTTGCCTTCCAGGCAGAACCTCCCAACTCTACCCCACTGGTTCTGAAATTCAAGGAGGACAGATCATTCAAGCAAAGTGTGTTTGCAGACTGGAAGACTTTGCATCTTGAGGGGATAAGGGTAGTGAAGAAGGACCAGGACAAGTAGGAGCAGGCGTATTGCAACTGCCAAGGACTGAGCAGGAGAACGTTTTCTTGCATCCATTCAGATGCTCAGAATGGATGCTCAGCTATTTCCTTCTTTGTTCCTGCAGTCAACATGCTCCACCTGCTTTTACTTACCCATTTCCTGTTTACGGCTTCCAAAAGCTGTCTCATGAAATCACTGATCTGTCACTAGATCTGTCTTTACAGTCCCTTTTGGGCAGGCTTCACTATTTTTTTGTCTCTCCTTGGTACATAGACCTTTCAGATGGAGGAGTTGTGTGCTGTGTGTGCATGTCTGTATGCCTGTGTGTGTGCACGCAGTCAGAAGGTACGTCAGGAAAGTATGTACTCAGTAGTTCTTTCTGCCTCCATATACCCCTTTTTCTACCCCTACATCCTAGTGTGTGCTGCTTTTTTCGAACTTGAGCAAAGAAATAAGCAGTAGTACCAACGTCCCCCTTTCTTTAGAACAAAGGACTAAAGATGCTTAAGGGAAAGACTCTTCCCATTACTTTCAAGTGTCTGGGAGTTCTCCCACAAACAAGAGAATTGTTCTCTGGATAGCTCACCCAAGCCTTCAGATTATTTTCTAGTTTTGAAAACAGGTCGGTAATTTCTCCTAGTCTGCTGTTAAGTTTCTCAAATGTGAAAGGCGAGGTGTGAGGAGCAGGAAAGATCAACCAAACTAAAATAAATCTTTCTTACAGTTTAGTTGGCTCCCACGAGTCCCCATTTCACACTTAGTCAGACACATTGTAGAAATCACCAGAAAAGCATGCATACTTTTAAGTCCACTGTCTTTAGCTCTACTATAGATAATGCTGCAGCTACCACTAAAATCAAATTTATTTATCATTACTTTTGCTGTTTGTTTACTTTTTGTATTTCTCTTCTGGAGCAGTGAAAATAGTTTCTTCAGTTTCCTCTCTAATTCTCATGCTCTTGCACAGCGCTGCAATGTTTGGGTTGCGGTGAGCACTGAAGGAGAATGTTCCCTTCTTAAAATAAATCATGGAAACATTTCTGTTGGAAGCAGGGCTTGTAGAAGTTTGTTTTTTTTAATAAGAAGAATGTTGGGCCAACTTTGACCTGACACCATATTCTTTTAAAGGTAACAGGCTTACAATGCATGTCAGTCTATATACTGAGATGTATATATGCATGTGTATGAGTGTACATGTATATATACACAAACCAGTATTAAGCCAGATACACTGGTATAACTGAGCACTGAAATCATCCTTTAAGAATGCTGGACACATCTGCAAATTCCTTAAGTAGCCTTACTGCAAGTTAGTGTCAGCCTGGATGCTTAGTGTGCTGACATAGATGTAGAAGGCGTAAGTCCATAAACACACACCAGCACTGTTGCTGAGCTGTTTCACACTTCCATAATTGTGTTGATGAGCTCACACTCACACAAATTGCTGAATATTTCAAGAATACTAAACCTCTTATTTTAACCATAACATAAATCTGCAGAGGTAGCACTTCTGTATGAGCTAGGAGGTATAGTTTAGGCTTCACTGATGTCCAGGCAGCTATCTCCTGCCGGCATAGCACAACCCTGCTTAGATCAGAATTTGCTGAAGTATCCTTCAAGGTGTCTGTTAGAAGCTTTTGAATTTTTTTTAATAAGGAAAAGGAAGCATTTTTTTCTGCACAGAAGTGTCTTTCAGATTGGCTTAAGTATTTAAAATAGTTACTTTGGTTCTCATCCAGCACAATTCATTCAATAATTTGTGTTAGGGTATTGTCATCAGTGGCATTTGCCCAGAGTGAGTCACACACACCCAGGCAATGATCTGAGAGAGCCTTCAAATCTTTTTCGTCTTCATTTTATAGGGTATAGCCCTGGTAAATTCATGACTGTATTGTACCACACAGCTCTTCCTGCAGCAACTCCTTTTTTTCTAACCAGCTTTCAATCCAAGGGGCAGCTAATTCCAAAAGAGTCTCTGGTTCAGTGCCCGTCTGTTTTCCAGATGTTTCTTTCACAACGCTGCTTTCCCGTTACACTGCAAATTTGGATCCACTTGAGATATTTTTGCCTCCCTCCTCCACCCCAAAAATGGAGGAAAGCTGAACTATATGAAAACGTAGCAAGAATGAGCCCCTCGGGGAAAACGGCCGGGAAGTGTAGAGGACCATGCAGGTCTCTTTCCAGGAAATGGGTAGAAGGCTCATCCCATGAGTCACTGAAACCTTAGATGACTAAATTCTTGAAGAATAAACTGTCAGGAATATGATATTAGACAGGACAGTTGTTGAGGGGGAGGAGAAAACTTCTTAAATAGCTCCTGTTTGGTTTTTGTTCGTGATTCATTCCTGAGGAAATTGCTGCATCTCTGGCCAGGGGTTGGGCAGTGTGCAGGCAGTGCCAGCCCTCCTGTGCAGAAGCAGCAAGCAACGCTGGCTGGGGTGCACAGCCCTGCCACTCCGGGCCCCGGCGCTCCTTCCAGAAGGGCTGAAAGGGATTGGGAACACTCCGTGGCCATCACTTCAGCTCCCTTCCATTATCCTTGCCCACCTTGAGGAAAGAAATACCAATAATTGATGGGTTTGGGCCCTGTGATTGCTCATTACCATGAAGATAATGGTATTGAAGGCAGACAGCCTGTGAGAGAAGACTGTACAGAGCCCAGGTGAACAAAGGAAGACATGGTCACTAGTACACATATGCTATCTGAATCAATTTGCCTCTTTTTTCTTATACTAGCAGGTATGAAACCCAAAGGAAATGGTGGTATTAAAACTCTAATTCTAAGCTGCTTTTTAAAGAACTTCTTTCTCTACCTGCTCCAACCAGTAAACCAAGTTGTGTCAATAAAATTGGCCCAAAGCTCTGAATTTGGATTTCAGAGAAGCTCTTAAGATTTTAAGTGCCAGTAACAACAGAAGCAGTCAGACTCCCTCCAAAGCTACCTCCGGAGGAGCTGAACCAGCGTTAGCAGCAGTGGGAAATGTTTGCAATATTAGAGAAACCCCAATGTTCCAGCACACTGCTGCCAGTTCCCATTTTGGTGAGCTTCATCCAGAGCATTTAACATTTCGACATTAGTTCTGTGTCTCACAATGCTGTTTACGTAATAATCACTCATTTGGTTCCCATTAAAATCATGGCATTTCTTCTGCAAACCACTGCTTGTAAAAATCGAGCCACCCGGTTTTTCGTTAGACTAAAACAGGAAATCATCTGTAGGATGCGCACTGTAATTCCCAAATGGAGAGTTGGGGGCTTCTTTTGTGCTCTTGGGCATGCAAAGTGCAGATCTGAGAAGCAGGAACATGAAAGATCTGTTAAGGGTTGTTCCTGCAAAACCACAATGTAGTTACTCCCTGGAAGATGTTCTTCAGATACTACATTGATACAAAGAGAGTCCTTTGCTCCTTGTAGTCAGAGTGGCAAGAATCCTCTTCAGAGTGTAGGAATGGTCAGTGTAGTTCTTGCAGGTTGTCCCAGCTACCTTTCAAGGCAGTGCAAAACAATTTCTTGTATTATATACACCAGCAGTTTGAGGAATTCAGTTTCAAATGTCTTAAAACAATGTCTTAAACAATGGGGTGGGTTCACCCCTTCGTGATGGAGCCTGCTCTGCAACCTAACTTGTTTCAGTACCTGGAGCATTTTCCTTAGTGTCTGTGCACTTTTCACTTTCTCTTCTTCAAGGTGGCTCACCAAAAGTTTCTGTTGTGTGAAATTCAAGTTACGTGGCGCTTTTTATTTCTTATGAGTATCAAGAAAACTATGAAAGATTGATGGCTTCTTCTCTTTGCTCTTTCTTCCTCAGAAATAATAATAAATAATTAATAATACATCACTCCTTTTCTAGCTGTTCATCTCAGTGATTTACAAGGAAGGTCAACATCGTTGTACTCTTTTTACAGATGGGAAAAACTGAAACACAGGGCAGGAAACAATTTGATCATTTAATGAGCCCATGGCAAGACTGGGGTATTTAACCAGGTCTCCACAATAGTGTCCTACTTTTTTTTTTTTTTACCCTTCTCCTTCCCAGTCCAGTTCCCTGTGGCTTTGTTGGATAACCTAGGGAAGGACAAGCTTTCCATGAACTTTTTCAGAATTGTCATACTGTAACTGAAAGGTCAGCTTGTTGAATATTTAACAGTTGCTGTGTTTCCAATGTGTTGGTTAAGCATCCTAATTAAGTAGTGATTTAAAAAAAACAACAAAGAGTTTTTAACAGACTGATTCGGTCCCTAGGGCCTCTGAGCTGAATTTCCTTCAGCTAGCCTCTGTTTTCCCGGTTGCAGATTGTCCCGATTGAACACCGTATATATCAAGCACATTCTTATCAGCGTACTGCAGGGAGATTTCCTTCCTCCTCAGTGCCACCGTGCTTACTTCACCTGTTGTATTTCCCTTACAGGCAGATTTTGGTACTCATGTTTCTCAGAATCTGGAGAGTTGCTGAATTATAAATCTTCCAGTTTGGAACAATAACACCGCAATGTGAACAGTGCGGTGCACTGGGTAGAGCAATACACAGCCTAGCACTGAACAGGCTCACCCAAGTATCAGAAGCACTCTGGCTTTAGCAGCACGGAGCTCTCCATGGGCCACAGCGGAGTGCTTCTCCTGCTTGCCTTAAAGTTATGCCTGTCCAGCCTGTCATTTCAGCGAATATCTTTACTGGGAGTAGTTCTGCCTGAGTACATGGTAAGACAAGTTTTGCTCCTCATCTTCCCATGGGAATGGCTGGGAAAGGCAGCCACAGCTGTGTGATCACAGTCTGATCTGCCAGGACCTTGTAACTGCCCCACACTGATCAGACACTGAACTGACATCAACTGTCATGTGGAAAGTGTAGCGCTCTATATGGACCAAGAAATGTAAAATCAGAGCTCTGTGTAGGTCCAAGTTATATCTGAGGGATAGCACACAGATCTTCCTGGCTGCTGACCACTTCCGAAGTATGCCAGTAAGCAAAGCCCCTACCATCTTGGTTATTTCCCCCACTGCTCCTTCAGGCTTTCTTTATTCCAGATATCATTGAGCCTTCATCTGAGGATTTACCAAAAGCTGCAAGACTGCTGCAGGTCACTGGGCACATTGTCTTTACTTTCAGGTTAAGTTTGAGAAATAACCAGTGGTGCCATGCCTCCTGGCCATGTGGATAGAGGAAGCTAAGAAGCAACAATAGATTACATAAAGCAGGGAAATCCCCCTCAAAGGTCTCCCAGACTATCTCAAACTGAAGTTGATTTGCATGCATGCACTACAAATAGCTTTGCAATGGCTTCTAGTCCCATGAAAGGGTTACACGGGTTTGCCTGTAATCATTTAGGCCGGTTCCACCAGTTTCACTCAGAGAAAATAAAAAAAAAGCCTGTATAGAAATCTAAGCAGTTTTATGTAACATCAACCTACTTCAGGTAGAGATACAACTGGGTAATGCTATTCCACAAAAAATCAATGGGAAATAAAATCATAGAATAGTTTGGGTTGGAAGGGACCTTAAAGATCATCCAGTTTCAACACCACCACCACCACCACCCATCCCCCGTGAGAGGCAGGGAGACATCCCACTAGATCAGGCTGCCCTGATCTGTTCAATACCTATTAGTAACTAGCAGTTATTCTAGAAAAACAGTGCTAATAATCTATGTTAAGATTTATAATTTGTGATTATGGATGGGTGGCATCATTCTTCAGCTAAACTTGCAACTAAGCTTCTTATGCAAACTCTTTTTGGTGGAAAATAGGCCTTACTCAAAACCAGAAAAATGCTGTAGGATCCTTTAGCTGAAACCTATAGCCAGCTGCTTTACAAAATCTGAGACTCATTAGGCCTGGAATTCCTGAGTGATGTTGTTCAAAAAGCAGTGGTGTTAAACAGACTTCAAGAATTCCTGTGATTTGTTTAAATGTCACGGTTTAACAGAAACATACAAGTGAGCAGAAAAGAGATAGCGTATTGAAAATGCGTATTTACTGGGTTGTAAATGTAATTGGTTAATATGACCTACGAAAATCTTTTACATTATCTTTGATGCACGAAAAATGACAGTGTTCATAAGCCTAGTACGTCATAACTATGGAATGCCTGAATTATTCTTGAAGACAGACAATATTTTCTGTTCCCTTGCTGAGACAATGGGCTTTTGTGGGGGTTGTTTGTTTGTTTGTTGTAATAGGATAAGAATACAAAGTTCCTAAAGGCTCACTATGACCTGTTTCTTTGGAAGGAGCTTGCTCACCTACTGCCTTCCCTAGCTTTCTACTGAAACAAGTTCTCAGGTGTGTTCCTGCCAGCCCTCTCCCAAAGCTAGACCGAGTATAGACATCTGCACTCATTCTTTAGCCTCTACCGGTAAATTCACAGAAGGATTTTCTGTACATTTTCTGGGTTGTCAAGCCAGCTCTGCATTAAAATTAAGTATAGGTGGGTAGGGATATAATTTTAAATAATGCAGTAGATGCCTTGCAGTAAATACCAAAACTGTTTTAAATAGTATTAGAGGTGCTTTTGTCAGTATAGCATATTCCCTGGGGTTTGTTCTACCTGCATTAGGGTTATCATCCTTGTCAGTATAGTTATACCAGGACAACTATATGAGAAACCCTTCTAATGTAGTTGCTTTTCATATAGTTAACAGTGCTAGAAAGGAGGAGAAAAACTGAGACACAGCTTCAGTTGACAACCTGTGTAAGCCTCGTATTTCTTCTACACTATCACCTCTGATAATATTGATAATGTCATGGTCCGGTTGCAGTGGAATACCTTGTCTGTCATCCTCCTCCTTTCAGTGTTATTGGCTTTCTTCAAAGCTTTGATACAGAACAATAGGAATAGGCCCAGGTATGAACTGGCTGTTCTACAGCGTCCTTCAGGCAGCTGAGGTCTTGCTGTGCTACGGTGGAGCTTGTCTCAATGGACAGGCTGTAGAAACTGAAGTATGTGTTGAATAGGCCTCACACCATGTAACACAATTAGCAGCAGCAAACACAAGGACTTGACATGATCTGACTGATGATTTGTTAGTACCTTGGATATTTTGGTCCTGGTAACTGTGTGTGTTTCTTCAGTTTCTGTTCTTTTCATGAGCTTGCAGGCTGATCATGAAGGCTTTCTTTTTTTATATATCTCTGCTCACAAACAACCATCCATTTTCTACATAAGGTGTCTGATCACAGTAATATAATATCCTGTATTTACATAGTAAACTTCATCTCAAAGCACTTCACAGCCTGGCACTAACATGAGACTAAGAGAAGAGGACCAGCTTGTACTGGTTAGGAAGCAGGCTTTGCTCTCAACCTAGGCATTAGGAAAGCATATAGGATGGAGCTGTAATATTTTCTCTGAATCTAAGCCAATTTGCTAATAGGTGTAATATATTGATATAAGCTGTGCTCTATTTAACTCTAGGAAATGTATTTGAACTGTAGAAAATAAACTGTAGTAGAGAGTGTCAGTCCTCTTACACATACCATTCTCTGTGCACAGGCAGTGTCTACCAAAAAAAACAGTTTTACTGGAAAAATAATGTAATGCAAAGGTCCTCAGCAAGTAGACAGTCATGTTCGGGGAGCACTGCCAAAGGATGGTAGAGAGGGCTGGACTGCTCTGAAGTCTGGCTCCAGGGCACAAGAGTAGCTTCAGAAACTTTGCCAGCCAAAATGAGAATGAAAGTCTGGACACTGATAACGAGAATGACAGCTAGCCAGGCAGCAGAAAGAGGATCATTACATATAAATCAATCCATTTTCAGCAAGTCTGTGAAATTAGTTTGCACTGAACTAATTACCTTGATTCGTTTTGTGAATTGAACAGATTTTGAAGTTGTCGTTTGCTGGAGGAAATGGTAACTTTGGGATCTTGTTCTGACACACTGACCTTGAGATGTCTGTCTTTACTGTGTGTTTCAGATGGAAAGGATCAAGCAAATTTAACCTTGGAAGGAACCAATCCTGCCCTACAGAACATACGGGTGAGGAACACTGCTTTGAAAGACACTTTATTTGATGCAGCTTTACCCAGCACTAATGATGGCACTCTGAGCAATACATCCAATCTATAGAAAAGGACAAATGAAGCCTCCATTAAGAAAAGAATGAATGACGACTCTGGTTTTCTAAAATTCAGTGAAGCAGATAGCTTCACTATTCTTCTTTTGTCTCTCTAAAGACTGACTTTAAAACCAGGTGCTGTTTGTTGTATGTGGGACCATACTTAATTGTGAACTTATGAATATCCTGTATTTTGTTCAAGTTAATTTGAGTGACATAATAATAAAACTTCTGAACAATACACATGCTACTGAAGAAGCATAGACCGTACATGCCTTTCTAATTCACCCCATCACCTCACCAGTCTGGAGGAACTGACAGTCAGACACACTTGGTGTCCACAGACCATAACAGAGTCAAATGGTTGCTTCTGCTTTTTCAGATAAATTATAAACCCACTCATTAGCTTGATTAAGAAGCAATAGTTCAGTGAGCTCTTATTCCTGTAGCTCAGTTGAAAATCATCAGCAATGATATAACAGAGTTGCTAATAGCTGGGCTCTGACAGTTCAGAATGGAAGAACAGGTAGCAATCCCAAAGGTGGGAAGATCGGCAAGTATTACAGCTGCTTAGCTTCCTCGGTCTTCAAAGCACTTCTAAAATATTCACAATGTGACTGCAAACCACAGAACTATTTACTCACCTGACAAACTTAGGGAATGTATGACTTGCTCAAGGCCGCTGAAAACATCACTGGCTTGATTGTGATCAGGATCAGGTTGCCCCCAGCTCTCAAGCCTCACATCCCTAAGGGAAAGCCATGAGTTCAGACAGTGCTGACTTTTGATGCAGTTGCCATTGGCCCAAGGGGCTGGTTTTGTCCTCTGCAGTATCCAGGAAGGCCTCTCTGAGCAATCTCTTGAAAAGCAGAGTAGCCTGTACAGAAATACAGGAGGTACTGCCCAAGGGGCAGCAAGGAAATCAGCCGCAGTGGGGCCACCTGTGGTAGTGAGGCCAGCTGGTTGCCATCAGCTGTTTGCTAGACAGTTTTTGAGTGGTGAGAGAATTCCTAGGGAGCACATGAACTCTGTTAAGAAGTACTGCACTCCCTTACTGTAGCACTGCAAGAGATTGAGGAGCTGATAGGATGTGGAAGCTGATGTTGTGTCACTCCCAGTCACCAAAGGGGGTGGCATGGATAAGGCTACTCTGCAGCTATCTACTTGCGTGCCTGCTCACAAAGCTCTGGGCTCTCAACTTCAGCAAGGAAGTTTCCATCACAACAAGGAAGCTACTCCATTTCAATAAGCTACTTCTAAAAGCTAATACGTTTCACCTTGGGGAAGAGCAATTCAGCATCAGTGTTGCCAGTTTTGTGCTTTGAAATTAAGCAATTATAAAATTTAATTTTAATTTTGTTTTAACTGAGGATTAGGTTTTTCTTCTTGACAGTGCTGCATTACTGGCCCTTCAGTCAAGCCCTGCTGAACTTGCTTGCAGCCATTTTACCAGGGTATCTTGTAAATATTTGGTAAAGCACTCAGACACAGAAGTGTTTTTTGCTCTTACGGTCACATGGCTGGTTCCAGGACCTTTCAGAAGCACAAAAGGCTGAAGGCAGGGAAAATTCCACTGAGATTTATTCAAGTCTCCAGGGAGCAACTGCACTCTAGACTAAAATTTCTCATTGCTGCCTCTATTTTTACAAAACATGGAAGGATACAGAGGGGAAGCTGGAGGGTGGGTTTTTTTATTATTATAAACACCAAAATGCAAGCACTGTTTCACTCATTTCTCTCGTATTACCAGACCATATGCAGTTTGAGAGGGAGACAAGCTTTTTAATGCTCTCTGCACTACCTGAGAAATTTCCATTCAAGTTCTAAAGCGTTTTACAAACATTAATGAATCAAAGCTTAATCCTCTTCTTCTCAGTCCTGTGAAGCAAGTACTAAATACAGTTTAAAGACAGGGCTAATGAGACTAAAAAAGTTGTGCCTTGCATGAAGTCACATGGGCAGCATGGCAAGAGGACTAAGGTCTTTGAATGCCAGCTTTCCACTTCACAACACAGACAACACACATTCCCTCCCTTTCCAAGGCGTGCTGTACTTCCCTTTCTGGGATAGACTGAAAACATGCTGGCATCACACCTTGAGATAACCTTGTTTTTTCCCCTTGGAACAGAGAGACTACTCAGAGCCGCTGTCCTGTAGGATTAACATGAAGAAAAGTTCCAGGGGAGGAGAGGGGGTGGGGAGGAAGCAGAGCAAGTCACTACTCTGTACACCTTGGGCATGTTCTGATTCCACTGCTGCCATTGAAGCTGGTGTACTATCCCGAGCAACCTCAAACATTTTTGTATTTGCTTCCATATAATATTCAGGCAGGACTGTAGTAAAAATGCTATAATCAAAGAGAGAACTTGACTGACAAGATAGGACAAGGAGCCAATAAGTTACTCCTATACTGAATATATGTGATTTCATTATCTTTCTCTATGTGACCTGCATTTCTTACTGCTTCTTATTATCAGAGTCCTCTAACTACAGCTGCAGTAATCTCTTTCCCCTCTTCAGATGAGAGGGATAATCCATCAGCTCCAGTGGTGTGAGTCGGGTTTTTGCCAGGGGGATTAATGGGCAGTTGAAGAGACTTGTTCCCAACAGGGCTGAGCAAAAAGCAATGTGCACATGAATCGTGAAGTCAAGAAGAGGAAACAAATAAATAGATTTAAAGTTTTTGGATTATTTCTTTTCCCTTAGCTTCCTTTGTCCATACTGATCAATAATGAGATATGCAAAAAGTGGAAATGTATTGACAGTGGCTGGCGTAGGCAAGACTGAGACCTTTCCCACTGTGCAAACAGAACTTAAATCAGTGAGGCCCCAAAACCAGATCAGTGTGTACCAGCTATTCCAGCCCTTGTAGATGAGAGACACTGGGATAAAAATCAGGTCACAGTGCAGAAGCCGCCTCCTGTCTCTCCTTTGCCCCTGCACTGGTGCCTTTGGCCTCTGCATGCTGTTACCTTCTGTGACAAGGCTCCAGTGCTGGTCCTTGGGTACCACTTCTTCTGAAGCTCCCTTCCCTGCAGAATATCCAGGCTGGCTGCAAATGCTGTGCACAGTGCTCATTTCATTCCCTGCTGAAAGGCAGCCAGGCCTGAGGTGGAACATGGCAAGCACTTCACTGTGCCTGGCAACACCACACAGCTGCTGAAAACAAGCAAGGAAGAAAGTGGCGTACAAATGCAGGGGAATTTTCACATAGGCAGGATGTAATTTGCAGAGCTGGAATTTGGCCAGGGCACCGGGGTTAAAATGCTGGCTTGCAGGTAACACACTGGGATCTTTCATAATTGAAGTGCTCAGGATCCCCTGTTTCTGTCTTACCTGGAAGATGTCAGAAGATTCTTCCCTATTTAATGTTCCTGGGCAGCTCTCAAACATCTGACACAAAGGAAAAAGTGTCTAATGGTGCTGCACCTGCAGTGCTTCTCTGCCAGCAACTGCCCACTGAGAACAGCAGTGGAAAGGATCACATCCTGACAGGGCTGCGGCCCCATCGCAGTAAGACGTGCCACTGCTGCCTCCATGCCCTGGGCTTTGCTTCACCCTTAACTTTCATTGCTCAGTTTTCAGGCCCCAAATCCCTATCAAACAGAGGGAAAAGATGATAAAATTAGTGCGACCCCTTTAAAACACGTAAAACACAAGAGAGGGAATATTACCCTCTGCTGCTTCAACCTCCTTCTCTGCCACTTGAAATAGTACCTATCAGACAATAAAGAATTACATGAACTGCTTCTCTCCAGTGCAGATGAGTGAGCTTTTCCAACTGGCCTTGCCAATAATGCACAGAGCATTAAGAACTCATGCCTTCTTCTTTCCAGCAGAGAACTCGTGTTCAAAGCAGCAAAACATTTCCCTTTATGATCTCACTTTCCATATAAGCAACCTTTGCATTTACTACGACAATGCTAAATGTTCACAAAAGGTCAAGGAAGTTGTTCATGAATCTCACGTGTGGAAAGTCTGCACGATGTTTCAACCATGGTGTGCCCCACAATCTCAAATATAAATAGTTGCTAACTTCTAAGTCCTTGTCCATCAGACCATGTACAGTTCAAAGAGCTGGTTTCCTCCTTGTGGTGTGTGCAAGCAAACCAAGGAGTTCCTGCCATCTGAGAAAGCACAACCTCTGCATCAGCAGGTCATTAAAAAGGGTCTCTTCCTATGCCTGTGAGGGCTCCCCATATCAGCTTTTGTTTTCTTTGGCGTTTTTGTATGCCATGCAAGCCCCGCTCTGTCAGGTGTTGCTTAATACAACCACTGACCAAACTTGCTGAGAGTACCTCTCAGTCAGTGGGATAACAAACCTACAGGCTGACTCGAACAGCAAACTGAGCTGGAGAGGGTAAAGTACAGGCAGCTGCAGGCAACAGGAAATCCAGCACTAATAAATAAAATGTTCTTATAGCCAGAAAGAGGAAATTAACAGCAGCGGCACAAACTGAGAGGACACAAGAGAGGAACACAGCACAACTGTAGTGCGGGAATCACTGCATTACAGTGAGCTTATTTTTACAGAATGACGTTCTGGTTTGTCATGTGTTCAGACTGCAAAAAAAAAGTTGGGGAATGGGAGGACTGCTCAAAGAGAGGGTCTCTCTCAGAAGTTGTCAACAACCACTGTAATTAAGGAAGCAGCCAGAGCACACACAACCTGAGCTGCCGCCAAAGTGAAATAAAAGCATCTTTTGTTTGCAGCCATAGCCCCGAAGGATAATAAAAGTTGGTTCTACCATGCCAAGTGAGGAGCTGCAGGGACACAGTTTCTAGATGGCAAATGCTCTGCTCCCGTCTTTCCACAATTACACAGTGTGGGAAGGCAGCAAGTTACTCCTCCTATTTGCACTTTCGAAGCACATGCCCACGCACCCTCTCCGACTGCAGCAGCCACCTTAGGAAGCTGCCCACCAGGCAGGTGAGGCCCCAACCACGATGTTAATGATGGAGGTGGCACTGCCCGAGCTTTGGCCCCCAGCCGACGGGCTGCTCTGGCGCTGGCTTGTCCAGGTTGTCTTAACCTTCCCCCCTCACCTCACTCAGCCCTGGGTGTCCGCAGACCCACAGTGTTGCCACCACCAGTTGCTGCTCCCAGAAGAACTCCCAAGGGCGGCTTGGTTCAGGAGGTTCTCTGGTGCCTTGGCAAGAACCTTCAGGCACTGTTCATCCAGAACAGCTGTGTGACCTGTGCCCGTGCAGTGGCAGATGCTGGGGAGTAGAGGGTGGGCTGGAAGAGCCAAGGGGTTCGGCACAGACCTTCTCAACCGTGTGACAGTGTCATGAGGCTTTCGCTGGTGGCTGTAGAAACTCATGTGCAGGTTCAGTGAAGGGGAAAAAAGTCATTCACAAATTGCATGCATATTTCTGAATTCATTCATTGAGTGGCGTTTGCCTTTCATCCTCTCCCCCCGAGCCCCGTGTGCATTGCTGGCATTCTCTCCCAATCCCATATAATAATTCCCAGGTCTCCGCAAGCCACTGCCTGCCAATGGAGCCCACAGTCACTGGACCGCCAGCCCGGTCACATGAAAAGTTACGTGCAAAGGTTTAATGCTTTCTCCTGACCCCAGTCCCTGCTCCCTGAATCCCTTGCAGTGTTTTCCTAATGAGGTGCCAGAGAAGCTTTGCACTGGGCAGGGTGCTAAGAAGGTAGCTATTTAGCTCCAGCATTTCCAGAGTCTTTGAGCTCTCTTCTAGGCCATAAATATAGTGCAAGTTGTGGAGCCAGGTGAATGTCTGACAAGGCTGCCCTCTAGAACTGAAGGAAAAAAAGAACTGCTGCTTTCCAACCGAACACATGTTGCTGTCACCCCACTTTCTGTAGCCCAGCTGCCGTGCTAATGGTTAATTGCTTCAGCAGGGTATGGAGATCGCTTCTTAAAGCCTGTTTGCAGGGTACAGACCTATGATACAGTATCATTTTAGCCTTCACTGGACATTGACAATATGTTTGTAACTTAGGGAATAAAAAAAAAATGATAAAAATACAGTCTTCCCCTAAAGCCTTCCATTACCAGATTCTAAACAATGGTGCAGGTATTTAATATTTCACACAACCTGTAAAGTTGGCAAAATATTTTCTTTCACATCCCTCCTTACCTGAGACATCAGAGAAAACACAGGCTTTTGGAGAATATCAAATAGAAGTGATTTTTTATTAAAAAAAAAAAGGTGAAAACCAGAAATGTTCAAAAGCTGTTTCTGATATATAGGCAGTGAGAGTTGTTTCCTTGCTGTCAGTGTAACCTTAAGGAGTGCAGGTATTTCCTGCAGAAAGAGTTGTTGTTCTCCATCTGATGCTTCCACACAGGAGTTCACGCATGTGGCAGTGTCTGATTTATGTCCTGCAGCTCCGCTTTGGGAAGCATGGGAATTGTGTCTGGCTGTTAGGGCCTGGCTTTCGGCTGAGTTTCACATGGCCCACAGAAAGACGTGCCAGCTGCACCTTAGAGCCAAACAATTGGATAATCAAACTGAGCATTTGGTTTAAGTTTTGGCTCTTTTTTTGGAGGGAGGGGATAGGCCGGTAAGGAACTCCAAACTGTACATGCATTTTTCTGGGTTTAAGTGAAAAGACCATGGCAAAGTCTTACATTACCATCTGTTTATATTGTTCTGGTTTAAGCTCCATCATGACCAACATAACTTTCAAAAACAAACAAATGAAAAAAATTGAAAGAATTTACAATATTCTCTGCTTTTCTCTTGCATTCAAAAGTATAAACCTGTCCTGCTTGACTGGGTGGCAGTCTGATTGTTGCTTTATATTTTATTGCAGTAATTCTTGATTGTAAGCCTCTGAAATCACAAAATCTGAGTTCTAGTCTCAGTCTCCATGCTCAAGTGAAACTACTGAAAAGTGACTTGTCTAACTCTTCAGTATATATGGCGTTTAACATACTTTGCTTAAACTGGGTATTTCCAACTCAATCCAAACGGAAGACTTGAGAAATCCTGCTTCTCCCAGATGAGCGCATACCTGAATAATATAGGAATGACTTTTCTCACTGAAAAGCATTAATAAGGTACATGCAGAAATTCTGGGTTTAACCAACCGGTGCTGCTTGTTTATTTAAAGGAAAAACCCACTTAACCCTTTTGGAGGAATTCAAATTAACAGTGACAATGGAGATAGGTCTGAGCACTCAAATGGTAACATGTTTGTAGAAAAAAACACGAGTTGGTGATATCTGTGCCTGTGATCTGCTGGCACTGCCCATCCTGCCACATGATGACCAGGAGACCAGCGAGGACAATTTTACATTTCTAGAACGTACAGTGAAATGGGGGAACCTGGTGAAAAACGAATTGTCTTTCTTTCTATGAAGTATTGTCTTCAAGATACTGCTTGACATTAATTTGGTGAAATATTTTGACAATTTGAACAAACAAGCAGAAAACAAGAAGGAAGGCATTTTTATGGTGAGGGTGGTGAAACTCTGGATGCCCAGAGAGGTGGCAGATGGTCCATCCATGGAAACATTCAAGGTCAGGCTGAACAGGGCTCTGAGCAACCTGATCTAGTGCAAGGTGTCCCTGCTCACCGCAGATGTTTTGGACTAAATGATCTCTAAGGGTCCATTCCAACACAAACCATTCTATGATTGGTCCTACACCTCGGTTGAGGCAATCCCAAGCACAAATACAGGCTGGGCAGAGAATGCATTTAGAGTAGCCCTGAAGAGAAGAAGTTGGGGATGCAATGGATAAGCTCTATATGAGCCAGCAATGTGCACTTGCAGCTCAGAAAGCCAACTGTATCCTGGACTGCATCAAAAGAAGTGAGGCCAGCAGGTTGAGGGAGGTGATTCTGTCCCTCTACTCTGCTCTCATGAGACGCCATCTGGAGTTCTGCGTTCAGTTCTGGAGTCCTCAGCACAGGAAGTACATGGATCTGTTAAAGTGAGTCCAGAGGAGGGACACAAAGATGATCAGAAGGATGAAGCACCTCCCCTATGAGGACAGACTGAGAGACTTTGGCTTGTTTAGCCCAGGGAGACCTAACAGCAGCCTTTCACTACTTAAGGGGGCCTACAGGAAAGATGGAGAGGGGCTCTTTATCGGGGATTGTAGTGATAGGATGAGGGGTAATGGTTTTAAGCTGAAAGAGGGGAGATTTAGATGAGATATTAGGAAGAAATATTTTCCTGTGAGGATGGTGAGGCACTGGAAGAGGTTTCCCAGAGAAGTCATGGATGCTCCATCCCGGGAGGTGGTCAGGACCAGGTTGGATGAGGCTTTGAGCAACCTGTTCTAGTGGGAGGTGCCCCTGCCCATGGCAGGGGGTTGGAACTGGATGATCTTTAAGGTCTTTTCCAACCCAAACCATTCTATGATTCTATGAAAATGGTTTTGACTTTTGGTCCCAATGGACCATCTCTGAAGAAGAGTAAGTGGAGTGGCACGTGCCATGTCTCTTAAATATCCTTCCTTGCCTGAAACATCAGTGGCATGTTTCCCAGGCTGTGAAAAGTGTTATAGTTCCAAGTCCACCAAGTCACCCTTCCCTCTCCACACACCCCTCACTATCCCCAACCCTGCACTGGGCTGAAGTGGTGGCAAACATCACTCTGGAAGACAATACTGATACCTGTCTGGGGGGACAGATGCCCAGGGAGGTGGTTGAGTCACCTTCCCTGGAGGTGTTTAAGGCATGGGTGGATGAGGTGCTGAGGGGCATGGTTTAGTGATTAATAGGAATGATTGGAATCGATGATCCGGTGGGTCTTTTCCAACCTGGTGATTCTATGATTCTGTGATTATTTTGTGCACATTTCTGACAAGTATTGTATTTACTGTCACTTTATAGTGGGACAAAAGAGGAGTAGCAAGCTGAGGCAGTGCACACACAGGCACTTTCTGCCATGCTTCGCAGAGCCATGCTCTTTTGTGCTACCATGCTACCCCAACATATATTTGGAGGTGTCTTGGACCAGGGCACCACACGGCTTGAGGAGATGCCAGAGGAGCTTTTGTCTGTGCTTTCACTGCGGTTTTAAGAGAGCAATTAGCATTTGGGTCAGAGCACACGAAGCAGCTGGGGTGGGAGAAGTCACACTGCGAGGCCACACTTGAACGTGGCCACTTTACTGTACAAAGCCTGCTTGTGTGGGGTACATCCCATCGTGCGTCACGCTTTGGTTGTCAGCAACAGTCATGGCTTCCTGGGGGGGTGACACAATAAACTCTTTATGCTTAAGAGAATAGCGAAGGAATTGCGGGAGGCCGCTGGAAACATAGCAGTGAAGAAGAGGTTTGGCTTTTGTCTGTCCCTCAAGGTAACGTGCCCATGCGGTTGCTGAGCTGCCTCTGATGCACTGGGAGGAGACTGCATGTAAAACAGCACCCAAGGTGAGTGCAGAACTTCAGGTATCTGGATGAGAGAGGAGTTAGTGGAAAGACCTGAGGAAGACCCCATGTTGCCTCTACTGTAACAATATGATAAAACTGCTTATTTAGGGTAGAGTTTTACAGCAGCTCACTCTGAAGCCTCTGCTGTCACAGTCTTGCCTCCCCACTGCCTCCAACACCAGTGCAGCCACACCAGGAATCCGTTCAAAATGCTGATCTGGCTAGAAATTACACTGCTTTTTTTTTTTTTCTTTTTTAAAGGAAGAAAAACATTTGCTATACTAGAATGTCTCAAAGTTTCATACTAAGAGAACTGGACAAATGAAAAAATTAGGAATTTAGGTGGGCCAAGACAGATCAAACTTTGAAAAAAAAACAACAACCAACACAGACTATTTTTAAATAAAAGTTAATTAAATCTTCCTTAATCACTGTCTCCTTTGCCAGCCCCTCAGCCATACCCTCCACAAAGCTGTAAGCCTAAACAATTCAGATATGCTAAGCAAAGCTACTCTGAATATGGCTTCTAGCCTAATAAGTCAGAGCCTTATCCAGTTCCCATGAAAAGCATCAGGAAAGTTTGCTTTAACACTAATAGACATAAGGTTGGATTGCAGAACAACCACGTAACTTTTGACCGAAAAGTGAAGTTTTCCTAAAGCACTGATAAAAAATTCATGCAGGAGAGCATGGAAACTCTGACTGGAGCAGCCACATTGCTAAATATGTTTCAAGTGAGCATAATGATTTTTTGAGCCACACTCATTCTCACTAGTGATTTGTGCTCTAAGGGGAAAGTACAAACCAAACTTCGTTTCAAAGGGAAAAAGCATTTATAATTTCTTTATTATAGATGTGCAAAAGACCCCCTCTGCTGCTGGGAAAACCAGTTCCAGCTCTATAAGCATTAAAACATCGTAATTTTTATAAAGTATTTGTTAGACAAAACAGGTTATTTTTTATGATGCTTTCTTTCTTTTGCAATTGCAGACTTTCTGTTGATGCCAGCTGCTTTAATGGTACGTATCTTCTGGGAGGTGGTGTCTGTCAGTCCCACGTGGGTGTCCCCTTGGCTATCTCTCATAGCCGCCCTTCTATAAATCACAGCATATTAAAAAAAGGGGGATAACACTGACATGTGAACTAATCCCCACATCAAAGAGAGCAAGTCTCCCTCCTCTAAACACCCGCCCCCTCTTTTGCTGGGAAAAGTCTAATGCCTAGAAGGTGATTTACACAAAACTTCATCCCAGTTGTTAGGAAACTCGCAGTGCAGCTTACTTGTCAGCTGCAGAAGAAACCTGGGAATCAGGGTAACCACAATAGCTAGCCCACAGCTTCGAGCATTTGGCAACTCAGGAGAGAAAAAAGCAATTGGCTTGATGCAGCAAAGTTGTGTGTATGTTGATGGCATGGCAGGATAGGCATGTATGTAGACAGATGTAAACGTGACTAGTAATGTAGGTCTGTATGGGCACATACGTATCTGCATGTGTCCACAAGTGCTTGTGTGTGCACAGGAGCACCTCTCGTAATACATGCATGAACACACAGATGCACACACCACACGAATACCTCTCTATCTGCTCAGAGCAAGGAAGGCTAACGGGAAATATATATCAAAAACACAAGCCCATATGGGCATGCAACTGTGCATGAGGTGTCCTAGACACGGAGAGCACTATCTGTCTGTAGTGTGTGCTCTCTTAACATATTCATTCCTGCCGTAAGCCTGTTCTTGAGCTAATGGTTCAAATGCTAGGAATACATGGATAAGGGGAATACTTCTGTAGAAGACAGGATTAAAACTCATTCCTGCCTTTGCCTTTGCAAGTGCTCCCTGTGCACTGACTAAGCACAAAAGATACGTCCAAATAATTGACTGTCTCTGGAATGCAGCTGAAGGGAGGGGAAAATACCTCTGCCTGGCTAAATAGCTCTCTTTTTCCAAATCAGCACTGAGTCTGTGTCTGTGCCAGACACACTCTTTCAGATGTATCAACAAAGCACACGTAGCACAGACAAAAATTATACTGGTAGTTCTGTATTTGTAATCGATAAGAAAAAAACCTCACCCTATGTGAAACTGGCTGCATTGAAGTGCGTTTCTATGAGTATATAAATGCATGTAAACTAGATACTGCCACCAGGATGACTGCTCCTGGCTGAAAATTCATCCATGCTTTCTGCTCTCCTCTCCTGCAGCCCACACAGGGAGGCGGTGATGCCCTGGGACCAGCGTGCCCACACACACACCTCCAGGTCAGCCCTTGCCCCAAGCCAGAGGGCTCAGAGCACCGTGTCTGCATAAGACAGGCATCACTGCCAAAAGAAGCACGTGAAGATCACTCCCAGTGCAAGAGGGTGAGCTGGAGTGGGGAACAGAACTGGGTTAAAGAAAAACCAAAACCCTTCGTTTTTGTAGTGGTTGGTTGGTTGCAGTGCAGCTGTGTGTGCACTTTGGTGTGATTGCACAAGAGCTCAGGGGTAGAAGCAAGTAGCTGGGGGCAAGGCAACTCCCTTTGGTGGCAAGTGCTGGCACATTCATGAAAGCACAGCCTGGGGTGAGAGCACATGCATGCCCGGAGTCCCACATCTCCCACTCCCCGAACAGGGAGAGCACAGCAGGCGTGTGGGGCAAAGGCAGAAACTAAGGCTTTTGTTGTTCCAGTTGCACACTCCCTCCATGGACATGTGCGGCTCTGCATGTGTCTGTGCCTGTCCCCTGCCCTGTGTCAAGTGGAGAGGATGTGAAAGAAACCCCAGTGTGGTTGCACCTTCACCTCCAGTACATGAAAAACAAACACAGCCATTCTCTTGTTTGTTGATTTAGTGCGGGGTGCTCCTTCCATTACAAAACCATTTCCCTGCAGGCAACAGGCTAAAACCTATTAGCTTATTATTCTGCAAAAGAAAATGAGGGTTTCAGGATGGGCACAATCTTCAAGTATCTATTCTGTTGATAGACAGAGATTGAAAGGAGGGAGCCCTCCCAGGTACCTCTCAGCAAATGTGCTGTCCTTTCTTGTTGTGCACAGCTTTTTGTGTTTTCTAGCTCAGAAACACATGCCACATGTATCTCTCTCTTCTCCTCTTGAACTACATATCTTAGTATGGGAGAGCTTTGTGCTTAGAAAGTTAAGCATGTGCTTCATCACAGGTATTTACATAGAGATGGCTCTAACCACTGAAAGCTGTGTCCTGAGCTGCAATTTGCAGACACCACCAGCCCCCACCCCCTCATCTCTAATTTTTAGAGACAAAACCCCAGACATAAATACTTCTGACCAAGGCGGGGAGGTTTCCTCCTCTGCTCAGGTTGATGGCTGCCCCGGCTGTCATTTAGGACAGCGTAAACATCAAGCTGACATTTTTGAAGTGGCACAGTGAAGCTGGGCTCCAGCTGTGAGATACGTCCTTGTTTGAAGCAAACGCATAGTCTCTCCTAGCCTGATTTTATTTACGAAGTGCACCCGATGGCAGTTCCTGGTGCTGACTGGGACAAGTCTGGATGAAAACTGCAAGAAGAGCAGCAAAGTTTATCTAGAGCTGGCACCGGTTCTGGTACTTGGCTGAACTAGCTGTTTCTACTAAGCCCAGAGCTCTTTGTTTGCGCCAACACCACCCCCACCCCAAAAATAATCAAACTACTCTCAACACCATTTTTGTCAGTTAAAATCGCCTCTCCTCCGGCTGGTCTTTTAGATGGAAGGTCTTCCTGATGGCCTTTTAGATGGCTGGCACTGTACCCTTCTCCTACATCCAAACCAACTGCATTAAAAAGGAATGAATTTACATTGAGAGGGGGGGAGGTATCCCAGACAATGTCAAAGGAAAAGCAGATCAAAAAAAGCTGCCAGTATTGGATACAAGGGTTGTCCTTTCAGCTGTTTTGGGCAATGTCCTTTCAGCACAAGAAAAGCTCTAAAGAATTCGGTTAATCTGTTGTTAAACAGAGAGTCTGTGATGGGAGCCAGGTCTGTCATCAGCTGGGCGGGAACTGAGCCTGCCTGTAATGGCTGCGCACCCCTTCACCCTTTCCCAGCGTTTCACATCCACACCAGCAGTGAGTTCACACCTTGCTGATCCAGTGCTGGCGGTCTCTGGGCTCTATGGATGCTCAGGACTCCTTCCCTCTGGATGCTTTCCAGAAGGGTGGCAGCATGTGGCACAGGCACTGCCTTAGCACAACACACCTGAACACTGCCACAGCCAGAAATCTCCCTCCATAAACTGTCTGGTGTGAGGTACTTCAGACAAGAAGCATGGAAGTGCCTCACAGGACACTGGCAGTGGCCATCCTGCTGCTGCCAGAGTTAGGAAGTCAGCTGAGCAAGACCTTCAGGGTTATAACTCTGAATGTAGGCATAGAAGAGCAGCCTGGTGCAAGCTAAGGTGTGGAGCCCTGGTGACTTCCCACAGACAAGCTTTCCACGCCCGCACTGCTCAGTGTGACAGCACAACTCTGAATATCAAGCAGAAAGGGTGAGTAGCCCATAGGCGTGCTAGCCAAGATACCACATCAGAAGTACCTACAACAGGTCGAGAGGTTAACAGTAAAAATAAGTCTATAGATTCTAGAAGATGTAGGAGTGGCTTAAATTAGCAAAATGTTGTTATGCAAGTTTGAACAAAGCAAAAAGATAAGGCGATCTGCAAGATCATGAATTGTGAGGTCCTCGGACAGGCTCAACGTGAAAACTCCTGTCAGAGCCATTCCTCCCTTCTCTGAATCAGCTGTAGACATTAATACTAGCAGGGAGGAACTGCAGCCACCAGAGCACTTTAGCATGTTCAAGGGGGTTGTTTTTTTTAAAGTCTCCCACCTAATATTTTTTTTTCTACATTACATTCTACTTTGAATGTAACATCCTCTTCAAAATTGTGTGACACTTGTTTTGATTACAACCACTTACTGTTTCTTTCTTTGGCTCTAGAGGGTATATATATGCGTATAAGTATGTGTATATTCATAATTTTTAAAAAAAATGTATCTTCACCCAATGAAGATTTCCAGTTATGTAAATTTTTATTTCATTGCCTTCCTTCTCCACTACTTTTCAGCTTAGGCAGCATGCTCCAAGTAATGAGTTAATTCCCCTCTCCATGACTCATTTCTAAGGTCTCCCAGGCAGGATTCAGTATGCTGGTGTCAGCGCTGCAAGAGCTGTTTAAATGTCTCCACACATACCACGGAGTGAAGTGCTGATTCCGGGCAGTGGTGCTAGGAACGTCAGGGTTTGTTTAACATTTGCTAGGATCTTCCTAAAAAGTCAATGTGCCTCCCTATGTTTTGTGGACTGGCTGAGCATTACCAGGCAGTTGATTCAGCTTTTATTTTAGTGCATGAAGAGCATCGCGCTGTGAAAGGAAACCTTCTGGTTTTGGTCTAATGGCAGACTGTGTCACTGTCATTTGATTTTTAATTTATCTACTGTTGAGCCTTTCACAAGTGAATCCAACACACATGCATTTTCTCCAAAACAAATTTTACTTTCTGGAGAAACAAAGGTTGATAACTAAGCTCACAGCAGTGTATCAGGATGGGGGCTAGGCATGGCCTTGATTTCTGGATATTTACCAAAACCAAAACTTTGACTTGGTATAGCTTGCCTGCTCTGGATAAGCTGGCTCTTTGATTCCTTGGTAAGCTGCAGGAAGTTGGTACCTCAGTACATGAGGGAGGAATGGTGGACAAGCAGACACCACTCTGGAGTAACCAGTCACACCAAGTCAAATGCATAATTCAGCAAGATTATGATTAAATCTGGGAGGTATATTTATCTCCAGCCAATGCAGAATGTCCCAGCAGCTTTTGTACTTTGAAATATCGTTAATTAATATTTACCAGATGTAAAAGGCATCACTACATACTTTGTATTGTGTGCCTTTAAGCATTGTATTGCTATTCCTTTTTAAGCACACGCTACAGCTAGACAGGCTGAGGCAGGTGATTGCAAGTGTCACCAACAGCAAACACACCTCAGACGAAGGCTAACTTTTAAAGTCCATCCAAGCTTTAAACTTGCCTGTCCATGGTGCAAGGCAAGGCCTGTTAGCAGGCGGCCACAGACACGGCTGTTTACACAATCACGTGATTTAAGAACCAAAAGTAATCACATAGTGATTTTTTATTGATGCCTTCTTTCCTCCTAACTCACACGGGAATTTGGAAAGCCCCTGTGCTCATCCCTCTCCACCATGACCAGGTCTAAGACAACTCTCCGTGGCCAACTCTCTGCAGGACAACTCTACACAACCAGTTCTCTGCAGGGACAACTTTATGTGAGGAGCCCCAGACCCTAACCCTAATTTAGCCCTAACCCTCCCCATGTAAAGCTGTCCCTGTGGAGAGTTGTCTGCTGTGGAGAGCTGGCCACAGAGAACTGGCCCTCTCACTGTGACTTGCTTTCTTGGTAGTGCTCAGCTGCCCACGGAGAGGTGTGCCAGGGTAGGTGAGCTGTGCCCAACCCAGGGAACAGGAGCATCCTTGCTCCTCACTGCTGGGATGTGCGTGGGGCACCCCAGCTGCACTCACTCTTGTCACCAACAGGCAAATCAGTTTGACCCCCCTTCTAGGGCGCAGTGGGGGGTAAATCCAATGTGTTTGACAGCACAGGTACCTTGAGACCACCACAGCGAGGACTTCCCAGTGGTTTGGCTCCTGAAGGCTGCAGCTTCTGGATTACTTCCACCCTAAATGTATGTCACATTTCCTTCCAGCAAAAGCAAAATATTTATAGTAAGCCAGGGTCACAGGGTGGTCACTCTTCTATCGCAAGCTGGAAGCCGATGCGATGCTTTAAACTGAGGGCCATGAGGATGGATGGGATTAGCACAGGCCTCCAAAATAAACCATGCTGCTGGCAGACACTGCTGGGTGTGGAGGGCACGGCGGAGGCGGGTGCTGGGCGGATGCTCTTATGGTGGGATGAGGACAGGCTGGCAGCCCAGGAGACGGGGGACAGCAGGCTGGGGTGACAATGGTGGAGCAAAGCCAGTACCCAGGGTGAAGGAAAGCAGATTTTCAGAGCCCAGATCCACCAGCCACCTTTCCCACCAGTCCCCATGCAGCCCCAGCACAGGCGGTGGCCACACCAACCTCACTCTTTACCTGCCTTCAAGGAGCTATTGGAAATACTCGTCCTGTTCTGCAGGAATGTTTTGGGCACAGTTAAACCATCTCGGGAGTTACTGGGCTAGACTTGCCCTATAAAAATGCACTGAATTCAGTGATTTAATGTAGTAAGCTTGAACTACAGCCGTTCGCAGCCCCTGTATTCCCAGGCACCCAAGAGAAAGGGGGGCAGTTTCCCATTGTAGAAGCTTGCACAGAAAAGCTCTTCCTATGACAGATCTTTTCACCTCCTCACAGCCTGAATTTCTGTCATGTGTGCCAAAATGTTCTTCTTTATCTTGTGTTGCACTGCCGATCAGTACCTGAAAACTCTGCTGCAGACTGCAACACATGCATGCACCTCGCCAGATAAAATGGCTGGCAGCTTGTGGCCACCTACCCATTCGGATCTCGCTGACTTCTTCTCAGCTGTCCCCCTTGCCAGTCTCCCCCTTGCTGTCTCCTCTTTGCCAGCAAGGTTCATGAGAAAGTGTGGGGAGTAACCAAAATATTAACAGGGCATTCCAGTTATTCTTGGCTGTCTAAGGGAGAAGTAAGTGCACTTTTGTGCATGCAATCATTTTCTACTGGCACTTCTCATAATGATTATCACAGTGTCAATATCCAAGATGTCAATATTGGGCCAAGCTGAAGAGGATGCCACTTGGGATAGATGGTTTTTCCCAGCTTTGCAGAGAAGTTGCTTTATGACGATTACTAATCTATTAGGAATGCAAGGCATAACTATAGCAGAAGGGGATTTCTGCATGGGAGGAACAGTATGATTCAGATTGTCTCATCAGCCTTGCGAAACAAAATGTCCAGTCAACAGAATATGCTTCTGTGATGTAGCCACTCATTTCTCCACCTTAATTTTGTATACTTGGGCATAACTGCCATATACAGGGACCTGGGGATCAGCCAACAAGCCATAGGAGAATCTGTCAGGCAAGTGGAGTTTAAGGAAGCACTGACATTACCTAATGCTCTAATAGTATTTTCCTCACTGGGAGAGGTGTCCAGAGCATGGCAAGAGGACGTAGGGAGCAAAAGCTTTCCCAGGCACCTGATTACCACCTCTTGTAACATCTCCTTGAGGCAGCTGGTGTGGGAAAGTGGTAACAGGAATGCTATCCCGGCTTTGGAGATTTGTCTGCTTCACAACCAACCCAGTATCTGGAGCACAGACACGTGGCTGTGTATCACTCACATAGGTACTTATTGCATTGCACTGGGTGTTTAAAGGGGTTCATTAATGCAGCTGAGGTAAGAAGTTGGCCATTGCTGTGTGATTGTTTTAGAGCAGCCTTCAGAAATGTGCCGCCACATTTTCTGGGGTTGCAGAGGAGGATGGTGCAGTTAGAGGAAAAGCGCTGATTTCCAGAAAAAATTCTAAGTTGAAGATCTACCTGGTAGTGTCATTCGCTATCTTGCAGGTAAAAATACTTCCTGGAGCACTGCACTTATAAATACTCAAAAATAAAATAATGTCAGGACCCTTTTCCACCCTATAAAACTCAAATTTAAGGTAAACCAAAAGTATTCCAGATGCTTTAAAGCATGGAAGTTTACAGTGTAGGTCCAGCCTGCCCTACCCAATGATGCCCCTGAGAAAAATCTAGCCATCCACAACAGACAGTTCCACCTTATCAGGGACCACAAAAAACAGAATGACTTAGTCTCACTCATACAGGGACTGGGCCAACTCTGGCAGTCAAAACAAGTAGAGGGGGATTTGTTTTTAGCACATTCCTGACAAGACAAATGGCACACAGGAGGCAAATGCTCTTCAGCCTTGTTAAAGGCTGGCTTGGAAAGCCAGAAACTTGCACACTACAGTGTGTCATGCCAGCCTCATATCTTAGTATCGTTAAACACAGACTGGCATGAGTCTACACAGTTTCCTAGGCCTCACACATTCTTCTCACGTGTGTTACTAACATAAAAATTACACCATTGTAGATATGTTTTTGTGAAGCCAGCACATATGCACACTGCCTGTGCTGTTTCCAGTACTTTAGCCAGCCTCAAGGAAGGAGGGGGGAGAAGGCAGGCTGCAGCTTGCTTTCTTAATAACATGCAAAACCTCTAAAGCTCAGGTTACTGTAAGTAGTTTGGCTGTAAGCTCCAACTATGAAGAAAATATCCCAAAGACTCTCCCTAGAACTGTACTGGCAAATTCAGATAACGTCTGAAGTGCAATGGTGAGAGGCATCTGTGCCAAAAGAACCTGATGGTTATAAGATACCAAAAATAATGCTTTTTAATAGTGAATTTTAAGATCTCCTATCTCAAAAGCAATGTCAACAGCAGGCATCTCCTCATCTGCTTCTGGAAGTGCCTTGAGGCTGAGACTTACCCCATCCCCTCCGTTACAGCATACGGGTGCTACCCGATCACAGCTTTTTTGCTGTCCTCTCATGCACATTGGCTCGATGTGCCACGATAGCTCTAGTATGAGCTTGACCTTTGGCAAGTCTTCTGCCAGCCCCTGCAGCCCAAGGTAGTGCTTAATGGAACACCAGACTGACCAGTTCCGTGGCCTAACTCAGTATGGGATGAGAAAGCTCTTAGAATGTCTTAGGAAAGGGACTGAACTCTTGCAAAAGACCATGAGAAATCTAACTCCTAAGGAAACAAGAACACATGATAGATGATAAACCCCAAAAAAACAAGTCTGAAGGAGTTAAGGCTTTTTTGTGTCAGGTTTCATAAGGGAGTGTAATTAGGTCTTATATAGCCTGTCCTTGGCCATGCTGCAAGTGTTTTAATGGGGCAAAATCCAGTAAACAGAGAAATTAAATTATGCTAGCGGGAAGGGACCATCCCCTTCAGAGCCCCTAAACTCTCCTCCAATAGTAGCACTTCCTTTTTTCCATATCTATAGGCAACATAACAGTCCAGGGCCTTCCTAGAAATGAAAAGACCCATTCTTCTTTACCTTCCTCTTTCAGTGAAAACATATATGATGAGAAACCACATGCACATGCACGTGGGTTGGCACAAGCCCCAGTGTGGGCACAGATGGTGTATCTGAATGAATGGACACACAGAGGTCTCTGTGTAAGAATGTTTACCACGTGTGGTGCTGGGAAGTGCATGCATGATTCCAGCTAAAATCCACAAGACTGGCTGTCAGAGCCTTGAAGTTTTGGGACACAGGGATAGTGTCAGCTGGAGTTCAAAGGTGAGATAGGCTGCAGATAGGAAACAACTTCTAAATCAATGTGTGCAGTGGATTTCTGCAAATATGATTAAGATGCCTGCAGCAGACAAGACCATCAGGTCTGAGTCCTTTTTTATCTGATTTTTCTAATTAATGCCTGTTTTACAGAGTGGTAGGCAAATTAGCAGCTTGTCTTAGTTGGGTATGAGCCCCATGTCCCTGTTTCGCACAAGGCAAAAATGTCTTAATTCCAATTTCAGGTAAGCAGATTCAGCTCTGTAAGTATTTACCTCCTTATACCAAACTGCGTACTGGCCACAGAGTTTAACAAGTTTTGTTATAAAATCACCTTCAGCAGAGCTCTGTTCTCTCATTGCTGTCTGTTGGGACTACAATTGCAGAAATCACACAAAGTATGTAGGTCACTTCCCCCCATGTTAAGAAAGAAATGCAGGCCAGGTAAGGTGAGCTGCATAGGAAAAGGAAACTATGGGCATACAGGGCAAAAGGATAACATTCCTAAACTGACTTCACCTTTAATATTCTGCAGTTGTTAAAGGAGAGGTCAATAAAAGCATTGCCTCTGAGCAAAGCAAAACATTACTTTAGAATGTTTGTTTGAGAAAATATATCATTTTGAAGACACTGGAAGAAATTAGTTCACTCAACATCAGCAGAATTTCATAATATTATACTTCATGTGTGATTCTTTCTCCTGTTCCATTCCCACCAGGAAGGATATATTTTTGATGGGCAAGTAGTCATTCTTTTCACTTTTTCATTCTCTGCTGGCCTCTTTAAAATCTCCCATTCTAGATTGCTATCATGGTAGTTTCTAGCTTCAGTGATATCAGCTTCCTCTCTTTTCTCTTCTTCTGGTCTTTAAGGCATTCTAGAAAACCCAGGTGTGCTGGTGGCCAACCCTTTGCTCTACCCAAAAGGCCTTTCTTCATTTATTTGTTGTTAACTCTGTCCAAGGATTTGTGCCCACACTCCTCTGTGTACTGGTGGATAATTCTTGGTTCTTCCCAATCATTTTGCCCCCTCTGCTCCTGTGATGTACAAAGGTGGAAGGCTGTAGGTGCAGATGAGATTCTCCTCAACTTTCCCCATAGCAGGTTTTTCTGGCTTTGAGGATGTCTTCGGTCTTTGACGTGGGCATGGGTGCTTGGAGTAAGGCTGAGAGGGATGTCTTCCAAACTTGACCTGGACAGGGGAAATCAATTCCCTTGGAGAGTTTGGTTGGTTTTTTTTTTACAAGACTGTAGGCCCAGTTTTTGTCCAGGTTTCTTGCAGCTGGATGGTTCATGCACACGTATGAATTGTTGGTTATATACAAAACCTTACTTTTTCTGAAGCTCAGGTCCTGAACTCCTTAATGGGGGGAAAAAAACCCGACAACCCACAAATCCATGCCAGTTTTGGCACATTTGCCTTTATGCTTGACACCTTCCCTGGTGATTAAGACCACTGCAAGTGGGAATTCCTTCTCCTGAATTAATTAACTCTGTATTGTTATTGCCTTTGATCTACTGCCATAGGAACAGGAACAAGCACTGGAAAACCTCCACTTGTGTGCATTTCTTACATGAATAGCTCTGGACAGAATATTAAAGAGATCATTTAGAAGATGGTGGGCAGAAATAGCCCCCTCCCCAAAGTTGCCATTCAGACTCACACTTTCGGCAGAAACTGCATGGGAACAATTACAGACCTCTAGTGGCTCTGTTTATATAGCTTCTCTAGTTTCCTAATTGCTCACCAGCACAGTATTTTGGAAAGCCATACAGAGATTTCCCAAAAGGATTACAGCATGGTGTCATTTCATCTTCTCCACATTTCCCATCCCATTGTCTGTTTGTTTTATTTTCCTCACCATAACAGTTGTCCCACATCACTGAGAGATTTCACAATTGCAAACCTGCTATGAATTATGACATGGAGTTAAAGGACTTCAGTGTTTGCTCTCTGCTATTTTTTTCAAGGAACATTAGGTTACCCACCTGTTTAAAATGAGCCTCCCTTTTTTTTTTTTTCTTTTATATACTGATGTTTCTAAAAGCTGTCTTTAGAAACTGAAAAAAAAGAGAATATTTCTGTCCTTCCTGCTTGTAACCTTTTCCACTTATCTTCCTTTGAATTCCTAGAGAAACATTAGGTCCTGGAAGTGCTTGCAGAAAATAATCTTTAGCAAGTTCTGTCCCTAATGGCTCAAGGGGACTCTAGATGAAAAACAATTGCTCACAGTTTCATTCCCTGGCATCTGATGGAGACTGCAGCAGCTTTAGGACTGCTAATGCCAGCCTGCGTCATGGGTGGCAGGGCTGTGGGCTGAACTGGCCTCTGGCTCCCACCAAATGGAAGCAAGCAGTCTTGAATTACATGGAGCAGGACTGCTAGCTCTGCTAGGCATTGTTGGAGGCTGTGATTAGTGCAGTATCCAAGAAATAGTCAGAGTTTTGTAGCACAAGACACTGTTTAATACAGATCAATGCTTACAAGACTGGTGTCACATCTCATTACCACATAAGGACCAGAGACATTTAAATGTGAGATAAGACAGGTAGGACAATATTCTTATAATCCAAGGACATCTTAGCCTTCGGTGACTTTACCTGCCACTAAACCTATTTTCCTCCAAAGCAGAAAGTGGCATATACAGCTCCTGCAGGACTGTTCTTCCTGGCTCTCATGCAAAAATAAGAGCATTACAAACCACAGACATGGAGTACTTGCAATGCTCCATGTCAGCCTTACTTCTTCCAACAGCCAGGAAAGAATCAGAGATCTATATGGTCAGAAGGCATCTCAGAATATCACTTAGTCCAGACTGATGTCCCAGGTCCGGATCATTATACTTAACATCACTCATGCTTGCCTATCCTCTTCCTACAAGCAAGGCAGTGATTCCACAATCTTCTCAGATACTTCTTGGTGTCATTATCCTTACTGCTTGCCATCTTCTAACATCCAACCTCAGTCTCCTTTTCTGTTATTGAAGCTCAATACTTGTCCTATCCTGCATACAGAGAACAATTTATTCCCCTTTTCTTCACAGTCACCTTTCACACATTTGACAGTGGCAACCCTATCTCCTTCAGTCTTCTCTAGGCTAAAGAATGTCAGTTTGTTCATTCTTCCTTCCTGCCTCTTGTTTTCAAGACCTCTGATTATTCCCCAGCTGCTGTCTGGACCTGGTCTTGAGCACAGCACCTATGGTTGGACATCACACCAATGGCAGCCTCACAAGGAACTAGTAGAAGGATTATTCATAGGGTACATGCCTACGCACAAATCCTGGTAGGGCATTTACCCTTTTTGCATGAGCAATTAACTCATAGTTGGATTGTGATCTGGAATATCTCTCAGATGTTGTTAAGCAGAGTTGCTACTGGGGAAAAAATTCACCACTCGATATAAATAGACTCAATTATTCCTGAAGATGCCTGTGTATAGAAAGTGAGAACTATTATTACTGAACTGAATCCTAGTTTTAAGATAATTTGTCTAAATGCTTTTTAATTGTAGCTTTTTATTTTGGTATCCCCATAGTCCACTTCCACCTTTGTAGTAGCCAAGAATATTATGTTCTCTATTCCATTGTCCAAGCTGTTCATAATCCTCTTAAATCAGCCTGACCCAGAACAGACTCCCAAGCAACTCTTCTTGATCCACCTTTCCTTTTTTAAAGTATAATTAATACCTATTCTCTCTGTGTAGTTTTCCAATCAATATTGTATCATCCCAGACCAGCTCCATCTACCACCAATTCCCTTCATTTGCTTAGGAGTATCATTTTACACTGTGATGAAAGCCTCATGACCATTAAAATATAGGACTAATATTGCTTCTCCCTTATCAACATGTTTTTTTCACTCTGTCATGAAAGGAAATTTGACCTGTTTTACACAATTTGTTTTTAAGAAATCTATGCTGGCCGTTATTCATCTCTGTTTTGTTTTAGGTGCTTACAAAAGTTTGATTGTTTGCTCCAGTATTTTTCCGGGAATTGAAGTTAAACTGAACAATCTGCAATGCCTGGCTCCTCCTTTTTTTCCCCTTTTAAAGACAGGAACTACGTCTGCACTTTTCCAGGCTTCCAAATACACTCTCCGGGCTCCATAATATCCAAGGAGCTATGTGAGGTTACGCCTATAGCTCTTGCAGTTAAGTAGCTGGCTGGAGCAATTGCCCTAGGATGAAGTTCATCTGGTCCAACTGACTTGAACACTGTCTGAAAGATCACCTGATCTAGTCTGTGTTCTAGTTTTGTGATCTCGTCTTCCTCTGTCATTGACGTTGATTGAAACATATGCCTGAAGCAATAATAAATGCAAAACAGGTGCAGAACACTCTGGCTCTCTAGCCATGAATTGTCCATAGCCTTTCTTCCTCACTGGAGAGCATGTTTTCAGTCACCTGAGTCTTCCTCTTGCTGCTAAAGCTGTGATAGAAACTTGCTACTTTAAAGTCTCTTGCTAATTGGATCCCATTTTGCTGGTTGATGTTTGTGATTTTGTCCTCACATATCTAGCCCAGCTTCTGCATGCTTTCTTCCCTGAGTCTGAAAGAAGAGCTGCTGATTTCTCCAGGCTGATCTACTGTTATACCTCCTATGAACTCTGGTTTTTGGATAGCTGATGCTTGTTGCTGTTCTCGCCAATGTGCTTTCTACATAATTAAAACTTCTTACTTCCTCAAGGTCCTAAATAAGATTAATTTAATTATTGAGTAAGTAGCTTTAATCATCATTGGCTTATCTTGGTTTAACAAAGATCAGAAGTCTGACCTTTGTTACCACCTCTTCCACCTTAAAGATTCACCTGGGAACATTTAGTATCTGCTGGTCGGTTTTTGTTTAACCTCCTGTCCTTAATGGAAATAGTGGGTGCAAATCACAAAATCTTCTAATCCAGATCTGAATTTTAGGTAGTCCCAAATGCTAGAAATGTTTACACCCAGAGTTATTTTTCAAGTTCATCTCAACTGCTCATTATGAAAACATCTTTTCTCATTTGGGTACTTCAGTGGCTTCCCTCTCAGTTGGCCTGAAGGCAGAACAGACTGGGCTGATGAAGTGGGGAATATGTTTTTGTCTTCATATGTATTAAAAGTGCAAAATTCACTACTAACGTAATCATGCTGAACTCCTGCCTGCACAGGAACTCTAGCTGACCTTCTGTCATCACATATTCTTCTCATCGTCAAAGATACTCAAAAGCTCACTGCCTGACGAAGCCATAGCTGTAAGAGCAACGCTGTAAATACAGCAGTGTTATACAGCTATAATGGTGCTCTTTCAAATGAGCAGCATAAACAGCCAGAAGAGGAAGGAGTTCAGACAGTCCTTCTGTTTCCCAAGAGGAAGTGAATTTCAGATAGCGCTTTGGTTCCCTTTAGTTATGTTTCACCATAAATGAACAGCTAAAGCATCGGTTGATAGCAAGGCCATGCAAGGAGGGACTTCCAGAAGTGGAAACTCAAAGGAAAACACAGTGAAAGCTGGCTCCTTGCCTAGCTGTGAATTGCCTTCCTTCCCATTCTGCTGCTTTTGTTTTTAGGGTTCCTGTGCATTTTGCAGTGTCAGCCAGTTGTCAGAGAGGAGAGGACAGCTTTGCATGGATTTTAGTTAAGGCTGAGACCCCAGGCACCTCCTGGACTCTAGACCACGTTCACTGCTGCTAACTGCTGTTAAACCAAAGCAGTGATCTAGATCATAAAGCAAGTAACAGAACATCTGCTGATAAATGTGCTATACGGAAACTTACACAATATTTATGGATTGTTAGAGGTTAACACTAGAAAGAGCAAACCACAATGGCTGTGTTGGTCTCCTCTAACAGAGTTGTTATCCAGCCTTAGCATGACAATTTTTTGTAACAGAAAAATTAACTGTCCTTCTCAGCCTGGGAAAATTGCACCTACAGCAAAGTATTCCCTGTTTAACCACTCTTGAAGTGCTTTCTGGTCTGAATTTGTTGTGTTCTCAGCCACTGGTTCTTGTTTTGTCTTGTCTTACTTCTTCCCCATGTCAATATGCATAAGACATGAGTGATCCACATGTAAAGAGACTGATGCACAAAGGCACATTAAGTGTCACATCTAAAAAGCAAGGCAGAGAAATTTCCAGTTTTTATAAGGACTCACCAGAGTCCGCCTGTCAAGAAACAAGGAAAAAATACACATGATTTGAAAGAAGGGAGAGAGGTGTGCTGTCAAGGTGGCAAAGAGATAGAAGTGGACGTTAAACAAGAGACAAGTTTTGCACACATGAATATATGAGGACTAACATTAATGAAAGGTCCCTAGCAAATAACATTTCTCTCCACCAGTAGATCCTGCTACCTAAAGCTATGTTTATGTAAGGAATGTGTTTACTGATTCAGATTGTGTTAGCAAAACCAGCTTGTTTGCTAGCGTGGCTGTTCCAGGCAAAGTAAGGGGCAACTCTGACATCCCCCCACCCTACCATGTCTCATTGTACCTTTGGCTACAGTCCTGCTGTCAAAAGCTGTGATAGAAAGCCTGAAGGAGAGAGAACTGGGAGTGGGGGATGTGCTAGATGCCAAACACCTGATCCTTCGGGGAGCGGGGGGGGGGGGGGGGGGGGGGGGGGGGGGGTGGATTGTCTTACAACAGCCTGCAGAAGATGGGCTGATACCTGAAAGATTAAAACACTAAAGCTATACTCAAGCTGAGCTGCCATGTGGAAAATCCAGTGCTTTCCATGCAGCAAGGGTTCCTGTGTGCTCCTATAGCTGGAGGGGAGGAGAAACTACTAGAAGCAGGGAAAGAGATTAATAGAAAAGTATTTGCGCATTTAAAGGCTGAGCTTATCTTTGGAAATAGCTAACTTCATCCCTTGCAGTAGAAGTGGCAGTCCATGTGCCTCACCCGCAGAGCAAGAGGGGAATTCTTGGCCAGAGGGAGGTGCTGAGGTGGGGAGAAGGACCTCCAGGCAAAGGAGGTTTACATAATTATTCAGAATAATGGCTTGCTTTTTATTAAGAAATACGAGGGCCCATGGAGGAAAGGATCAAGTGAAATCAGCAAGAACCTGTGGAAATTTTATAACTAAGTCTGACAGAACATGGCACAGAAAACTTACTGTTTGTGACCACTGCCCTCTCCCCAGAGCCCAGAGCTGCAATGGCTGGTAGGACCACAATCATGCCACCCTCTTCTGTCTCTGCAAGAAGAGAAGAATCATGTCAGAGTGGGTGCTCATCTCATGACTCTTATGAGCAAGAGGATGCATGGGACAGGTGCTTGGTTCTGATTTGTGATCCGTTGTTCATGCAGACTCTCAAAATACAGCTCTGATAAGCAATCTGGCTAATTTTCAGATTAAAGGAAAGAATGCACTGTCAATTATCACAGAATCACAGAATCACAGAATAACCAGGTTGGAAGAGACCCACCGGATCATCGAGTCCAACCGTTCCTATCAAACACTAAACCATATCCCTCAGCAGCTCGTCCACCCGTGCCTTAAACACCTTCAGGGAAGGTGACTCAACCACCTCCTTGGGTAGCCTGTTCCAGTGCCCAATGACCCTTTCTGTGAAATATTTTTTCCTAATGTCCAGCCTAAATCTCCCCTGGCGGAGCTTGAGGCCACACTCTGTAACTGTCCTTGTTACCATCAGGAGATAAAGCCCTACCTCGGTCTCTTCTGCTGAACCAGACCTTCTAAGAAGCTTCCCTATCAACCTGCAACTTCCTGCACTACTCTTCATTCTTGCACAACTCTTCTTCACTCACTGGTGGGATTCCTTTTCTCCTGAGGCAGCGCACACTGGCCACAATCACAGGAACAGTACTTGCCAGGCATCCTAAGGAAAGAACTGTGTGAGATTTTACTCGGCAGCACTTTGTTTCAATGATTCAATCTTTTTGAATCATATGTTCGCTCTAGTTCTGCAATGCCTAGTGCAGATCAAATAAAGTAAGACACACTGCTTCCAAGGCAAATGTTTCACATTAGTATTCACATTTGCCCTCTACCATCCCTGAGGTTCACATGTCCTACTTAATTAACTTCTTATATCTCTCTTTCTCAGGATGCTGGACAAGCCAAGAGGAGGATACAGTAATGGGCTATGGGACCTTTCTCACCAGCAGCCTACAATTCTGTCAAGTCACACCCTTTGCTGATGCTCCAGCTTGCTTTACAAATGTTTAAAAGCTTCATTTACTAAAACTCTTAGGAAAACAATTATACATTTATTTCTATCAAACTTTAGTGAGGAATTGACCTTGCCCCTTCCTTGATAAAAGAATTCTCCATCAAGGACATGTCAGGAGAAAGGGAGTGAAATAAGATAACTCTGCTCAGCTTGCCTTAATTTAATGAGTTCCTTCAAGCCTTATCATTCGCCCTGTGCTTTCCCACATTGTGAACTTCCCAGCCTCTTCTTTTCTTTTTCTTTCTTTTTTTTTTTTTTTTAAATTGGACTCTGTTTGATCAGCCCTTCCCCCTTTCTTTCCACGATCCCCCACATCATGCTGGAACTGGTACCAGTGGAGCATGTCAGCATGCCCTAGCAACAGAGAGATTAAGGGAACTGCCAGCTCCCAAAGACAGGCTGGCTTGGACTTACTAATTAACTGCAGTGAAAGAAGTGAATGAGAATGGCCCTTTCTTTGGGGCAGGGAAGGCACTAGAGGTGGAGGAAGGAGTTCAGCTAAAAGTTTTCCCTCCCCCAAAACACTGTCAACATTCAGACCGGTCCTTTTTTAGTAAGACTGTGTGTGTATGGAGTTTGTATGGATGGGAAAGGGCAGTCAAGCTTGGTACAGAAAAACACATGTGGGACTGAGGTCAAACCACGGATTCTGCTGCCTTGTGTCTGGCTGCCTTACACAGCTGGGGCCTGCACATCAGCTCCAGAGAGGCAGGTCCACAGGCATGTGGCACAGCTCTCCTGGATAGAACGGGGCTCGTGGGAGGGCAGCAGCAGTGGGCTCAAAGCTGTGACCCTCAGGAGAGTGCGAGGCAGGGCTGCGAGAGAGGGAGGCTCATCAAGGGAGGTCAGGCAGGGCCGCAAATCTGCCACAGAGGCGGGGTCCCATGTGACGAAAGAGGCTGAACTGACCTTCCAGGAGTTTGTAATGAAACATGAGCAGTTCTGTCCAAGTGAAAACCATGGCATCCTCCTGGAGGCCACCTTTACTGACCATGTCCAGGAACAACGACAGGCTAAAAGACTCCTTTCACACTAAATCCCGCACAGACCCTGTCCATTTTCAGTCAGTCTTAACTTCTGCTGGTAAATCTTTTCTGAATTATGAAATCCTTGTGACGTGTTACTTTTTGTTCTGGCTGCTTACAGGCGTTTTGCCCTGGGCTAGATGTGGAAGTGAAACTGCTGAAATTCCCCAGAGCAGGGCAGGGCAGCTGGTGTTCCTGGACCCAGCAGGAAGCACCACAAGTGTTGACGATCATCAACTTCTGGTAATTCTCCATCCCCTCTCACAAATCCATATAGGCTTAGCCAAATTGGATAAGTTTTTAAAAATCTTCGCAGCTTGGTGGTTTATCCAAATTGAACCGATGTCTCCTTGCATGTGCTTCAGGAAGGTGTCTGGGATGGGGGCCCGCTCACATCCTACACTGTGACCAGGCAGGTCGGAAAGGGGAAGCCTGGCTTCCAGGGATGCCCAGCTATGGCACGGCTGCTCAGGCAGCCTCCAGCACTGGTCCATTCCCCGTTTCACTCAGGAAATCCCCCATACTCTGCTGCAGTGACCACCTCCCCCAAAATCAGCCAAGACTCCCCCACGGCAGGCAGACCTGGAGCCCAGGAGCTTTGTTTCCCAGTCAGATACAAGAAACGCCAGTCCACCACTTGGGATCCCCATCCTGAGAAAACTGAGAGAGCTGGGGTTGTTTAGCCTGGAGGAGGCTGAGGGTAGACCTTATTGCTCTCTACGACTACCTGAAAGGAGGTTGTGGAGAGGAGGGTGCTGTCCTCTTCTCCCACGTGACAGGGGACAGGACAAGAGGGAATGGCCTCAAGAACCACCAGGGGAGGTTCAGGCTTGACACCAGGAAAAAATATTTCACAGAAAGGGTCATTGGGCACTGGCACAGGCTGCCCAGGGAGGTGGTTGAGTCACCTTCCCTGAAGGTGTTTAAAAGCTGGGCGGATGAGGTGCTGAGGGGCATGGTTTAGTGTTTGATGGGAATGGTTGGACTCGATGATCCTGTGGGTCCTTTCCAACCAAGTGGTTCTATGATTCTATGGTTCTATCTCACACTGACCTTGCCAATCCCCATAGGGCTGGAGGCACTGCTGTTTTACCTCCTGGCAGCACAGGCTGCCTGAAGCAGGTGGCGTGGGTATGGAGCCGGTGATTTTCAGGAGGATGGGGCAGGCAGATTTGTGGTCCCTGCTGCACTCTGGGACATCACACATCCCATTTCAAGCACCAGGAGAGGCAACACAGAGTGCAGCGTGCTACTGGCCTGGGGAAAGTTTAGGTGACTGTTGAGCTGTTTTCCACCTCCGCTGTTAGCAATACAGGAGCCACCAAAAACATTTCTGACATAAAATGCCACTGAAATGGGAACTGTAAAATCATGCGCCTCAGTCTGAAAGTGTGGGGTTTTTTTTCTTTGAGAAAAGGCTGTGGAAAAATGGTACTACCTTACCAAACAGAATGCACCTTTGCATATTTAGCTTTGGATCTGCTGGTATTAGAGACAAAGTCGGATTTTATTACTTTTATTTCTTTTAGCCCTGCAGCACCAACAGAGACAAGCCACATAATGAACTGCAGAATCCTTTCTTTCTTGAGTACCAGAAGTGAGGGTACGTTTTTTTGTTTGTTTTACTGTATACTGTATCAGCATTCTGTAGCTTCATAAAACTTGCCATTTTTTTTTTTATTCAGGTGTACTGCTTTCCAGGGTTAATCACTATGGATTTTAATTAAATTTGTGTGGCCTGCTATTGACTTCATTCTCTAAAATGCTGCAGGACCTTGCCATGTGTATTTGTACAGAACTGGTTTTCAGTGCAGACCTGTGCTTGAAATTTGCTACTGCCTGCAGTGCTCCGGTGCCTGGGAAGGAAGGAAGTCCTCTGGAGTCCCCAGTGGAAACACATCGGGGTTAACTGGCTGCTGTCTGCAGAGACTATTTCATGGGAGCCCCAACTCTTTAGATCCCAAATGCTGAGAATAGACATAAGACAACAACCCCTTGGAGAACAGGCTAAATAATTCAAGGCTAGTTAAAAAACCAACCAAACAACAACAAAAAAAAAACAACAAAAAACCCAAACAACTTTAAAATATTTTGTTGTAGCAATTTGGACTTTCTTAATATAGCTTGGAGGAACAGGCTATCTGACTGCTTTCAGAAAGTTCTTGTTATGGTATTTAGTGAACCCCAGGGATCATTACACTATAAATATGCACCATGTTTATATAGATGCATTGGGCAACCTATTACAATGCTACGGGTTAAAAGTCATTTCCATGGATTCCATCCAAGATAAACTCATCCACACCCCCAGGGTGAATAGTATTTAAACCTGTGTTTGTATAAAGCCGGCAGTCAGACTTTCCAACACCTGGAAAATGGGCAGGCTTATCTGTTGGTTATCTCTCATGCTCGGCTTTTATATGTAAATTTGTCTGCAGGAGCAGTAATCGATAGTCAATGTCCTCTCTGTCTCAGGGATAGTCATCAGGTGCTTCTGCAGGGAACTCTGAGTTAGTTCCCCTCAAACCACCAGGACCTGCCAGCCAGGGCTGGGAAAAAGTAGTAAACCCCTTCCAGACAGCATACGGAGTAGATGGTTAAGACCCATTTTAAACTGCTACTAAGTCTAACAAAACTAGTACCCTGGTAATGGAATATTCTAGTAGTACCTGAATTAAGCAGGATATTTTTAACACATGTGTGTGTATAAACACATCCACCCACGGAAATAGAGCCGGGGTGACTCTGGGTTTTTTTCTGAGAAAAGGCCTGTGGGCTGAGACCGAATGAGGAAAACATTACTCAGAAAGTGTTGGAGAAAGAAGGAACAAAAAAAACCCCCTACACCTCACGTGCAGTAAAAGTGGCTGCTGTGTCTGCCGCAGGCACACAAACAGAACCCTTTCCCTGGTCGCGTCTCGGAGAGGCTGCTGGAGAGACGTACAGCATCTCGAAAGACTGAAAAAAAACCGCACTGGGATTTCAGAAAAGAACCCAATGATCTCTTATCAGTCTGCTGCAACAGACAGGGGCAAAAGCTAACTGCTAACGGCCAGCATACCAGGGCAACAAACAGCCCTGTGGAGAGAAAGTCAGGTTTTAACCACTGCAAGCAGTCGGGTCACCTCGTTTAAAATCTATTCCATGCAGTATGATAGCTACAAACTTCAGACGATCTTTCCTCCCTGACAGAACATGTTGCTTCTTGCTTCCACCTTCTCGTATTTCCGCATAGCCCACAGGCAAACCTGAGTGCCTTTGGTTCTGAAAGCAGAGCATTCTTTCCCAGCATCAAAGGGGCACAGAGAGTGCTTCATACACACACTAAGGTGCAGCTCTTGCTAGTGGCTTCCAGAGCGCCCATGCCACTACTTGCCTCTGCCTGCTCTGCTCAGCAGTGCACGAGGTGTGTTCAGCCGCTAAACCAACATTACATCACCTGGGATGCTGGAAGTCAGCTGCCCAGTTCCTCACGTGGGGGATGCGAGGTGCTGCCAAGCTCCTGGAGTGTTACTTTCCTTTCTCCCTCACTTCATGTGTTGTGAGGTGGGCTTTTTTTTTCTCTTTCAATGTTTGCTTCCAAGAAGGAATTAGGTGTGATGGGTGTGGGGTGGATTGCACCAGCACCGATGCGTGAAGGAAAGGAATCCATCCATAGGAAAGATGTGGGTCGTTTATTAGCAGCTTGTGTGACTGCAGACGTCCCAAAGCATTGTGCTGGACACCAGCAGCACAATGACTGTACAGAATTACCCTCCAGGGAATGGCAGAGCAGACCCAGCTTCGGGCATTAACCAAGGACAACACTTCATTTAGTGTCTCTGATAGAAAGCTTTTGTAAAAAGTCAAGTACCCACGTGGGATAACAATAATAATAATAATATCATCTTGCACTTCAGTATTAAAAATAGGATCAGTGGTCACAACTATTATCACACCGGGTCCTAAGCTGCTTCATTACATTTAACAAACTAAAGTATTTTGATGCAGGCCCTACAACACTGGGAACATACATAGTGTGGAAACTGCTTGCCCAGGAGGAGAGAGGTATGAAAGAAAACCCAACCAGTCCAGAGACATGCCTGGAGCAGAGCACAGCTCCCTGGGAAGCTCTGCAGGCCCCATGAAATGAAGTAGCTGCAAAAGCTCCTTTTTGTCACTGAACTCAGTAGCTGTGCCTCCAAGTACACAGCTCTGACCTATTTCACCAGCCACTCACCCCAATTCTACACTGACGTCAGCCCAGTGACCTCAGTGAGATTACTCCATCCCTGCATTAGAAAAAACTTGAGCCCAAAGAAGATCCACTGAGGAGGAAGATGCTCTTTTGACATATTTCCTAACCCAGTCACCCTTACAGGAGACCAGACTCATTTTTTGCTACGTTTGTTCCTTTTATACACCGAAGTATTTGTCTTTTTGGAGCACCTGGCACCAAGCCAAGATGCTACCTTTCAGCCTCTTCTATTAAGAGATCCCGGTCAATAAGTGACTGAGTTGCAATGACAGGTGTACCCAAGTGACCCGAACACCAGTGCAAGTTCAGTCGATTAAAGACTGCTGGGGTGAGAAGGGGCTGCTGGAGAGGCCGGGGAGCCCTGTAGGGCCCCGGGTCAGTGGCTCGGCTGCAGCACTGTGTAGCGATTACACCTTGCCCCTTTCTGGTCAGTCCCCACAGGGCAATGCCAAGGCTAGTCAGGGGTAACCCTCTGAAGGATAGAGGAGAGTGTAGCTCCTAGGAGACTTCTAAGCTCACCCTGTTTGCATGTCTTCCATTTTTCACTACTTCAGAATTTCCTTCCACAGTCTTCCTCCATTCAAGTCTCCCATTTGTCAGTGGGCATAAGGATCTCCAGCCAGCCTTTTGGCTATCAGTTTAGGGGACGCTGGAAGCCAGGCTGGCAGAGGCTCTGGAGCACATTAAATGAAACAGAAGGTGAGACTGGAAAGATGGCCAGAAGCAGAGTGAGCCTGTGGTGTCAGATCAAGAAGATAAAACCTTTTGTTTTAACTGACACTGCTCCCAACAGCAATCTGGTCTGCTGCTGCCCGCAGATAGGTGTGCCACCATGCCTTGGCAGGCAAGCCAAGGGGTTTTCATACTTCCTGCAGTGAGAATCCGGGTAGGCTGTATAGGCAGTTTAAATCTAAAGCCATCATTGCTGTTGACTGCCCCTGACATAAAGCTATGCTCAGAGCTCAGTAAGATTTCAAAACCAAGCTCCTATATTTAGAAAAAGCTAGGCTCATGTTTCTGGTGAAACCTTGACTTAGTTCCTGCCATGCACACGTTACGGTGCTTTCTTGCCCAAGACCCCGCCGCAGGAAGCCTGTTGCAGAGTGGAGCCCCAGGGTGCAGGACAAAGCCACGGGGGCTGGAGAGAGCCCTTCTGCCCTCACCTTTCCTGTGCTTCAAATGAGGCAGACGTCTTGCAGAGCAAGTAGTATGTGATCGTGTAATTACAGACTGTGCCATAATGCATGCCCACAAAAGAGCTGAATTAAGGCTGAACAGGCAGTTACAAGCACCATTACATCATTAGACTAATCTCTCCTTGGCTGGCCATGAAGGGCCTCATCCTGTTCCCACCGAAGCCAAAAAAACATACCTCTATCGACTTGAGTGGAAGCTGGCTTGGCCTCACCCCAAGGCTCATTCAGTGCTGGTAGCTGCTAGTTGAGGCTGTACCCTTGAACACATTAAACTTTTCATACACAACTCATACCACACCTAACACTTACCCCTTCATTCAAGTAAAGACTTCAGCCCTGGTGCTGTGGGTGGTGGAGTGTGAGGGGAACTTGCTCTGCTGCCACACTCACCCTACCTGTTCAGCCTGTTGAGCTGTTAATCACCCTCAGCGACTGCTCACAGCTGAACAGGAGGCAGAGAAGGGCTGCTCCTGCCCTGCACAGCCCACAGCCAAAGCGCTTCCGGCACGGCAAGCTGATTAAGTCTGTTCACCCAGCCTGGTGCATACATGAGAGTGGGTATGGGGTGGCTGGGCACCGTGGGCAGCCCTGGCAGCCTCGCCAGCACGGGTCATGACGCAGCAGCAGGTACACCCCGCCCTGCGTCTGCCAAGCCTCCCATCACCAGGAGAGCCCGCAGCTCCCAAGAGATCCAGGGGAAAGCAGAGGCAGGGGTTGGATGGAGACATGCACCACCTCAGCATCCCGCTGCAAGGCCAGTGCCGTGCTTGGTCAGGCTAAACAGCTGCCGCACTGTGGGTTTGTTTCCCAGAGCAGATCTCCATACCTATACAACTTCCCCAGCCTGTCCGGCTTTCCTTGCAGGACACTTGCCTAAACATATGCATTTTTTTTCCACTTCTATATCCTTCATTTTAACACCCCAAGTGTAATATTTGAAAAGGGGCCAAGTGTCTCATCTACAAGGGATCCTCTGGTGGATAATAACCTAAAGGCAAGCAACCTTCACACATGAACGTGTCTTCACCTCAGCTCTTTGGTTTGTTTCTTCCAAATATTGCACGTAGTCATTGGAATTTTCCTTCACAATAATCTCACAGGTGGCCTTTTTATCACCTCAGGAAACCTCTTACTATTTCTGACATCTCTGCCCCTGTGGCTTCCCGTGTTGCTGATTTCAGAGTTGCACACATCAAAGTGATGAAGACACACCTCACTCTGGGGACCAAGCAGCATTGTCACTCCCAAAAAATCATGTGCAAACTGCTTGGTTCAGCCACTGCCCTTGAGAACCGAATTATTCCTCAATCTGACAGGCTGAGGATGCTTTTCCTGTTATTTCATCTAATATTTTCCTTTGTTTGATTTAAACTGGTCTGGTTTAACTCTCTTTTCTTGTATCATATTAAAGAACCCCATTGTCTTTCTCTATTTATCCATGAAGGAATAGATGAGGTTATTTTATATTAGTCTTCATCCCATTGTTTTGAAATACGAATCCATATGTTTGTGGATCTACATCTTACACATTCAGAAGAGGAGAGGGACAAATGAAAAACAAGTACAAGGAACAGAAAGGAAAAGGAGTGGAAAGGGCAAAAGAGAAACTCAGATTAAAAATAGATGAAGCATATATACACGTGTGCATGTTCTTGTACAGCAACATACTCAGGCATGTTCTCACCATCACCCAAGAAGCCTGACACTAGCGTAGTTCATAGTTGTTCAGCTGTTTCTAATACATAGCATAGAAAAACTCTAGCTGGAGAAACATTTTGTTTTAACAGTGAGTCATCCATGAGAAAAATGTGGGTGTAGCTTTCAGTGAAGGGGCCTGGGGAGGTGTGATGAACTCTAATTTTGCAAACTCCCAAATAGGAAGATGCATGAAGTTGATCAAGACACAAAGTCCCTCCCTCCCTTCCAGACATGATGGAAGGTAATCAACACCAGCTGAGAGCTTGATTGCACCACCAGCCCTGTCCTGGATCTGTCCTAAACTCCAGGGAGCAGAGAGGGACAGTGGGAAAGTTCTGCATTGCCCCCATCAAGGTAGCCCCAGGCACAGCCACCATCATCAATGGTACCAGCACTGGGCAACGCCTACGCAAGTAGGCCTGGTCAATGAGACCAGGCCCCCGGGGCTGAGAGTTTTCTTCCAGCCCCTCCATCCGTGTAACTACCAAATACATACCAGAACATTATCCCAGCACATCTGTAGGCAGAAGCTGGGAACTGTAAACACCTTCTCAGGTTGTGAAACGCCCCTTGATTCTCCCAGAATGTAAACACCATGGGAGGAGAGGTGGCTATGGCTTGGAAGTGACAGCCTGAAGTTCAGGCTTCTTCCCTTGGCTATCCTGCAGCCTTTCTATGGGAGTTAAAATTCAGATGTCCCAGTTTTCTTGCTGATTAACCAGAGTGATTAAAACAAACTGGTCATCCAGGGAAGACCTGAACACTATTCCTGGGTGCCATAGAGAGCACTCTTGATGGTGAACACATTTGTGGTGGGCACATTTCTGGTTCTCATCCATTGAGACCCAGAATTACTTCATTGTTAATTATTCCTTGGTGTGATTCAAGGGGGCATAGCCAAGAAGAGCAGCAAAGTCAGCAGCAGACCACTTACTGGGACATAAAATATCAAGGTAAAATGTATTTAGGTTTCAAATTGCCTTCTGGGGAAAAGGTAAGGGCTCTAATTCTTGGGGTAAGTAAAAAAGGACTGACTGATAGGCACCATCAACAATATTTTGTAGGCACAATCTTTTTTCACTTGTTTAAGATGGACTGTCTGGCTGAATGTAGGGGAGGCTGACTTCTACAGCTTTGTTATACCTATGTAACTATAGAGAAATGCTCTTTACTCTTAATTACATTATTCTTTACACACGAGAGTTAGGAAGAGACAATTTGTCTCTAGCTTTTTTCTGTCTGTTAAGTTCCATGGTTTGTGATTCACTTTAGAAAAACAAGGGTGGTTGAAAAAAAAACCCTTGTTTTCAGCTGTGTGGTGATGAAATACAGTAACTGAAAATGCTGTGGGTTTTGAGGTTGGATTTTGTGATTAAAATATTGTTAGGTTCAGGATAGGATTGGTTGGTAAAATGAGTTACAGTAAGACATTGTGCTTTCACCTCTAGAAAGCTGAGTTCAAGCCCTGTTTAAGATCACAAAACCAGTAAGTAGTTCAGAACGATTAACAGTTTCTGAATGGATGTGTAGCTGGACAGGAACACTCTGGCCCAGAACGTCGAGTTTGAATTCCACCACCTACAGTGCTGCTTTGGGGCCTCAAGCAGAGGAGGGCACCGCAAGCGAAGGAGACCTCTCAAGGTGTGGACTCATGGACAGAGATGCTGTGGGTCCAGATGAGGGCGTGCAGCCACATAGTCACGGAAGGTGCCACATGAAGCACATGCTCTACACAAGCCAGCTGCACCAGCAGTAGAGGCTCAATCCTGTTTTGTCTCAGCCACCTCAGTCAGTCTACAACAAGCAGGCATGGCCCTACTACTTCTGAAAAATGGTGCAACATCAGAGGTTCTTGGGTTGGGCATTTCTTCCTACCTGAGGTATCCAGTTCAATCCTTAAAGCAGTGACGTTTCTCAAAACCATTTTGCAATTAATTTACGTTAAGCATCACAAGCTGCTGATTCAAACAGACAAGTTCCAGCAGAACCACTGCCAGGAACCCGCTTGAGTTCATTTTCCCCGCATGCTTTCAGTTTTAGCCTATCTTAACAAGATATGTACTTGCATCAAAAACGCAGCTTACACACATACAGGACAGACAGTTGTAATGAGCTTCAGTGCCTTCCAAAGTGCTAAATGCAAAGCAGTGCAGCAAGCAGATTTATACCTCTGCTGTTGAGCTGCCCAGGCAGGCCAACCCAGCAGTCAAGCACCACTTGCCCTTGAAATAAAGGGTAGATAGGGCTTAAGTGGCACATCACCTCTGGTCTTTGCTCTGCAGTTACTCTAAGTGTGATTAATGTGATTAATGTTAGCAGAGCATTACAGATCTACTCATGAGTTAATAGCTGTGTTCAGATCTTCTTATTTAGTTATCTAGAAATAAAACTGAGTGTTTTCATAACATATTACTAAGTATTTTCTGTTACTTGTGGGATTTTGTAAGTTCTGTTGCAGAGTTTTTTTCCTTTGTTGGTTTTTTTTCCCACAATTTCAGTGATTCCCAGAAAGAAACAAGAATTGATCCAAATTGAATTTGAGTACCTGTTTATGCTAAAATGTTTTCTTTTAGCACTCAAAGATATTCCCTCAGTTTCTAAAGTTTATCTGTAAGCTTGGCTTACACAGGGATTTACAAACCCATTCAAAACCACAACATGCTTCCAAAGTGCCTTAGAGAACTGGGTATTATTTGATGCATTTTCAGACTGCTCCCCGCTGCTACGTAGAGCAGACCCTGGGTCTAGCCCTGTCTCCCTTACAGTAACCACCAGCCCACAGCACCATTCATAGGTGCTTCTCTCAGCTCAGTTTAGCTACTCAGTGGTGCAGAGGAACTGCATTTATTTACTTTTTCTTGAGTAAAGAAAAACCTATCCAAGGCTCTGAATAACCCAAAATGCAATTAAGAAATCCATTCAGTTTCTGCAATAAGGAAGTACTGGGTTCAGTAGGACACCAGTGAGGTGGTACTGCCAGAAATCCCTTTCAGCGCTTCATGGGTCCTGAGGAGAATGCTTAATTTCCCTGCAAAACTTGTCTCTCCAAAATTTGACTTTAGGAGTAGCTTCAGGAAACCCAGCAAATTCAGACCTGTCTTGGCAGAGCCAGAGTTTTCCAGCATTCCAGGGTGTCCCAGTGCCCATACAGAAACCTTCTCTTTTCTCGCAAGGGGGCTGCAGCATAGAAACTACTGCAACAAAGTGCTGTGACAGTATGGAACGGGAGAGGCAGACACTTACTAAAGCCGATTGCGGGCTCTTCCATTTTTTATAGGAAGGAACCAAAACCAACACCCAAAACTCCACCCAGGAACTCATAAGCCATCAGAATATGTGTTGGGGCAGGGGAATAGGGACATCATGTGCTCCCAAGGAGGTGACCCCTGATCAAATGCATCACTGTGCTTCTGCAGTAGCTAACACCTCCAAGAGGATTTAAGATGTGGCCTCAGGAAGGAACACTGCAGCAGCCTAAATCTGCTAGTTCAGGAAATGTGGATAATGCCCTGTTGAAGGGCAGCATTGCAAAACTGTGGCATCACATGGCCCTTTCCACCAGAGAGGTTCCCAGAGCGCCATTAGCTAGCGTTTTACATCACTTTTCCTTGCGCTTTCCCAGGTTTAGTCACTGTTTTCCCAGCACTCTTCATGGGATAACATTGCACAATGCCAGGGAGGCTTAAAGTGTTCTTGAGAAGCAATCCGGCTTCACCAGTGACAGATGAGGATTCCCAGAGTAGACAGCCTGTTGGTTTAATCCGGTGCATCCTTGGCTCAGTCTGGGGCAGAAGCCTTGTTTTCCTCTCAAACACTGTCAGCTTGAAATGGAAAAGAGAGGCAGAGTGTGCACAACTGCTGAGGCAGCACAGCCCACTCACCCTGCCGAAAGATAGCATCCCCGGTAGTGCTACAACACCTCCCTGTCCTGCCAGCCAAAGCCTCTGATGTGGCAGAGGAACAAAAATAGGCGGTGAGAGGAAGTGTGGTTACAAACACCTAGGACGTCCTGTTCCCAGTGGCCCAGCTGGCGTAAGGGAAGGATGCTGAGAGCAGCCTGTGGGAAGGGGGCGTGCTGCCCCAGTGGGTGTCCCGCTGCCAGACCCCACCTGGCACTGATGCAAAGAGCAGAGTCCCTGCCAGATGCAACCAGCCCCTCTGGGCCATCCTGCTGATTGGGGACCCATGGCCAGTATGCCCCTCTCCGTTCCTGCTTCTCTTTGGGGTGTCCCCAGGGCTGTCAACACCCAGGGTGGCGCCCAGTCATCGGCCACGTCTCCACCAGGTGAGCTGGTCTCTTTGTGCCCCAGGCCATGGGACGGCACATCTCCCAAAACCCTGACACAGGCAGAGTTGGGAGTGACGACTGAGGCATCACCAGTCCCCCGCCCAGAACCCGCAGCTAAAATGATCTCCAGCGTTCATGTCAGGAATGCATTTCCCACAAGAGAAAACTGGCAGGGGACATGACATTCTCCCCCCGTTTTAAAAGCAGAAGCGAGGACCAGATCAAGATGACGCAGAGGTACCTGCACTGAGGGCTTCCAGTAATCTCCGTTTATTGTTTTGCTGTCAGACACGAGCCACAATTCCTATTACAGCTCTCATTTCTACGCCCCTTTGTTTAATTTCAGTGCATCAATGCAACCTCACATCACAGGCATGTGAGATGCAAACCTCTAATTGATGCTGAGTCATAGACTGCAGCTCAGCAGTAACTCAGCACTTTGGCTCCTGGCACCGTCTGATCCTGTCAGGGCACAACAGGCAGCACAAATTCCAGCACTGAATATTGCACACAGTCCTTGGAGCCATGTCCACCCACTGCAACGCAACTCTGAGTGCCATGGAAATTGTGCAGGAAATGCCCTGGTGAGCACCTCGGCAGGGGGAAGGCGATCCCAGGGGAGTGTGGATGGTGTGGGCAGGGAAGGACAGGGAGGGAGGGAGGCAGGTGGGTGGCCGTGACCCACCTGCACAGATCCCACAGAGCTCCCTGGCCACCTGCCCCAGGAGGGCTGTGTGACTGCTGAGGATGCTGTCTACAGGGCTAACAAAAGCAGAAAAGCTCCTTTCAATCGAAAGGGCTGGAGTTCAGGCAGGACTCACACTTCTGTCTCCCAGTATGCAACTGCTGTAAAAAAAAAAAGAGAAATTCCTTTAAACTTTTAAACTCACACTTTCTAATACCTTTTCCCTTTTTTTTTTCACTTGAGAATACCTCAAGGGCCAAGGGAAATTCTGAATGCCTCTCTGTTTGGGATTGTTGGTATTTGGATCCGAGCTGCAGTAGCAGTGCTGTTTGAATAATTGATTAATATTCCAGGAAGACCTCAAATAAAAATAATTGAGTTTCCTCATCGAATGGAACCTGCTTTTCCTCTCCCAAATAGTTATTCTCTGTTCAGGAAAGCACCCGGTGCTTAATCTGTTCATTTCTCTCTCTTTTATTTTCTCCTTCCCTCCCCACACCTGAGGGCTGTTTCATTTAAAAATGATTAAATTGTAACCAAACTCGATTTCAAAAAATCATTCTAAAGTTAAAATCAGCATTCAGATACTGCTGCACCTAAGCACAACAGTGATTTTGAGCATTTTCTGCCAAAGCTATTTGCAAATACAACCCATTTTAGCTGGCCTGAAGTAGTACAGAATCAATTATCTACACAAACTAATGTGCCCGGCACTACTTGAGATCTTTCTCTTAGTAGACATTATTCAGGTAACACTCCTGAAAAATGATGCCTTGACGTCAGTGGATGCAGAAGAGCTTTGTTTGATCAATGCTTCACAGCATGAAAAAAAGCAGAGCTAACTTTCAGTCTCTTTTGTCACTTCAGCTCCTTTGGAGGGCCTGGCAAGGCAGCCGGGGTGAAGGGGAATTCAGTTTCCATGACTCATCCATTCCTGGGCTGCTGTGGAGACAGCCAGCAAGTAGGCAATCGCTGACAATTGTCATGGGAAGCTGGTGATGTGGATGCTCAGGCCATCAGCATATTTCACAAGAGCCATTCAAAGGCCCTTCCTCTTCAAGAAAGCAGAACCAGAAACTGTCTCTAAACCTGAAAAATTCCACCTGTATTTCTTATCAAACCCCTATCTCAACCACCTTCCACTCTGCCATTTAGTTAAAAAGTATTTTCAAATAATATTTTTAGCTATAATATAACAGTAAATCAACCAAACCACTAACTGAGTAATATTGCAGGGCCAGGTAAGTGTCAGGGATGTATACACCAGGCAGAGAAAGACCAAGTGTGCTTCGAGAGTATTGTAGGAGAAGACATATTAAAATTATTCCACCTTCTAATCAAGTCTTTCTGTAAGCCTTTCCCCTACTGCACATGGTGTTCTAAGTGCGCCTTCAAGTTCATAAAGACCAAGAAATAAGTTCAATAAAATAAAGAATAACAGTATGCCTGAAAAAAAAAAAAACGCTTTAAGCTCCCTACACTTGTTTTGAGAGGCTTCCCACAGTCTCATGACACAGCTGGATTTATCTAACGCTCAATCTGAAAGGCAAGTCTTATTTCCACCAGACGTATTTTCCAGATAGGCAGGGCTGAAGGGAGGGTAAGAAACCAACAGTTTTCGAGTGCAGTAAGAGCACCATGAGGATGCAATTATTGTCCTGGAAGGCAGAGGCCTCTTTTACAAGCCAGCTCCCATTGGGGTCCCAGGTGGTGACCTGCCTGCAGCCCTTCAGACCAGCACTAGTCCTGCCTCCTGCACTGCCTGTCCTGAACATCTGGGGCAGGGCTAGAGGATATCAAACAAACGTACACCAGAAACATCAGCTTGAAACAGTCATTTCAGCTATTCTCTTAGGGGATTCACTTTGTTTGTGAGAGAGCGCAGGTCCTGGTGGCCAGAGTCCCTGTGCCACCTCTCTTTCCCATGTGGGCAGAAGGGTTGTGGCATTGGCAGACAGCTTGGTCTTCATGGTAGCTCCCAACTCCCACTAGAACTCCACAGTCTACCCCCTCCAGTTCCCCAAATCCATGCAACAGATGCAGACACCTCAAAACTTTCCAGAGCACTGTGGGGAGTTGGGGAGGCAGGGAAGGCTGCTCCCCACACTCAGGGTCACAACACCGGCAGCATGGCCCACCATGCCATGCATTGCTCCAGGGAGGTGGGTGCGAGTCTGAATAGGGGCTGTAAAAGGACACTTAGCATCCATGTGCTGGATGGCCCTCCTCTCGTTGCTATGCATGCATTCAGCATTTAAATCCAGCTTCATTTACCTCTGAAAGCTTGCATTGCAGTTAAAGAAAAACAACAAAACACTAAAAGTAGAGATTTTAAAGAACAATTCTGTAGCACAGCAAACTTCAAGCAGGAGTAGGCTTAGGTGCTGTGCAAATACAAAGGCAGTTCCCAAATGAATATGGTCCCATATTATTGTCTTTTGTCCAAGACATAAAGTGGCAGCTCCGAAAGGCTGGTAATCTTTTTCCATGGTGCTATCCACGTCTGAAATAAGTGGGGTGTGGTAAATCTATGCTGACGTAAATGAGAGAAGGTGTTTTGAAGAACCCAGGAGAGAGAGAGCAAATTAAAACCAGAGCAGTCTGGTGAATATTACACAAGAAAAGCTTACTCTGTTTTCTATTTCTTAGTTTTGTGACTGCAGAAATTCCCCTCATCTTAAACGAGGGAAAGAAGGCCAGGAGGCCAGAGCCAGCATGCTTTGCCATGGTGAACTGGCAGTAACCAAACAAGGAGATTGGCAATGTGACTGTGAACCAGCCATCCCAAAGCGTAGCAACTGAAGAGTCAGAGCTCCAGCAGGATCAACAGCTGGCCCCTCCCTCTGATAAGGGACGAACCCAAACCTCACAGCCACATACAACTATATCTGGGTCAGCTGGGAATGGGGCTCCATACCAAAATGCCGGTGGCACCACTGGTCTCCTCCAGGCAATGACAATGTTTTGGTCTGGGCTTGCCCTCCCCACCCTCCCTCAAGGCTACAGAAAGCTGTGGAACAGATTTTTTCCATGTGCAAAGGACAAAAATCTCCTCTGCTTGCTGCGTTCATTTGCTAAATAGCACGAAAGCCTGTGAGAAAAGCTCTGAAAAAATTGCTTGGGCTTCATTTTTCTGTTTCTCTTCCTCTAGCAAAGCGCCTGCAAGTTCAGTACAAAAAGATCAACACAGTCAAGCACAGCTTGTAGCCTAGCTACATACTTCAGCCTTTGCTCTGAACTACTGAGGTTTTGGATGATGTCAATCTGGTCTCCTGAGGGCTGCTGTTGTCATCAGATAGAGAGGTCGATAAGGCACATGTTATGATGAGGCATGCTGTTGGGTTAAACCATAGTATCGTGCATGAAGTAGCCAAGAAAGCGGGGCATTTCCTGGTACAGTGCCGTGATAAGGCTCTTGCTGCTTCATAGGTATTTCCACCACACTGTCCCCTGTGTTCAGCACGCAAGACATTGCTGACAACCCAAAAGGACAAACAGCACCAGAGTTCAAAATATTAATTCCTCTTTCAAAAAGAGGCTTGTTTGGGACTTTTTGTTTCTTTTCCTGATCTCAAATTAATTTTTTTTTTGAGATATTTTATTTAACCTTTTACAAAGTGGGTAAAAGCAGGACCCAGAACAGCTGTTCAGAGCTGGACAAAGTAAAGATAGTTTCTGAAACAGTTTTTTTTCCTGGTCCCTCATCTAGTAATGCCCCACTGCATTTGTGAAGCACCTGAAATCTAGCACCGCCTGTAAGCTAGGGCCACTTGGTTGGATTTGAAGGCTCCAGCTCCCACCAGCACTTGTTTCCACACTGCTCAGATGCCTGAACTGCGGTTTCTTCCTCCCTTCCTGGTTTACTTTATATTGAATGTTACGGTTTGTTCTACTAGCAGACCAAATGGTAACAGTTCAATACCTGTTCTGTGTGTCAGGTAGCACCGAAAAGGAGTTCGTACATTGCCTTTACCTGAAGCAGGACTGGATTTTGCTTTTTACTTTATTTAGCCTTCATGTTTCTTGTTTACATTTTGTATTTCACTTACACTGAGAAGAGGAACAGCTTGGATCTCCAGTCATCCTTCACTGCCAGCCATGGGAAGAGTCATGGCTGTCCTAATCCCACCAGTGGGACCACAAAGAATAGGCGTGCAAAAATTGAAGTAATCCACCCTTGTGCCAGCTCTGGTCTTTTCACGGTTAATCTCTATGTACCAAAAGAAAAGGGGGATAACGTATTTGTTCAGAATCCTAATTATACAAGTTATCATCTAGAACCACACTGTCTGCCAGTTTTTACTGAAGAAAGAGTCTGTTGTACTAAGTACATCCTCTAGGACCCAGCGGGGAAGTACAGTGCTTGTGTGTTAACATGGCAGCAAAATCCTGGCCTGGCAAAAGCATGATCTGCTCTGTGTGTGAGAGCCATGCAATCCCGCAGTCTCAGAAGCAAGGAGGAGAGGTCAGGTAGGAAGGTACTTACAGCAAGGGCATTAGTTTATTTTCCATCCCACAAAGGAGATGAACTCAGCATATCCTTTGAACTTCTTCAGGCCTTTTAGAAAGTAACTTATTTTGAGGGTTTTAGCACATGAAGGATATGAGGTCCTAGCCCTGCAAAGGACAAGGGAGACAAAGCCAGAGGAGGGCACCTTGCAGGAGCAGAGCTCCTCAAGTCAGCAAGCTGGAGAAGCTTGGTAGGCTTCCAGCTTGTCTCCTGGCATGGTGTCACAGGTCCCCAACTCTCAGTAGAGCTGATGATCAACAGGGGCAGGACACAAGTGGCTTGTCTACATTTTGGAGGAAATGTAAATCCTTCAGTCTAGCCAGTGGGAGAGACAGCACGCATCTTGCTGCTCCATCTCTCCCCGGGGTAAGGTGCAAGCAGAGGTGACCCCAGACAGTGAGCAATGGGTTACAGCCCTTAGACCAGGCAGTGAGTGCTAAGCACGGTGAGTGGAGAGCAGAGCTGCAGGCAGGAGGAGGAAGAACAACTAGGAAGGGAAACAAGCATTTGATCCTTGCTTGCCAGCAGCCCACTCCCACTGCCTGCTGTTTAGACTATAACGGGCAGTGTTTGCTCTGTTCCCCACCACCTCCACTTCCAGAGCCCTGGTGGCATGGTGACCATGGCAAGCTGCCTGCTCTCCTGTGCTGGAGCAAGCAACAAGTGTGATGGGGGCAAAGGGCCTTTTCCCTCCCATGTGAAGCCAGCAGCCTCCCACCAAGGGCTGTCCCCATGCAGAGGCTGCACCCAGCCCTCTTCTGCCTGCAGCAGCACTGCCGGCTCCAGGCAGGTTGCTGCCTGCCACACCTTTTGAATCCCATCTCATGTTCCCCATTGCCCGCAGTGCTACAGAGAAGGCATCGAGTGCACTTTCTACCTGAACTGAACCAAAAACCGCATCTCATGCCCTCTGACTTTGCCCACCTATGCCTGACACCCTCGTCTGCTCACTTTCATGGGGTGCTCAAGACTTAATTTTTTGTGGGACACAGGGTTATTTATGGTCTTATCAGCCCAAGTGTTTTTCACTGCTAATCATGTTGCTCATGATGACATAGTCATAAACTAAATAAGGAAAAAATAGTGGAATAGCAGATAAAGGTGACCTAATCATGCCGTGGGTCAACCACCTTCTTACACCAATTTTGATAAGGTCTCTTATAAAGATTCTTGGAGGATATAAATAGCATGGCCCAAAGGGCAAAGTTTTTTTGGACAATAAACCAGTGACATGATAGGAAACAGCATTGCAGGTTACTCCTCCCTCTCAGAGTCAGGAGTAAGAAGGACCCAAGAATCTGTACCATGCCGTCCAACTCCCTCTCAGAAATAAAGTGCAGCTAACATTACCGGAAAAGTGTCTGTCTGATATTGCTGGTTGTGCAGCTCATCTACTCCTTATATTACTTAGATTCATAGTTTCTGGGTTCAGCAACTCAAATAAGATATTATTGGGGTTTTTTTTTTCCTTTGGGTACATTAGGGATCTTATCTGTCCTCTTTCTTTACCACAATTGGAAACCAGATTCTTATTCCTGAAATCCTAACACAGGTCAAGAGCAATTCATAAAACCAGCCAGTCTGCCTTTCAGCTTCCAGATGAGGCAGATGTTAGAAACAACATTTTACTTGCAGTACCACTTGCAGTGATCCAACATCCGTGAAAGAGGATCATCACTGCTTTGTCAAGGAGCCTCCTTTTCAGGGCAGAACTTGACTCTAAAATATTACTGATGTGGCTGCTGGTGAGGGTTGCCGGATGATTTAGTTGACATAAATAACTTGACAGAATTATGCAAACAGGGAAGCAGCACACGGTGAAAGGCTTGCTGTACTTTGCTATTATGACCAACACTAGGAAACCAAGCAAGCCGGCCACTGATACAAAAGGGAGATGAACATTTGCAACAAACAAGAAGGGGCCATTTCTTTTCCCACTGTATGTTTGCCCATTGGCAATGAGATGATCAGGAGGTCACAGGGCCGAACTCCACAGCTGAATTTTTTTTTAAGGCCAGATAGTTTTATGACTGCTGTAAAGCACTGTAATTTATGTAAACCAAGATAATGATAAGTGAAAACAAATCAACTCATGTTTCAAAACTTATGTTCCCTAGGGACAGGGATGAGTGTCACTCCTTCAGGAAGGAAAACGAAGGAGCACAGCTTCTTCTGAGTGCACTGGCAGGGGCTCCGGTCTGCTCCAGCCTGACAGTGGGGTGACTGCCCAAGGATCCTGGGTGCCATGGAGCACAGTGCTAATATCAGAGCTAGATATTAGGCATGCATGCATCACAGAATCACAGAATCACTAGGTTGGAAAAGACCCACAGGATCATGGAGTCCAACCATTCCTATCAATCACTAAACCATGCCCCTCAACACCTCATCCACCTGTCTTCTAAATGCCTCCAGGGAAGGTGACTCAACCACCTCCCTGGGCAGCCTGTTCCAGTGCCCAATGACCCTTCTCATGAAAAATTTTTTCCTGATGTCCAACCTGAACCTCCCCTGGCGGAGCTTGAAGCCATTTCCTCTTGCCCCCTGTCACTTGGGAGAAGAGGCCAGCACCCTCCTCTCTACAACCTCCTTTCAGGTAGTTGTAGAGAGCAATAAGGTCTCCCCTCAGCCTTCTCTTCTCCAGGCTAAACAACCCCAGTTCCCTCTGTGGCTCCTCGTAAGACTTGTTCTCCAGCCCCACCACCAGCTTTGTTGCTCTTCTCTGGACATGCTTCAGAGCCTCAACATCCTTCTTGTGGTGAGGGGCCCAAAACTGCGCACAGTATTTGAGGTGGAATATTCATACATGGTGGATATTCATACATGCAACGCAGTGGGGATAAATTCCCAAGAAACAGGCACCCACCACTCTCAGGCCGTGTGAGGGGAGCCAGGACACCTCACAATAACAAGGCAGGGCCCTGGTTGGCAGCACAGTGCTGTCAAAAGAGGTAAAACTGTGTATCCCGTCATATTCCTAACAGAACCAAGGTAATTTGAGATAGTGCTTTTCTCCTGACCTCATCACAGATTAGGACAGGAAGTCTGAATTTGTCTCTTCAAGAACCGGATGCAGGACAGCAGAGCAGAACCAGGCTGAAAATGGGAGTCCAGGGTGAGTTTAGGAGATCCTATTTTTTGAGCAGGCATGGGAAGAGAGGAGTGGAAAGGTTTGGAAAACAGATCCCCTGGGAACAGGCTAGGGAAGGGTGCAGCTGGCAGGAAAAGTGGAACCACACGTGTCGTTCTGCAGGGACTTCAGCTGGAAGTCAGGCTCCAGTCTTGCTAACCAAAGGGGATGGGACACAAAGTTAATGACCACAAATCTCTGTAGGAGACATTCAGTTCAAGCATTAGCTACGTATAGAGAGGTTAAAATAGTCTGAGCATAGAAACTCCCTGACAAGGGAATGCCATGGCCACGTCGGCACTGGAGGCGTCCAAAGTTGTCACTAGACAACTCTCTGGCCTGAGAGGTGGTTTCGGGATAATGAAATCAGTCCTGTCATAGTTAAGAGTGAAGGTCTGGATGACTCACTAGAAGTCCCTTCCAACCTGGATGATACACTGATAACCCCACGGGACGGTTGTCTCTGGCATCCATCACAAGACCGCTGGCCTCCCCCAGCTGCCTGCCTTCAAGTCTTACAAACTGCTCACTTTTCAAACAAACTCTCAACTGTTTTGAAAACATCTCCAGTTCTGTTTTCATCCACGTTGGAAGTGTTTTTTCTGGTCAGAAAAGCACCGGAAGAAGGAAAATATCTTGGTCAGCAGATTCAGTCTATGAATCCAAAGCCACATTACCTAAACTTAGAGGAAAATTATTTTCTGCAGCTCCCCTAGCTCTTTTGGCTGGGCACCCTCAAGAGGGGGTGAATTAGGTTTGTTCTTAGCTTTTCAATCCCATGATAAATTTTTAAGTCTAATCATGGGAAAAATGTGTTTATTTGTAAACACGGCACAGAAGATCTGAGACTGTGAGAAAATAAACAGGGAGCCTCCTCACACATGTTCAGCACTGTCACTTTTCCTAGCAAAAGTGCACCTTTTACACTCTGATGTTGGCCTTGGACAAAACCTTCCTTCATTTCTTTTGACTGTAACTTCTTAGTAAACCAGGACTTTGCTAGTGCCCCAAAGCCTTGCAGCATCTCCAGAGCTGGGAAACAGAGTGTATTCTCTCCATATAACTGTAATCAAAGTAAATCATGATGGCTCCCATGTAAGACAGCTCAAGAAATCTCTTTATAGCAAACACCGCAAGAGTTTCAAGAAATAACTTAATTGGCGTTTGTTCCATATTGCTTAATGTCTCCTTAGGGGCCATGGCTACCATCCCAAACAACATTTCTATGGCTTGTGTGGCTACATCCTTTTCCTGTGAATCAACATTGGCATCTGCTCATCCAGAGTATTCAAGAGAAATATTTGCTGTTGCCTGGAGACTAAGACAAGAGAAAAAGTATCAGGAGTCCTAAATTATTTTTGCAGCTCTTTCTCTAATACTGTGCCACTGCTGGACAATCCTCTTCCCTGATCAGGGATCTCAACAGGCTGAACCATTGGGCTGAGACCAATGGCATGAGGTTTAACAAGGCCAAATGCTGGATCCTGCACTTGGGGCACAACAACCCTATGCAGTGCTACAGACTAGGAGAAGTCTGGCTGGAAAGCTGCCTGGAGGAGAAGGACCTGGGGGGTGTTGGTTGACAGCAACTGAACATGAGCCAGCAGTGTGCCCAGGTGGCCAAGAAGGCCAATGGCGTCTTGGCTTGTGTCAGAAACAGCGTGACCAGCAGGTCCAGGGAGGTTATTCTTCCCCTGTACTCGGCACTGGTGAGACCGCTCCTCAAATACTGTGTTCAATTCTGGGCTGAAGGGAGGTGGTTGAGTCACCATCCAAGGAGGTATTTAAAAGACAGTTAGACAAGGTGCTCAGGGATATGGTTTAGTGGCAGATAGGAATGGTTGGACTTGGTGATCCAACAGATCTTTTCCAAGCTGGTGATTCTGTGATTCCATGATTCACTTAGCAGTTGTATATCTAACGGGACTTTAAAATCTGTGGAATAGTCACAGTTATATTTGCCAAGTGCCTGAAATACCTGTAAAGTCTGCCCAGGCTCACGTGTGAAGGGCATCATGTGGAATTACAGAGTACATCTACCGTGAAGGCCAAGCAATCTTCATCTATCTTCGTCATCGTTGTCATTGCTCGCACTTTCTGTGCTCTCTAGGAGGGAGATGAGACCCACAAAGACTGAAAAATGTTCAACTGGCTCATTTACCATCCAGTTGTCCAGTAGCACCAGAGGTACTGCAAACATACCATACCTACAACTTTGTCTCCGCCTGGCCAGTGTGGTAGGACTTTAAAAACACGGAGAAATGCTGAACTCTGAAATGTTTCCACCAACTCCAGTTGTTAAAACTTTTCACATCACACCAACAACTGCTCCCATATGTGGGGGATGAGGAAACTTCCTTCCACCCAGAGGTGCAAGAAAACTCTGGAGCTGGCAGTCACGTGCTCCACACAGAGTTACAACCCGCAGGATCCTGCATGGAAAAATTTCACTTCCATGTGATGACTAAGTTAATGTGGTGGGGATAGTGGGCAGACATAAAATGAAACTATGAAAAGAGATTAATTTGCAGCTGGAGCCCAGGCAGAGAGAACTCCAGGCCTCTGCTCAGAAAACGGCAGCTTTGACCAAAACTCAGTCAAAAAAGAAAAGGTTAACGCAGCGGCAGTAAAAAAAAAAAAAAATCAAAACCAGGGGGAAAAAGCAGCCTCCCTGGAAATTAAGATGTGGAATGCAAAACATTTGCAGTATAATAAACCCAGGAGAGCCCATAAAGCAGCACCAGCCAAAAGGAGCTCTGTTCTTCCTACGAGGAAACCCGAAGCGACGTCCCGCCTGGCAGCAGCCGCCCCACAGCCGCTTCCTCCCGCTGCAGCGCTGTCTCGCCCGCTGCCCTCGGCTATGTTTAACGCCGTCTGTTTCCACTCTAACCCCTTCGCTTTGGAGGGGGAGGATATAAATCAGCTGCGAAGCTGCCCACAGGGCTTAGTCACAGCAGGTAATGGTTTAGGGTGTCTTAGAGGAGGTTTGTTTTTTTTTTAATTTTCGATGAAAGTATTCTATGGAATAAGAATCATCTTTGTGAGGAACAGGCGTTGCTTAATGGGCCAGAATGTCTTCAAACAAAGGACATTTTACATCACCAGGCAGAAACATCATCTGACATTTTGGGCTGAACTCTGCCTGGAGCACAAGGGCTGTTCCATGAGTTCCCAGCAGACACTTGCAGCATCCCTGCAGAGCCAGTCTCGCCGTCCCTCCCAGTGTTCCCAGCCCCAGAGAGACCCTCTGCAATGGGCGTCACCCCTTCCTGCAGCTGAACTCAGTTTTGCTGTTTTCGTCCTGTTTGTAGCTGGCTCATACCCCTCTAACCGCTTCTGCTATGGCTCCTCCTGCTATGGCTTCCCTCTTCTCTGTGGCCTTAGTAAGGAAGGCACCATTCTTTGCTCTTAACTTTTTTTCACTTCACTCATCGAACTTTTGCCTGTCACCAGAGCACCTCCCTGGCCCCACTGCGGGATACGAGACCACAGGTCTTGATATTTTGTAGGGTATGAGGAGCCTCCCTCAAGCACAAGCCCCTCTCTCCTTCCCAGGCAGGTATTGGAGCTGTGCTTTTGTGTCAGTGCCACACCTGGACAGGTCTGTGGCCTCCTGCCCCTCCAACACCTTGAGCACTGGAGCCAGGAACTGCTTTGCTCACAGTAACCGCTGGACCTTCTCCCAGAGCCTTTTACTCAGGATTCAGGCACATGCTAGCTTTCCCCAACACAGGCCACACAAATTGCAGCAATTAACAAGTGCAAAGGGCATGCTGTGGTTTTCACATGTATTACTGCATCTTAATACTCATTCATATGCTTGGGCCTAGTCATCAGATAGTAACCAGCAGGCTACGTTATCCAGATTTTCCCCTCAATGCTGCTGCTCCTGAGCCCTACTGAAGAGACACAGTTCATTAGCCTTCATGCATCCAAACACCATTAGTTAAGAAGTCTTCAGACTCAAGACGGCATGGCTTCTTTCTCACTCCTGCTATCCCCATGCTATGTGGTCTTGATCTGGAGCTCTGTTTTGCTCCCAATCTCTAATGGTGACTCCATCATTTCCTGCCCCACCACCACCTCCCTGCTGCTGTGCAAGGTCAGAGAGAACCTAATATTCCCTATGTGATTTGCAACAGTGGTTCCAAGCCCCATTGCCCTCCCTGTGCAGGAACCATACAGACTGAAAACTCGAGTCAGCTTGTAATAATCCTCCAGGCGTATTTCTACTGTTCTCTGCTTCTCCAAGTTCCTTCCTTCTCTGCCTCCCAGTTTAATGACTATGCTGATGAGGCAAATTCTGCCAGGACTAGGAACTTGGAGCATTTCAGAGTCCTTTTTAAAAGGTATTTTTTGTTACTTGCCTTCTGACACACCATGCCTACGTACAAGCGATGCTAAACAAAGGTTGGCCAAAACTGGACACTAAAGTTCCCAACTGCCTTTAAAAACAACAAGAGTAACAACAACAGAGAAACCCTATTTGACTTTGCAGCCCTCACCTACAGAGAAGTCTGGGAAATGAGGCAGCTTCTGTTTCTACAGCCCCCAATTGCACAACTGAAGATGTTTTGTTACAAAATCCACATCCAGCCCATAGCAAGGGAATAGCCAGTACAGCTGATGGGACATCTACAGCTGTTGTAGGAATTAGGAAGGAGGAAGGGAGGTCCTGGAGTGGGACCTGAACCACCCTGAGCTCTGCAGATCAATGTCATCACATTACTCCTTACCAAGAGGAACTGACACAGCCAGCCATACACACTGGCTGTAATTTCTAAAAACAGCTAAACCTGTTGAAGGTGGATAACACTAGATTCACCTGACTTAGAAGCCAAAAAATGTGACAGTTAATGCCTGCAGGCCAGAGACATGGACCCAGTCTTCTTACAAGGAACCCACAGCAACCATCCATGACTACAACAAAAAGTATGTGAAGAGCAGCAAGAGCCACCATAGGTGTTCCCCGCCCCACAATAAGAGCTATAAGCACAACCTGTAAAGTGCAACAAGGCACACACTGCTGTGCCACCTTACATGGGATGACAAGTATCTTGTCCTTGAGGGTGCTTCTCTCTGCCCTGGCATGTTAGGCACGTCAGGAGCAACTGTGCCAGTGCCCTTTCTTCCTGGCCATCCTGAGAGTCTTGTGTACTAAATCCATGAGCCAGAGCACAAAGGAGCCCTCAAGTCAGTATAATGTTATGTCTCAAAACCATCGTGCCAGGAAAGGCTACTTAGCTTTCTGAGCCTTGGCTATGTTATTACCAGACACGGTAAACTGCTAGGGGACACCAATGCTAACACTATGAGAAACAGCGTGGACCACTCACCATTGGTAAATCCAAGGAAGAAGAAGTCCCTCCAGACTAGCCCGAGCTATATACCTGAGCCACAATGAATGCCAGAGGTACCAGATCAGGCAAAAGCCTGCATTGCTGGAGGCTCTTACATGCACGTTCTCTGTCTCTCTCTCTTACAAATGATTACAGAAAGTAAACTTTTGATGTTGCCTGTTCTGCTTTTCTCTATCCCCTGTGACCTAGCTCAAGGTTAGTTTCAAAAAGCAAAACATTGAGTGACAGAGCATTTGTCAATAATAAACTTAGAGAAGAAAAATGTTGCTGGCTTTCCAGAACTGGTGCACTAGAAGGACAGGGTAGGTACACAAGTACTATGAGTGAAGACATAGCTTTAGCTCTGCTTCCCAGGTTGTCGTATCAGTAGCACTGTGCAACTAATACAGCTGTTTTCTTCATAAATTATAACTGAGCAAAGACTATGTGTTTGGAGAGCTGCACGGAAATGTCCACAGAGGAAGTGAGGAGCTCCAAGCTCCAAGTGCATGCTCTGCGATAGCCTTGGGATGTTCTCCAGACCAGATACGCCTTGCTCATCAGGGGCTGATGGCTCAGCTTCCAGCAGCGGGAAGGGAAGTAGGACTGGGGGCTTGCTGCAGCCAGGCAAAGGTCTTTCAGGCAAAAGCCAACCTCTCATGTGGGCCATATCACCTTTGTGCCCATAGGCAAGGCTGCAGTCAGCAGAAGGTATCTGAAAGATGTCAAGCAGTACTGGGGCAGTGCTGGAGTTTCTTCTCTCAGGGATCAGCACGCAGACTACACTGTGTGCTAGTTACATCAGCATCTGCTGAGCAAACTCCTTATCCAGTTTTTGGAGTGTTCATGGGAACCAAGTTCTACCAGCCACACTCCTCTTCCACTGCCTTTCCTCCACCTAGCTCACCTTTATTGCCAGACCACACAAGAAAGCGTGTTGCATAAAGTCAACAGTAGGGAAGGTACGTTGATGCAAGCCTGGAGGCATCCTGCAGCTTTTCTTTGGCAGGAACTTTTTCAATGTGAATTAGGAAATGTCTTTCCTGAACACTGAGGCATGTCAAGACAGCTGATGGATCAGTGGCTCAGCAACAATATTCCACCCCTGATTTGGAAGAGCGCTGGAACAGTTTCAGATAAGAGCAGCACCAAGCTTGCTCCAGAGGAGAGCTCAAAGGTAAAAACACAGGACACCATGAGCAGCACTGGCAGAGAAGTGTTCCAAAACAAAAGTACTGGCTTCTTAAGTTTCTGGGATTGCTGACTGATTCTTTTAAGAGATACAAGGGCTTGAATACGATAGCAGGGCAATCTGAGTGTACACAGAAACTTTGCTGAGGGGTCCATGTGCCTCTCCTACACACACCACCAAACAGCCACTCCGCCAAAGTGGAGCAGTACCACTAACCAACCAGGCCTGAGATTTTGGAAATCTGTACCACTTCCAACATCACACTTCACTCAAAACATGCACAGGGTCTCCTTGAGCCAGGTGGGGGAAGAGTTGTGCAGGAACACAGAGTACATGAGGAACTAAAGCCAATCCAAAATTTAAGCTACACTGAGCAGAAAGAGATTTGCAGGAACAAACCAAGCACCTCAAGATGGGAGGAAGATTTCATAGACCAGGGAAGGTCACATCAGGTATTTGCTGCCATTGATCTGTGCACCCACATGCTTGCAGGGCTGACACTGGAAACAGTGAGGAATGATGGAGGGATGCCTGAGCGCAGTGTGCATGCACCTCAAGGGTCAAGAGGAGTGAAGTAGCCACTTTTGAGTGGTTGTCTAAAACCAGCCCCCTGATTCTTGCAAGTAAAACCAGCTCCACTGTCAGTTTCTTGAAAAAAATTGGGGTTTATTGATTTAAACTGCAAACAGTCGTTACAAAAGAGATTCTCTTTTAAATAAACTCACACAAAGAGTAAGAAAAAGCAATGTAGTGAACAGTAACGGGAAGGGGAAAATTACATTCATTATTCTCTTTGTGCCAGTCCCATTCACCTTGGCAAGGAAAACTCTGAACTTGGAATACAGAAACGCAAAGACAAACTGTATTTGGAATGTCTTCAGATAGGCACTTTGAGCCGAAGGCTTTTCTCCTTGAAGAAGCTATACAAAAAAAAAGGAAGAAAAACATCTTCCTTCCACACTGCCTCGCAACAGAGCTCAGGTACGTACATTCTAAAGCCCAGGTAGGCAAGACCCAGGGGAGGGGAAGAGGAGGAGAAGAGGAAAGGCGAAGAAGCATATTAACTCAATTTGCAGTCCAACACAAAAAAAAAAAAAAAAAAAAGGAGGGAATTCTAAAATAAATAATCCAAACACAGTTTTTGCATTTTTTAAATTAATTTTTCATTTTTTAAAATAAAATAACCAAAAAAGTGTAAAGTTACAAAAAATGTCATTGTAGTATAATATATTAAACTGTGGGGGGAAAAAAAGGAAAAAAAGACACTTCACAATCTTAAGATTAATATGGAAGATCATAATTTAAACATAAAAGAATATATTCTATGGATTCATCATCCCGATAAATATGAACAAAATTAACAAAAAAAGCATAGGTTTCGGCAATAAATACGTTTTGATAAGTTAAATAAGCTTTTTTATATTGTTGTGCAGTGACAAGCAAAATTTGCTCTCCAATTTCTGAAGTTATACAAAATTAAAAACCCAGGAAAAAAATAATAAAAAGCTTGGCGTGAGTGCTCTAAGATAGGTCTAAAGTACTCTAGAGCAAAACCATTAAAGCTATGTCTACTGGAACTTTGTTTACACGAACTTGTGTGTGTGTATGTGTGTGTGTATGTGTGGAATGATTTCCGTCAGCCCCACCCCCTCTATTTCTTTGTTTTAAGATATCACATCAATACATGGGGAACTTTTAGCACCAAAATCAAGTCTCTCATAGTCCATCTGGTTTTTGTTGGGTTTTTTGTTTGTTTTCTTCCTCCCAGTCGAAGTCCCACTCAACGTTTACAATCTTTGTCTGTTCTCAGCTTTTTTCTTCCTGCAGACCTGAGTGGATCCAGGCAAGATTAGTCTTTTAAGGGGAGGGGAGAAAGAGGGCTGGATGTTAACGCTTGCCCACACGCCTGCAGCCTAGCAGTAACTGGCCAGTCGGGAAAGAACTGGGAGAGGGCGATGCAGTACATGGCCAGGGGAGGGAGCTGGATCTGGACATTCCTGCACACCTGGAAGCGCACAGAGCTGCTGGTGCCCTCTGCAGCTGGAGAGGTAATACAGTCACAGTGAAAAGTGTTAAAAGGCACTAAAATTTTGTAAACGTTATTGCTTTTCATCGTAATTTGGCACTTAAGGTTTAAGCCAGCGGGTCTACGGCGGGCAGGTGGACACGTTAACATCCAGCTTGGACTTCTGGGGACAGGGTGGGGGGAACTCAGCTTAACATCGTAATAGAGGTGCGGGGGGGAGCGAGAGGAAACCCAGATTAGTCATCAGAGATGGAGAGTCTGCTGAAGATGGGAAGACGTCTTGAGGTGTCCAGGATAGGGGAATCTGAGCCGCTGTGGCTGCTGCTGGAGCTGCTCAGATAGCCCTCCTGGTCAGAGAGGGAGTCCTGAGGACTGGGCGGCGAGTCAAACATGTTGGGGGACTCGGACATGGGCCTGAACAAGAAGGCGGTGGGGGAATTCCCGCTGGGCACCTGCACCCCCATGCCGGGGGCGAAGAGACTGACCAGCTCCTGGCTGGAGAAGGTGAAGGGGTTGCTGGCGCAGTCAGGCAAGGTGGGGGAGCCCAGCAGGTCGTCGGCACTCAGCATGGGCGGCGGGGTGATGGAGGTGGGGCTGTCCAGCAGCCCGCTGGCAGCAGCGCTGGGGAAGCCGGCGAAGCTGAAGCTGTGCTGCAGGCGGGGTCTGTCGGCGGCGGCGGGCTCGCGGCTCCCCGCCACGGCTCGGCGCTCCTCCGCGTTGTGGATGAAGTGGCAGCGGGGCCCGTAGGGGCAGAAGCCGATGGTGTGGAAAGTGCGGCAGAGCTCGGTCTTGTACTTGGGGTGGCGCGTGAGGCTCCGCAGCTCGTGGATGCCGTGGGCGAACTGGCACTTATCGCCGTACTTGCAGGCGCCGTTCTCCTCGAAGGGGCGGCACAGCTCCGTCTTGTAGCGGCTGGAGTTGACCTGTCCCCCGGGTTGCTTCTGCGGCAGCAGGCGCTCGCCGCCCTCCGAGAAGGAGCGATCCCGAAAACGGCTCTCCCGGGGGCCCAGCGCGGGAGCCGGCTCCCCTTTGAGAGCTCCCAGCAGCTGGTTCTGGTGGAACTTGGAGTTGGGCAGGGTGACGGAGTGCCGCCTGGGGAAGCCCCCGCCGGCCGGCGTGCCCACCGCCTTCCTGTCCAGCAGGCACCCGCTCACGCCCGAGGGGCCGTAATTCAGCATCTTGTTGCCCTGTGAAGGGGGGGAGGGGGGGGAAGGGAAGAAATGCCAGGAGCCGGTCAGCGACAACGAAGCGAACCGACCTCCCGAGGCGAAAATGCAGGGCGGGGCGGCAGGACGGAGAGCGAAAACCGGGCTGCTCAGTGCGCCCTGGGCTGCGCAGCCTTCGCCCTCCAACCCCCCCCCCGCGCTCCGATTCGGGGAAAAAAAGCCCCCCTGCCCTCCCTAAAAAACACCAAAACGCTCCCGCCAAGCCCTTACCTTGCATAAAACTTCGCTGAGGTCGAAGATGCTGGGCGACACCAGGGCCGCGGACATGGTCGGGCGTGGGTCGGGCTCAGCCTCTCCCGGCTCCGCAGCCTCCCCGCCCCGCCCGCTCCCGCCGCTCCCGGACGCGCTCGGCGGAACCCGCAACTTATAAAGTTTCGGAGTTACCCCCCGGCGGGGAGGAGCCGGCGGCGGGAGGAAGGGGAGGAGGAGAAGGAGGAGGAGGAGCGGGGTGATTGACACGGGCGCTGAATCACCCCGAAGGGCGGGGTGGCCCGGGAAAACTTTCGCGAGGCGGGAGGGGCGGTTATGCGCGCGGAGCCGCGAGCCCGCCGGGACCCGCCTCGGGGGGCGCTGGTTCGAGTACCCCCACCAACCCCGAGCCGCGTTCTTCTTCCCATCTTTCCACTCCCAAATCCCCCCGCGCCCCGGTTTGTATCGAAGCCGGGCCGGCTCTGCCGCCTTCGTTGAAATGGTGGAAGTGCGGGTTTGCCCTTTGAAAGCGCGGTCGGTGGTGGCTCCTGCTTCGCTACCCGCCGAGCCCTCCTCCGAAAACAACAAAAAGAAACAAAATGCCGTCGCCGGGCCAGTAATCTGTTGCAGATTTCGCTCGGCAGAGCGTGATTCACACAGATTCCCGAGGCTCCGCGCGCCCCCGCAGGGTCCGGCTATTCCAGATTTTTATATAGATATAGATGCATTATTTATTTAAGGAGAACGATCAGGTTCCTCGAATTTCCTTCTCTTTCTAGTTTCTTTCCCCCCCAACCCCGGCGTTGGCCAGCAGTAACCAGGGCAGAGACCAGCCTGTTCTTTCTGCAGTTGTTTACTCGTTCTGTAGGTGGTGCCTGTTCCCAGGGCTCTGAGCCTCTCTAAAATTAAACCCAGTTTAATTGTTAGGTTAGAAACGTCATTTCGGGGACTTTCCAAGAGTTACCGAGAAAGCCGCAAGAACTCTTTCGCTGCTGGGTCGCTCCGAGCTTGGTTTTCACCCGGGTGAAAACTGGGAGCTTTTTTTGCTTTGTTTGCTCGTCCTGTGTGCCTTTGTTTTGGAAACTCGGGGTTTAAGGTTGCCTGTTTGGAGCGGCGAAGCCCGGAGCCGAGAAGTAGTAACTTTTTCCTGGTGATCTAGCTCGGCAAACCCAGGCCCCTCGATGCTCTGCTTGGCCTTGGCTGCGCGCAGGCTCAGACTGGGGGGGATTTAGCAGCAAACCCCACCTCGCGGCTTGAGGCTGGGCCAGAACGGGAACTTGCGTGGGCGAGAATTCACGCCGAGTGAAAGAATGAAAAAATCTGAGCCTCCTGCCGGAGCCGTGCCAGGACTTTGATAGATGCAAATGAATAGAGATAGGTAAATGAATAAATTAAAGTCAATTATTAAAGAAGATTACTGGAAAAAAAGTGAATGAATGCAGTGCCCTGCTCACTAGCATTCTCGTGCAAGTCAATCCATTCAGGTGGGATACTACAGCTTGGCCCGGGAAGCAAGAATAAATGTCCAGGACTTCCTAAGCCCTTCCCAAATCCGTCCTCAGCGCAGGAGCAGCCTCTGGAGTATTCTTGTTCCCTAGTTCCAATGCAAGGAGTTGCTAAGCTTGTCTCAGAATACAGAGGGATAAGACTCTTCATTAAACCTGTTCACACATTTAGTGGAGGAATTAAGAAACACTTTCCTGAATAAGCACTGAAACAGGCCAGAAAACGGGGAAGGAGCAGGAGGCAACAAATGAAATTATAGAGGAGGTTTAAGGGAGTACTTTTTCCAGTCATTTGTGTGTGTAAAACTGGCCTCGTTGGCACATGATGCTGTGGAGGTCAAACATGTAATCAGGGTCAAAAAAGCTAGTGGAGAAATTTATGGAGGAAAAGTCCCTGGAGTTTCACTGAAGGCAAAGGCAGACCTCCACAGCATGTTGTGGAACAATGCACAGCAAAAGTATCACTCTCTCATTCCCCCATTTTTCCTTTTAAGCACAGTCTGCTCCTGGAGGTAAGAGGAAGGCCACACCAGACCTTTGACCTGACTCTGTTTCATTATTTTTACATAGTTAGGGTCTAGTTTTATGCTTTATACTCTCTAACCCTGATGGGCTTGGAGGTGCACCTCAAAAATTTGGGATTAGCTGTGCAATATCAGATTGTTTGGGCCGGGCAGGAGGAGGTCATCACTGGGAAGTACAAGTCATCGCTATCTCTTCCCTGAGCTGCTGGGTTCCACTAAGGGCTGGAGAACAGTCTGATGAGGGGGCTGCACGCCTTGTCCAGTTTAACTCCTCATCGATGTAATAAGAGGTTACTTCAAGCACTGAGTCTAAACTGAATCCAAGTGCCAGCTTTGCCACAAATATATTTGGTGATGTTACAGCTCCCATAGCAACAAAAAAAAGATTGCTATGTTAAGACACGGACACTTTTCTTCACCAGGAGCTGTTTGGCAATTGGAAGCCTGCAGGTCTGCTTGCGTCAGTTGCTCAGTTACTAAGCAAGAACCCGGGTGCAGAAAATCCTGAATTGTTGAAAATAAGGGGGGGTGGGGGTGTGTGTGTGTGTTTGGTTTGCTCCCCTCCTCCGTCCCTCCTTCTGCTGTCCAGTTCCCAAATTTTCAAGCTAGGAAAGGGAAGCGCTTTCGTCACAAGCAAGGTTCTCCTGTGCGAGTTAGGCATTTCACTCCCCTGCTTCCATGGGAATCTTCAGGTAAATAAAAGTGTCTTTTCTGCAGTGGTGCTCCAATGTACGGAGGCTGGAGATGGAGGAAGGACAAACCTCCTGCCTTTATTTCGGCTGGGGGTGTAAAATGAATCGAAGCTTTTTGCAGTCGCTCTTCTATTCATATCTTTTGGGCCCAGTGCTGTTTTTGTTGGCCATGCCCCTGGAGGTGGACGTGTGGAAGCGCCGTTTTGCCGCTCTCCACAAGATGTTTCCACTTTCCAGGCACCTCCTCGGGCACCGTGGCCTTTCAGGGGAGTAGGCGGATGTCAGCGTGGCCATTCCCTGCCTGTCCCTAACTTTTTAATCCTTCCTTTTATTCTGGCCTTGCACTCTTTCCATGGAACATCTCTGGGTAGCCACTGGGAGGTGTGAATGGCTCGAGATGGAAACCACAGCTTGTAGGTGCGCCCTCTGCCAGGCTTTTCTGGCACCCAAGGAAGCCCAGCCTCCTCCTGCTCCCAAGCGAAAGGGATATTACCAGCTGCTCGGTGAGAAAACAAATTCACAGAGATACAGGAAAGTGTGTTAAGGCGGTGAGAAGCAATGGGAGTGAGATTCCTGGGAGCTCGGGTATGTAAACATTCATAAAATAGAGAGTGTGTGCATGTGTGTACTTTGTGGTGGCAGAAAACCCAAGAAGCTAGCTCCATTATTTTTGCTGGAACTGGTAGCAACAGTGCCAGACAAATACTATAAGCCCTTAATCCTCCTGGCTTTACACCTGTGAATGACCTAAAGACCATCCAGGGTGAGCTAAATTATGGGACATCTTTACTTATTAGTAATGGGGTTTGGGATCTGATTTGGCTGTTTGTAAAGAGGATTTTCTATTTCTCAGTGGCTCAGATGCTGGACTGCCTCTGGGGGAAGTGAAGAGAGGGGGAGACTGAAAGTGGAGGTGTGTTATAGCCTTCTTCTGAAAGTCTCACATGGATGTGACCAGCCTGCCACAAGTCTAGCACTGGTGCCACTGACAAGGTACTGCAGTGGAAAAAGCAGAGGTATCATTTTAGCAGACACAGGGTAAGGAAACTGGCTGAACTTAATGGATCTAAGTTATAATTTCCAGTGGAAATACTAATGCAATTAATATTTCCACATAGAAGAACAGCAAGCCCGTGCTAGTGTTTAGCTGTTGGTCACAAGTGCTCAAGCGGCTGTCCCAGCCACATCCTGGGGTCCGTCCAGCTGCACCCAGACACAGGCAGCCTGTGCTGGGGGTGGGAGCAGGGCTGAGGCACAAACCAGCGTGGAAAATAATAGGTTTGAGGGGCTGGAGGAAAAGAGCATCACCAGGACTGGCTGCTGCATGGTTGTGGAACGTCAAAGTGCCTGAAAGGGAACCTATACCCTCTGCCTCTGGCCTGGGTGTGGGGCAGTCACTGCACACTGGCTTCCCGGCAGGGCACCCACCAGCCTGCCTGGGGTCCACACACCCTGTCCGGATGTGGGACACAGGGCTGGAAAGCCCAGGAGATCCCTCCACAGCACCCCAGGCCTCCCTGCCACCCACTCACTGCTGGCACCCACTGCCTCCTGCAGAGAAAACTCTCTTTTCTTACCAGGGTTTGCCTCTTCTCAGTGAAGTTGCAAACCCTTTGGTTTGCAAGGAGCAAGTCTCATCTGATCGCTCCTACCTGAGCGCACCACAACTGCATGAATCTGGGGAAGGGATTTCTGTCCTGCCAGTGTGGTAACAGGAGCTGAGAAGCCACCCCAGCCTGGTTACAGCAAGGTGAGGGATGGAACAAGATACGTTTTGCACTGCTGACAGAGGAGAGCTGTGAAGCAGCTGTCAGGAAGACTGGTGTGCCATCCCACTGCAGGTCCCTGGAGCAGCACCCTGCCCCTGTCTCTATGGGAAGACTGCCTGTGCAGGACAGCTTGTGCAGCTGGTTGCCGGTAACATTTTTCTTCCAGGTCACAGCCAGGCACGTGGTGGTCCCAGGTTCCCCAGCATCCCTGCTGGGCCCAAACTCAGGAGATGATTATGTTGTACAGCAAGGGCACAGCTTCAAATAGGTACATTTAACCTGGCCTAGTCTGCCCAGGGTTCTGTGCCTGCTAGGGCAGAGAGAAGTCAAGTATCTCTCGCCAAAAAAAATTGTCGTTCAGGTTAAGGGAAGTCCCAGAAGATTTAAAGAGGCTGTTAGCATTTTCCAAGAAAAAAAGCAAGTGACACCTGCTGCACATCATAACAGCAATTGCCCTTGTATTAATAGGGTGGTTAGTGCATGAAACAGAAGTGATCAGGGATGTGGAAAGGCATAGATCTCAGAAACCAGCATAAATTCCATATTTTTTTTCAAATCCTGCTTCTGTGCTCCCAAGCTCATACACAGCAGAGCAATAAACAGCACAGCGATTTACTGTTGGCCTCTGCCCGTTTCTAGCCAGAGCAGCCCTGGCTGCTGATTTATTCAACAGATGTCAACTAATGGCATGTTTCCATGATTTTTCCCTCTGAAAGAATGTGCTAGGACTAAATGCTTTCACCTTTCCTTTTTCAAGGAGAAAGACTAAAGCTACTCGAGAGCCTCCCAGATTGTGACATTTGTCTGACATGCAGTGCTGGTGTGTGAAGGTGCTGCTTGCTGTGCTGGTGGCAGCTCACTTGCAATAGACCCAGCTATAACCCTCTGAAACAGCTTTTTGGCCCTTCACGGTGGAACTTGTCATAACCTTGCTTCCAAACACATGGGTTGCACTCCACACATCTTACGGCTCCATGAGATATTTACATCAGGGAGGCAGCTTGCTTTCCTGCCTATCCCGTTCCATCAAAACACACTTTTAGCACTAGGCAGGAAGCCAAGGTCAAGTCTCCTTTTCTTTTTTGTTCCTCTGCCTGCTCTGAATATATTATGATACAGACTACAGTTCCACTATTATAACTTTTCCCACAAGACCGTTGCTCATTCAGACTACAGCAGGAAACACACTTTCATCTCTGCTAGCTGGGCATGGCTGGAGCGCCCCATGCCTGCAGCAGCTGCACATGGAGGACACGGAGCGAGGCTTTGCAGATTGCCATGCATAGAGGATGGAAGGGTTTGGTCAGCTCCAAATCTGGGAGGGCATTTCCAGGAAGCCTCTCACATTGCCTTCCTTATCAAGCCAGGAATGAAAGACTTAGATGGGCATGGGATTCCTCTCATCTGATTTTAGGTGCCTAAAAGTTAGGTGTCTACACCTAATTAAGTTGGACAGGCTTCCTGCATAGTCAATGGAGACAAATAGGCACCTCTAGTGTGTGACTCATCTCACCTATCTTGAACGTTTATCTGGAGAAGGGCTGACTCACTCAGCAGCCAAGCGCCTGCTTCTCTTCTGTAACTCAAAAGGCAGATTGGCAACTTGCTGAGAATTTGACAACTAAGTTTTGGATTTAAACTAAAGTTCGGCGAGGTGAGTCCTACCTCCAGCTGAGGCAGTGGCTATGGGAAGTATCATGACTATACTCAGGCTTGCGCCCCCTGCAATTTCCCTCAGAGGGTCCCTTTCCAGCCCTCCCCAAACAAGGGTGGGTTTTAGGCTGTTCAAATCACGTTATCAGTCCTTATCACATTATGAGACCAAGTTAAATATTTATAAAGCACCTGGGGGCAGGGTCCATGTCTTTCACATGTTTGTATATTCCCTTGAGGACTGAAGCCCCCATGCCGGTTGCAACCCTTTGCAGACTGGTACAATACGGCACCGTGGGTCCCTGTGCGAGTCTGCCAGTCCTGACGAAATGCAGCCAGGGAAGCAAAAAGAGCTCATGGACATTGGGAAATAAGCAGGAGTGAGTCATAAGAGTCAGGAGAAGCTACTAATGTGTGGGAAAAAGGCAAATGTGCTACCTCGGCACAAACATGTAATAAGGAAGTATGTAATAATAATTATTGTTATTGTAATATGGTCTGGGTGAGCTTTTGGGAAAAAGATACCTAATAACTGACAAGCGACGTGGCTCGGTTTGTTTTGATCTGAAATTCAAACAATGGTTGTGTTTATAAGGCAATAATACACAGGGCACAGAGCGCTGGCACCACACCAAATATGCACTCCCCAAGTCGGGTTTATATAGGTCATGCCAAACAAATAATAGTGTTCTTCAATATAATTACTGATTCATTACAGAGAGAGAATGTAACTCAGTCTGTTTGGACTTCAGGGAGGCGTTGGATATGGTAAATTCATACATTTGAACTTGAATTGGGAAGGCTTTGTGTGCTCGCCTAGTTCTATTCTTGTGGGAGCCAGTGTTAAAATTCTCACTGCAGCCTGCTGCAGCAGCACAGGAATCTCCCTGCCAGCTTAATTGGGTGCTGCTGCCCTTTACAGACTCTCTTGGCACCCTTTGATGCACTTCACAGGGTAAACTGGGAAACTAAACTACTGCTAGGCCAAGACCTGGATCCAAATGTGGTGGACCTGGCAGTTGGGTCAGGTGATTGCACCCACCCCATCAGCTGCCCTCAATCCCATCCTCAACTTTTGAGTCTCCTGGTCCATGCCTTGCTTCTGGATGTGTCTCTTTACACACCTTATTCTAACGTTATTTCAGGGGGAAGTGGCAAAAGCTGGAGGACAGGAAGGCCCAGCAGTGCCCACCAAGTACTGTTTCAAAAAAGAAACAGAAATAGGGGAAGAGGGATAACATGGCAATAGCATTTGCTGCCAAAAGAGAACCATGAACTACAAGCAAAGCTCAGCAGGGCTAGGAGGAATTCCAAACCACAATGACGGAGAGAGTTCAGCACACACAAATACCAAAGCAAGCCATTTCAGATGAAATTAGGCAAGCCTCTTGTTCTGAATTAGAAGCTGGCTTGCAGGGGTTAGCAGTGGGCATAGTGTTCGAGTACTGCACATAAAAGACCTGCATCATGGGTCAGCATGAAAAATATGTCATCGTATAACCTAGTCGCACATCACAGTCCATGTCCGCTTGCCCACTTTGAAGCAGGACCTAAAGAAACATTGTAAGGCATACCATGCTGAGTCAAGATCAAAAGTCCACCAAAGCCAGCATGGAAAAACAGAAACAGGATCAAAGGCAGAGCTGGGTGGAGGACTTTTTTTGTGCAGGGAGATTGAGGAGTATAATATTATTTCATTTGCATCAGGGAAGCAGAAGGCTACAAAACAATAGTTCCATTTAGTAACAACTGGTTAATGCTTCCGGTTTATTTGTGCTATGCAAGTTGAAAAGAAAGATGCAAAGGTGTTTTTAAAAATAGTTGCAAGGGAAGTTTGTGCTTTGCCACCGGTCTGCCTCGTAGTACTGCTCCCCGCTGGATGCGATCTGCTGATAAGCTCGTACCTGGCCTGAACTCGGCTCTGTGTGCCAAGCCACCCGTAGCAGTGTACCTGCTCTGTCTGGACTGCCAAGACCCACTTTTGCAGAGGCTGCATGCAACTGCCTTGTGGGCAATGTCCAGCGCTTGGCAGCAACTGGAGAAACCCAGCCTGTGCAATGAAAACCCGCTCAGTCAGCATCCAGCTGTCATGGAGTGGAAACCACACAGTGGGGACAAACATGGTCCCTGGCAGGGTGTGGTGACACCAAGACCCATGCAATAAGAAATGGAAGGGGTGTGTGTGTGTGTGTGTGTGTGTGTGTGTGTAAATAGTTTACTAGTATGACCTAAATGCTACCAGGCCTTTGTTTATTTTTCTGAAGGCAGTAAAGAACCATGCAGATCCTGAGGCTGGAGTTTGGGGACCAGAGGCTGAGTGGTGGCACAAAGTAAAGGCATCCAATCCTTCCATGTGGGAAGGCAGCTGGGATGGGACCAGACGGCTGTCTTCCAAGTTTCCAGTTTCTCCTTCATACAGAAAATTTTGCAGAGAAACAAGAGGGAGAAATGGCACATATCCACCACCCAGAGAGGTGGGAGTTTCACCACATGCTCCGTGGAGGGACCAGGCAGGGGAGATTGTTAGCTGGTTGATGCCTGGCATGCATGTCAAGCAGTGTTTCTTACTACCCCCAGCCACTGGTGCTGCACTAGGGCTCTAGGTCCATGGAGAGGTAGGCTTTTGGCTGAGAAAGAAAAGCAAAGCCTGGGCTAATTGGCATCAAAGAAGAGCTAATCATGCTTCTCATGAAAGCAGAGACGTTGGGCCTGGTGCCTGGGCTGCCTTACAGTGCAGGTAATTAGTGCTGATGGGATGCTGTGGTGCCCTGCTCCACAGCACAGTTTCCTCAGTGTTGCCAAGCTCAGGCGGTCTTGGACATCAACACCAGGGAGCTGCCTCCTTACAAATCCTTTGCTTTCTGTAAGGGAATGAGAGGTTTTGCACATGCATGACATTGATTGCTGGCTACTGGAGTTGTGAGAAGAGAAAGGCTATTGCTCTAACTTGTTTCTACTTTTTTTTTTTTAAGACTTTGCTCCATATATTGTGTGGTTAGAAGAGAATCTCATTTTTTCACTCAAGAAAAGCGTGCTTTTCCTTCTAGGTAGCGCAGAGAAAAACATGAAAATGAGAGACTGTGAGCCAAAGACTGGAGAGTTAAAGGTGAATATACAGAATTCACCATTATTCTTTTTAATTTTTTAAATTGTGGGGTTTTAGGTGACTGACAGTATTTTGGAATCTGACTCTCAAATGTTTTCTATTAGGTCTCCTGCAAAGGAGAGGATGTCAACCCTCTAGCGCCACTTGGGAAAAGCCAAGATCCCAGTCCACAGCTCTGCAAGGGGAGGTGTTACGTGGCAAGTACCTAGAGTTTAATCGGAAGTTTGGGACCACCTTCAGAGTGGAGCAGAGAGAAAAGCAGATCAGTTTTTCTCTTTCAGCTTTCCTGAGTGTGGCCAGTCCAGCTAGTTAATAGTTCCAGCAGTAACTTCTAGCAACAGGAAACCCTCCCTTCAATGGCTACCTGGTGTCCTATGTGAAATGAGAGTTCAGTCAATGGTACAGGCATTTCTTATTGGACAAGTATCCATACATCATAATTTATGCAGTAACTGGTGTCTTCTTGTCTGCCATCACCATCATCCCTGCCAGCCCAGCAGAGAGGATTGAAATTACCTGGAATTAAATTTTTCCATCAGCGTCCCTCCAACTGAGAATTTGCACTGCTCTGCAGTAACAGCACATGCACAACCCATGTTTCTTTATTTCTTGGTGTAGCCTGTCTGTGGATATGCATTTGCTATCCCCAGGCCTTCAGGGTGAATATCTTTAATGAAAAATGTCTTCTAACTCCAAAATTAATGGCCCTTCAGTTTGTGCACACCTAGCCCTTACAACTGAGGAATTGTACCCGCTAATTGTTACTGAACTTTGCAGTTGGTTGACCCACCAGTACAGCGATAGGGTACTGTGTGGAGTTGTGCAACTCCTCCCAAGTTCAGATGTGTTCAAGATATGTGGCTCAAAGATGACCAGTCTGTCACTGGTCACTATCATTGATGGATCAAACCCCCACAGATTCAACCTGTGGTGGGTATGACAGTATCTGTTGTAAATACCGCTGTTCCAAAATGCAAACCAGAATCTCTAAGTGCTACTGAAATGGTGAAGACCCACTGAGGAGCAGGTATGCGGATGGTGGATGGCAAAATCTCCTTTGGCGAAACTGTTCTAAAGAGCAAGTCTGTTGATGAAGGGAAGGTCCCATGTACACCTCCAACAGTATAAGCACACTCGAAAGCAGCAGCAGCAAAAGCCAGCAATGCACTAGAAGCTAAGTGTCCAGGCTAAATCAGATCAATATAAATAGTGGTGCTCCTGAATGAATATGCCAATCTAAGCCCCATTTCCTGAGGCAGTTGAACTCACAAAGCTTGTCCCAGGCAGAAGGGCTGTTGCAATGATGATGCAATGGAGGGGGATGGCTCTGCCTCATAGCTGAGCTGTATACAGTTATGGTGGATTTGCACTTGTGAAGTGCATGCTTTTGCATCTCTCTTTCGTACCAGAAAAAGCAAAAACCAGGTGTTTCTATGCATGTGAGCACTGGGGAGTACATGTACTAGACTAGGAAGGGTGTGCATGGTTGTGCATGTGTGTGTTTGTGCTGGCTTAAGGAATTGTGTATGTGCATGAGAACAAGTGCTAGTGAACACGTGAACAAGACGTTGAGTGGACATCATACAGCTGCGTGTGAGCATCCTGGACTGCAGAAGAAATGACGTGTGTTGAGACGGAGTATGGATTATGCAAGAGCTGGTAGGGCTGCACCACTGCTCACTTACGCAAGCCATGGGGAGTGTGGGACTGTGTCTGCAGGAGGGCAGAGCACCAATACAGGACAGCACACGATGCACTGTGGTGCTGGAAGAGAGCTGCAGGAATGCTTTTTCCCGACTGTTTATACAACACAGTTTGGCTCAACAAAGAGTTAACACGGGGAAGAAGAGTCTAGAAGGGCTCTTGCCAGCTATAAACAGAGCGATCAGCATACACAGGATGTGGCAAGCAGCTAAAGGCGTCCCGTTATTAACTTCACTTTTATTTCAAGGGTACTCACTTCTCTGTTCTGTTTCCTATTTGGGAAGTGAAACCTAAGATCATGGTACCATTAAAAAAAAATTGGTCACGGCTTGTTTGTTTTTCTACTTTATTCTCTCTTTTCTTTTAAAAAGTTACTTTGCTTTTCCTTGTATGGAATTTATTGATATTGCTGATAACACATTAAGTCTTCACTCTCCGTTTCTCTCCTGATGAATTATCTCATTTGCTTTCATTTGAAACTGTTGACTCTGAGCGGAGTGTTTACACCTCATGGCGTGTTCACAGTATGGTGCAACTCAGAGCGGAGAGAACAACACAGGTTCCTCCTAAGCACAGCCAGAGCAGACCTGTGCACTGCTCACAAGGTGCTTTGTAAACATTTATTCATTCTTGCACATATAATGCCTTCCCTCCCCCCAACAGGTGAGGAAATATTATTGTCACCATTTCACAGATGGAAGAAGTGAATGCAGATAGGTTTGGTGAGTCACCCGCAGCCGCTGAGGCAGATCTAGAGCTGAGTTGTTAAGCTCCCAGCCACCTAATCTAACCCAGCAGGTCACGTTCCCACCCAGGGCTGACAATATAGGTACTACCTGTTCCATCTACTTGCCACCCACTTGCCCAGTGAAGCAGTAATGCTCATTTCCACATTTGCAGAATGAGATCAGATTGCTGTGGCTTACTCCATGCGATGGTGTCATCAGAGTGCAATACATTAGTAGGATATTGTGATGTTTTTATGCCTGAAACTAACGCAGGGCCAAGCACAGAACAGAGGAAGGCACTTGAAAATGAGCAACCACATGCTCCCCAACCACAACCACACACACCCCCTGTACCGAGGTGTTGTTTGATCCTACCACACTGCAAGGACCCTGTGTGCTGGGCAGGGTCCCCCCATTTTCTGTTGGGGCCTGCATTCACTTCTGCCCTGTACAGTCCTTGTGCAAATAAGCGAGGTAGGAAAGATGACACCGTGAGGCAGTGGAAGGAAAATGTTTTCTTCTCCAGCGGAAATGGCTCTTAAAGCACATGGTCAGTAGATAAAGATCGTGGCCCCAGTTTTCCTATGAGGCTGGTTTGTTTTGAGTACTGAGCACTGGCTGGAAACCAAGGCTTCTAAAGGTGGTTCCATACAAGCACTCGGGTGTCTAATCACAGCTGAGCATCCAGGGCCACATGTTGCCACTGCTTGGTTCTGCTTTGCTACTTCAAATCTTTGCTGTTATTGTTATCCTCTTCCACACAGAATCAAGAACAGCAACAACAGCACCACCCCCACACCCCCCTTATCATCTTAGTTTGCTTTTCGTGCTGTTTACACGAGGCATGATTTCACTCATGTCCAACTCATTTCAGACAAGACAGATTAGTCAGTTCCACTTTCTGAGACGGGTTGGTCTGGCTGGCTGCTGCTCAGGCTCCGCAGGATGCTGCTGCAACCAGCCTCACAGTACTGGAGGGGAGGTTAGCTTTCCCTGTATGGACCATAATTTTCATTTTTAGATAAAACACTTGATCTTTTCTTCTTTTGAATATAATTTTGTAACAGGTCACTCCAATGAAGCTGGTGTTGCTTTTTGAGCTGCCATGTGCAAAACCTGTTTCCATTGCTCTGATGAAGTTTGCAGAAGGGTCCTGGATGATCTCGATGGGCTTTAGAGTCAGTTACCATACCTGTTGAGAGCAACAGCAAAACACCCACTAATTTCAAGGTGTGAGAGATTAGGGTCTCAGGAGCGCTTGGGAGTGGGAAGGGAATGCATTTGAGTGCCTGGCCTGTTCAAAGATCTCCCTAGATCTCTTCCTACCATGGTGTGTGGTTTTGGGGCATGCTGAGACTTTACAGTTGTAGGAGAAGCGAAAGTCTTGAGCATCTAGGAGGAAGAGGACTTGCTCTTCTTCCTCTGGCCCTCTTTTAGGAACTGTAAGTGCCACCCAAACTGTGCCAGCAACCTGGGTTGTAGAGAGTCACAACACCACCTTTCCAGCAGTTATCGCTGGAGTTGAATTTTCCTTTCCTTATTGAGGGTTAAATGAGAGTTTTCAGGATGTGGAGGAAGGCAGCATGGCAAGGGCTGTGATCAATGGCAAGAGAGTGTGGAAGAACCTCAAGCCAGCACCTTTCATCCACAGAAACAGAACACCCTCTGTTGTTGAACTGGCATAGAGTTAATCTCATAGTTAAAATATTACTGGGCTCTAGCTGCTCTTATCCTTCCACAGTGCAAGGGGCAAGGGGCTTAGTAGGTCAACTGGCTAGTATCTGACAGCAATTAAAGGAACCTGGTCGAGGCCCAGAATGTTACCTGTGCCTCCTTGGTTTAGATCCTCTTCCACAGTTCATGTCATTCTTGTTCATGCTTCGGTGTGTTTTGTGCTAAACAGAACAAAGCAAAAACCCTGCAGAGAAGAGAGCCCAGTCAAAGCTAGGTATGTTCAGTGCAGGCTTCATCAGCTGTCCTGCAGTAACCCAAGGGTACACAGGGTGCTCGTGAGAGCAGCCTTGGCATCACTGGCTGCTAAATGAAGGTTGAGTCCTTAGAACAGTGCAAAATGTAGTGCATAATTTCAGGAGTTCCTTATGGGGAAGATAGCTGTGCCAACCGTAAGAGACTAATGAAATTACTAGTTGAGAAGGAGTCACAAATGCAGGGCAAACACCTAGGTAGTTCTCTGTCTTCTCGTAAGAGGCATAAAGCCAACACCCCATGGCACTAATAATCAGGGTCCTGAGTAGCACGGGGCTTGTTTGCTGCTGGCATTGCCGCTGTGCCCACCCTGGCCACAGGTCTCTGCTTCCAGACCTGAGCCACCAAGACTGCAAGTTAAGGTTTTGCTGGCCAAAAGCTTTTAAGTGGGAACAGGGAGCAATCCTTGCTATCTCTACAGGTTCCAGCTCGGCGATGTGTGCTACACCCATTCATCTAAATGCAGAATTAGCTCTGAAACTAATGATAAGGCTTTAAATGCCATCACACAGCTAATTTATTTCCCCACTGTTCCAAAGTATTTCGCAGGTGCTGCAAAGCTTAGCTGCTAAAATCTCCATAGCTGCTGCTGACAACCTCAGTGACACAGCTCTGCATTGCATCATCTTTCTTAGTCGTGCAGGCCCCAACCACCTTCAAGCATTAACATAGCCTCAGAGCCCCCAGCAGTCATGGTGGGGCTGTTCTCCCCGTGACTTAGCCAAGGAGACCTGAGGCCCAGCAAGGAGAAATGACTTCTCCCTACTCACAGGGAAAGTGGACACTGGAGCACCAACATTTGCTGATGCCTCCTGTTTTCCATACATGTCTTCTCTCCGCAGAGCAACATGCTTCACCTTGATGTCAGTGGAGTTACACAAGTGTCAGCTAGGTGTGAGCTCTCACAACAACATTTGATTCTGCTGAAGGCACAAGGTTGTCCCACCTGTGGGAAAGAGAGGGAGGACACATGCACACACACACACGAACACACCTCAGCGGCTGTGTATAAACACATATGTGTCCACATGGAGCTTCCATTTGGAGATATGCCTTGCATGGCACATGTCTGTTCAGGCAGACAAACATCACTGCTCTAATTCCTGAGGCAGAATAATTTTTGTTGTTCTCTCTTGGGTTCTGGAGTTACTTCTAGTTTGCAAAAATAGCACTGCTCCAGGCAGCCTTCCTGATAGGTGGAATAGTTTCCCCTTGAGAAGAAACTGGTGGAAATCCCCTCTCTTGAGACATTTTTAGCTTTGCCAGAAAACATACAATGGGAGTGTCTGCTTTAACTAGTGAGCTGACTGGGATGAGCTAACGGGTTTTTCCATCTCTGGTGTCTAGTTCCAGGGATTTCCATGAATTGCTCTCAGGACAGAGGAAGGCAACAGATTGCAACTGTGGGATCTGCTGTTTCAGCTCCACTGACACGTCATTCCCTCAGGACACCCAGTGACCTGGTTAATCTAGTTCTTTGCTTCTTACTTCTCTTCATAAATGATTTATCAACTGGCGTGGATCCCTGTTTGCTTAAGGAGGCGTGTGACGACCTCTAGCAGACCGGCTGCACAAAGCTACAGTCCATATTTGGCACCTGGTTGCTGGTCCCAGCTTATGACCCTTGGCACAGGGAGCAGAAGGACAGGGCTCCACCAGAGATTGGTGCAAGAGCTGACTCAGGGAACTCTGGGTAGTGTTTACATGGCACTATGGAGAGCCCCGGTGACTAATCTGTCAGCTCGTCAGTGAGGGTGCTTGCAGGCCTACCTCGACCTCTCCTGACCTCCACAATATGAAAGTCCTAGCTGGGCAGACGGCTGGCCTGTGCAATATATACAAGCTGTGGGATATGAGTCATGGGAAGGATCAGCTGTGCTAAAGCCAGCCTTCATGTCCGTGTGCTCCAGAAAGAAAATAACATGAACGTCTACCACCTTGTCCATCCTCACAAAGTAGCATCAGTGGTGATGAACCAGATGCAGCTCTGGAGGTCTTCATCATGTATGCACATAGGTCAATACACAAGTTATCACACACTAAACACTGCAACTAGAAAGAAGATGGTATGGATCTAAACACAAGCATTCAAGCCAGGGAGCTGAGGGATGATCCTGTAAGCTTTACATCCTGCCTTTGTGTGTAAGGAGCCTGGAAAGAGATCAGATATCGCTAACTGGGCATCCCCCTTGAAAATTGCCTATGGGCAACTCCCTGCCTTCCCTCCAGGGCAGTTATCACTGCTTCCTGCTTTGATTGTTTCAGATACGATTATCTTGAGTTATGCCTGTTCTGGCAAAAATGATGCAGCATAGGGAAGGTCGTGTTCCCATCCATGCTGTATGCATGCCACAGATCACAGGAGTTAGCACAGGAGGAATAGCTCAGATGAGCCACTCAAGGCAGGTATTGAGAAGCTTTCAACATAGCTGTTAATGATTAGAAATATAAAACTGTTTAACAAAATCTTCATGGCTTTGTTCTGGTCCTGACAACAAAAGGCCATTTTCTGGTTCTTTCTCTGTCTATCCCAAAGAGGTTTTAATTTGCATTTTTAACCACAGCCAAACAGATATTTTCACTGAGCTGTGCACACAGAAACCATTTTATTGAGCTCTTCTGGTTTTAGTGTGCTAAAATCACCCAGCTGGCAGAGCCATTCAGTGCAAGATTGAGAGAAGTCACATACCTCTCAGCTGGGTCTTACCATAGTAGATCCTACCAGGATGCTCCGATGAAGGCTACAGCTGCCCACTGTGTAGTCAAGGCATCCTCCTTTACCACCACTGTTCTGGGAAGACTGGCTTAGAATTAAGGGGCAGTTGATCCCAGTGTCTTATCCAGGTCCACTCCTGATGAGGTTCACATTAAATCTACTGGCAAGGTCTAACAGGATTGCATGCAGAAGGGCACGGTTATGGCTGGATAGAAGTTAGGGGAATAATAACCTGCTTTTCTTGGACCTAGTTCAGCATTCACTGAATTCACTAGGATTCCGTAAGCATTAGCAGGACTCAAATCAGACTATAAATTTCTTGCAAATTTTCTTCTGCTTTATTAAAGCAGAAAAAACCACAAACAAACTAAACAAAAATATTGTAAAAGTTGTTTCCCCTTTTTCTTATACATTTATTCTTCCTGGCACTGTGAAGATTATATCCCATGTCTGCCAAGACCATGATCTGATAATTGCCCATAATGTGAGAAGTGCATTTCTGAGTCTCCCAACTTTGCTGGATGTAGAACAACCAAATTATCTCTGCTCCAATTCAAGATTTGTTACTCATATCAGCCACCAGCATGACAGAATTGCACACTGAGAGGACTTTCTTCTGATCTTATTATTACCGCCTCAAACTATCAACTAAAACATGTCACATTTCTGTACCCTGTGGATGTCATCTGCCTTATTTACGCACTTTGTTCACGCAGAGTTGTGACACATGCTTCCCACAAGTCATCTAAGGAGGCGTATTACAGGTATCGAGGCACTTGAAGATGCTAGCAGAGGGCCTAGTTGGATTTTAAAAGGGCATTGCTCCTGGTGCCTTTTGATTTCAATGCAGGTTGGATACATAAACCCCAGTTCCTGTCCCTAGGTACCAAACACCTTTAAGGTCTGCTTGACAGCCTCAGTTCACTCCTAGACTATAGCACTTAGCTTTCAGGGTGCTGTGAGAATGGAAGCCAGAATCGTAGAATCATAGAATAGTTTGAGTTGGGAGGGACCTTAAAGATCATTCAGCTCCAACCCCCCTGCCATGGGCAGGGACACCTCCCACCAGACCAGGCTGCCCAAGGCCCATCCAACGTGGCCTTGAACACCTCCAGGGACGGGGCATCCACAACTTCCCTGGGCAACTTGGGCCAGTTCCTCACCACCCTCACTGTAAAGATTTTCCTCCTTATGTCTAGTCTAAATCTGCCCCCTCTCCAATTTAAAGCCATCCCCTCCAAGTCCTATCACTACAAGCCTTTGCAAACAGTCCCTCCCCAGCTTTCTTGTAGCCCCTTTCAGGTACTGGAAGGTCACTGTAAGGTCTCTTCCCAGCCTTGTATTCTTCATGCTGAACAACCCCAACAATGACTATGTAATGACTATGAGTCATAGTTATATATATATATATAGTCATAGGTTTTTAACACTTTCTGCTAATATCCAGCTTTGACAGATTCCCATGATTCCCGCTGTCAGCATCTCCATTCACACAAGGAAATATTTATGACCATTCTGCATCAAAAGTCTAGTTTATCTCATTTAAAACAGAGAGAGAATGAAGATACATCTATCAACTGTAGGGACATTAATTGTCCCTTTTGTTTCCATGTTCAAAAATGAAAACAAGCACTCTAACATTAAAGTGGAAAGTGAATCACATGAAGTAGCTGTGGATGGGAGCTGTTAAATGCCTGGCTGCATTTTTTTTATTGAAACAATAAAGCAATTTATTGTACAAATAGCTTTGCCAAACAGAGGTTTAGGTTCTATCAAATGAAGTTCACAGCCCTATATCCCTAAAGATCAAGCGCAGCAGCAAAGACTTTGACCCAGAGGGACCTGGACAAGCTGGAGAAGTTGGCCTGTGAGAACCTCATGAGGTTCAACAAGGCCAAGTGCAAGGTCCTGCCCCTGACTCGGGGCAATCCTCAGTTTCAGTACAGGATGGGGGATGATGTGATTGAGAACAGCCCTGTGGAGAAGGACTTGGGGGTGTTGACTGACGAGAAGCTTGACATGAGCCAGCAATGCGCACTCGCAGCCCAGAAGGACAACCGTGTCCTGGGCTGCATCAAAAGAAGAGTGGCCACTAAGTCAAGGGAGATGATTCTGCCCCTCTATTCCTCTCTTGTGTCCAGTTCTGGAATCTTCAACATAAAAAGGATATGGAGCTGTTGGAATGGGTCCAGAGGAGGGCTGCAAGGATGATCAGAGGGCTGGAGCACCTCCCATGCAAGGACAGGCTGAGAGAGTTGGGCTTGTTCAGCCTGGAGAAGAGAAGGCTACGAGGAGACCTTATAGTGACCTTACAGTGACCTTACAGTACCTGAAGGGGCTACAACAAAGCTAGAGAGGGACTGTTTACAAGGGCATGTAGTGATAGGACCAGGGGCAATTGGAGAGGGGCAGATTTAGACTGGACTTTAGGAGGAAAGTCTTCACAGTGAGAGTGGTGAGGCACTGGCTCAGGTTGTCCAGGGAAGCTGTGGATGCCCCATCCCTGGAGGTGTTCAAGGCCAGGTTGGATGGGGTCTTGGGCAGCCTGGTCTAGTGGGAAATGTCCCTGCTCATGCCATGGGGGTTGGAACCGGGTGATATTTAAGGCCCCTTCCAATCCAAACTATTCTATCATTCTGTGGCCCTTCCGAGCCCTCAGGCAGCCCTGGCTCTCACTCCAGGAGCATCGCTGGTTCACCAGGCAAAGCACGCACACCAAATGTGTGCAAGTGTGAGGCCCAAAGAAGCTACCACACCTCTGCTTTGGTTTACATGCAGCTTTAGAAATGTCAGGGTCAGTTCCCAGGTGACAATTCCTGGTCCCTGACAGGCAAGTGCTCCAGAGTGAGGCAAATCCATAAACCTCATTTTAAACAAGAAGAGAGGAGAAAACAAATCCAGTTTGTTTTCAAGGCAGTCTTGACTGCCCATAGGTTTTGGTTTGAACTACCGAAGTGTGACGTCTGTCCTTATGCCCCTTTTTAGAAAGGAAGGCATTTCTGTGTTTTTCAGCGTTTTGATATGTGAGCAATAGGGTTGCCATCTAGAGGCCAAAGGGACTTTCCAGCACATTCTCTCAGACAGCAATGGTGCCGGCAGGAATCTGCTCCTCTTGCTACCTCCTTATAATGGATTTCTCATTTCTAAATAAAATTGCTGTAGTACAAAAGCCTTCTGAATTGACAGCTCTCATTCAAGAATTGCATATCCTGCCTTAGTCGATCCAGCTTAAGAATGGGCTATACAGATAATTAATGTATCCGTCACAGGGATGAAGGACAATATGGAATGTAAGATATAGAGCCATGCAGAGATATTTGAGAGGCTCTGGGGGGGGCTCAAGACTTCTGGAAGTGCTATTAAATGAGTGGGTTTGGAAGAGTTATAGCAGGGAGACTTGAGTATGGGATAGAGCTTTGTGTTGCCTTCTTAGTCACATCAAGCTCTCTATAGCTGCAGAGTGAGCATCATTTTAATCTTCTCATCCTGTTGCTACTCCTCACTACCGCCAGGCTTGGGAAGAGGTTACTCTGGAAATTCCCCAGAACTGTGTCTGCTTTGGGTCTGAATGTGCTTTTCTCCCATCCCTACTGCAGTCTTATTACTCACAAGTGCACCAGGTCCGCTGAGACCAGCAGAAATCTCTGGCTGCCTGGGTACCATCCTTCCCAATCTGTCCCTGAGCTGAATACTGCAAGTCAAACTGATCCAAACTCCTGGAAACTGGAACTTGTCTTAGTGGTTACAGCTTGTATAGAAAAGTCACATTTCAACTCATGCACCTTGCCCACAGCTGCCTGTCTGCCTTGCTGCCTAATCTTATCTCTAGTCTGGCTTAGGAGTGGCCTCTCCCCACGTGCTTCCCTACAGCAGGCATAGGAACCGTTTAATATTGACAAATGTTAAAAGGAACCAGGCAGAGGACACTCACAGCACCCTGTTGCTCTCCAGAATATTCCATGCTAATGTAAGGTATGTTAAACCTTTCCACCTCCCACACACCTCAAGCGGCCTACCAAGAAGGTAGAAGTGCAGCTGGAAAGTGAGGGCTGCACAGCAAATACATTCTGGCCATGCAGTTTGAGAATCCCCAATCAAATGCCCTTGCAAAGCACTTCAGCTTTGCCTGCATACTGCCCGCCCTGTGCCCTGCACCCGCTGTATTGCAAAATCCCCTGCTGATGTGACTAACAGTCACGCTCTGCAGCCTCAGCTTTGGTTTCTACCTCTCACAGCCCTGAAATGGAGACAGGGAAGTGTCAGGCACTTTCTGTTCTCCTTACCTAGGATTCTCTGACCATGGGTGGGTTTGATTCCAAAGGGTTGGAAGGACTTTTCAGTTAATACTATTGCATGAGCAACTGAATAAAAACAGATCTGAACCCAGTCGGCGCTGCTTACATCAAGGAAAGTGGAAGCAGCCGTTGACTCCAGCAAGCACTAGCAAAGTTCTGCAAGTGGTGGCTAAAAATAGGGTTGTCCCCTACAACACTTCCGTCCTGCCTTTGACACACTCGCAGCTTTCACATCCCATCAGCCTCACTGTTTCCTTGTCATGGGCTTGCTTCATGCTTCGGTGTCACAGAGCAGCCCTTCCTGCCTGCGGACAACCTCAGGAGCTTTGAAATGTAGGCAGCTCCCTCCCACTCTGGTGGCCGCTTCCCCTGCCCTCTTGGCTGTACTTCAGTTGCAAATGAGAAGTTGGGTGAGTCCCCAGTGATGGTCTTGCCCTAAGAAGACAGTAAAAGTCCGAGATACCAAAGATCAGAAAAGTTCTTCACAGAGAAGTGTTTTGTCAGTAAATGAACTGATGGAAGGTGTTTGAATATCCTGGGATAGCACTGCCTTTCGTTTTTGGTGCTTATTCTTGGAGATCTCATAGCTGAAAATTCCCCAAACCAGCTTCTTTAAGTAAAAAAGCAAAACAAGTGAACCCAGGATGTAGAGGAGGAGATGTGAATGCTCTTGTGCGTGCTCTGAGGCTCAGGGCTGAGATGTTCTTGCACCTAGAGCGGGGGAGACGGCTGTTAGTAGGCCAGTGATACCGTGCAGATGTCAGATGATGGCTCACGGACGATGAGGGTGCATTAGCACTGTACTTATAGGAAGAGCAAGAGCATTACCAGTTCTGCCAGTACTGTTCGGGAGAACAGAGCTCAGAGCGGATGGCCATCGCTGCCAAGCAAAGGAGAAAGCAATTAAATGTGTTAGCCAAGATAAAACGGAGACTGTTAGAAATGTCCTGTGCTGTTTGTCCAGGGTTTTCCAAATCTTGGGAAAGTAATGCCCATGGGAAGCTGGGCTGATTGGGAGCTCATCAGCCTTTCTGTCTTCCCTTCTTTTCAGTCCAGCAGGTACCAGGAAGGGCAGGGCAGCACATGCTGGACTCCTGGTAAAAACAAACAGGATCAGAGAAATCTAAGACCAGGGCTTTGTTGCCTTCTCTGGACCACAAAATGATTAAGCAACCTACTGCCTTGTTGCCATGCTGCAGCAGCAGGGGGGCAGGCAGCCTGGGAGCTGATCTCCTCTTCTAGGAGTTTGGATTCTGGCTGTTCCGGCCTCAAGCTTTCTGGTCTTGGAAGAAAAACACATTTAACAGCCCCCGATTCTGCTCCCTGGTTCCAGGGGTGAATCAGGAATTTCAGTTGGGTCTCCTTGCTGTAAAGCACAGATGACGAGGGAGAGCTGTGCCTCTTCTCTGAGGGTGGGGGATGCCCTCTCCAGGCGGCCTCTGTGGAGCCATGACCTTGGCAGACGACTGGAGAGTGGAGGAGCTGGCTTGCTAAGTGCCAGAGGTCCCTGGAGTGGACCAGGGAAAGGCACACCTGGGAAAGTGCCCCCAGCCAGCAGCCTCCGGGGTGTAACAGCCCTGTTAGGAGGGGGCTGCTTCAGGGCACGGAGTGGTAAAACAGCAGAAAGGCAATCTGCTGATAAGCCACACCCAGACAGAAGAGATTTTCTCCAGACCAAGCCAAAAGCCATTTCCTGAAGCCTCTTGGTCACGAGCCTTCTTTGGAGCAGCGGTGACATCTGATACCTGCTTGTGGCTGGGAGCAGGGCCATGGCAGGACGAGAGTGCAGCCCCAGCTCTGGGTGGCTCCTGTGGGTACCCGTGGCTGGTTCCTCAGCAGAGAGCTTGCTATTTCTCAGTCTAGTGCAGAAGAGAAGCGTTCCTAAGTTCTAGCAACTTCTAAGCCATGCTAACCACTGTCAGGACTAGCCTGCGAAGGTTTCCTGGGTGGTTGGTTTGTGTTTTTTTTTTTACCGCTGCAATTTAGTATCTAGATCTTAATTAACATTCCCGCCTTGCCCGCGGCCGCAGAGGCAGCCTGGGCTCCCGGGGAAGCTCCAGAGGATCCCCGGGGCTGCGGCCTGGCCTGTTGTAAGAGGGATTTTGCAAGAGGTCTGTGTGTCCCTGAGGCAGTGTCACAGCACCATCTGCTGGGGGGCCGGGCACCCGCCGGCTCACCGGGGCCATAAAGACTTCACCATAAATACAAGCGTGAACTGCTCTCGCCACGCTTTTTTCCATCCACAGCTGTTAGGGCTGCAGAGAACACAGCAATGGCCATGTGTGTAAGAGAGAGCAGAGCTGCCTGCATGCAGTGTTTGTGAAACAGCCAGTGTGATTTGAAGCTTTATTGGGAAAAAGACATAGAAGGAACAAAGCCTAGCGCAATTAAAAAAACCAAACAAACAAAACCCCAAAAACAAACAACAAAAAACCCCAACCCACTTCAGGCTGAAGCACTAGATGTTGTGTTAAACTCCAGCTCTATTAAATCCCATCTTTGGCCAGAGGCATGGAAGGGCGATGCTGTCCAGAGAGGCCAGATACTGATTCTCTGGTGGTCAGTACCAGCAGAAAGACAAATGACCCATCACCTGGGCAGGCACAGTCTGTTTTGGAGAGCTCTGGCTGGTAGCTGGAATGCCGCTGGCTTGGCCTCCTGACAACCTGAGGCACTTATGAAAATCCCAACCAAAAGTCACAGTGGTGAGTGCAGCCTAGACCCACAATCCCATTTACTGAGTTTGAGGAATCATTCTTTCAGCTCTAGTTGTGAAATGCAAAGATTTTGTTCAGTTTGCTTTCTTTCCCTGTGTATTTTTTCCTTCTATCTCTTCCCTGTAATTGCAGTGCCAGCACACACTCCAGCACTGCCACCCTACTCCCTAGCTAAAAGCTGGCCCAAATTTTAACAATAATTTGGGGTACCTCTGCTTTCAAGGCTCTGCTGTGGGAGCATTTTCAGATTTTAATAACTTCAGCTGTACCACTTGGTATAGTTCACTTCCTTTAAAAGAACGTCCTGCTATGCCTCATCTCTATGAAGCATAAAGTAATATCCGCAGGTCTCTGCTAGGCATGGAGAAATCAGTCGCTGAGAATGCCACAGAGCAGGCTGTTCGGCCAAACAAATCCAGTGTGCATGTAGGATCCTGCTGCACCTGATCACAGGGTCTCCAGTGATGTATCACACCTACATATACACACACTGAGCAGTTCTTGGTGTGAACAGAAACACACGCTCTTAAGCGTATTGATCTGGATCTTTGCAGTTCAACCTGCCACTGCTAAATGCCCACACAGTGCAATGGTTTTCTAGACAGGAAAAGGAGAGAACAGGGAAATAAAACATTAATTCCTGGTTACAGGAAGAAGTCATCACACAACACAAAAGTATCATTCATTACCAGTGAAACTCTCCTCTTTTTATTTTAAGCCCTTTGTTAATCTTGAAGAGCAGGTTTTACCCTACACTCTCCTGCTCTCCCTCATCACTCCCTCATGGTCCTAGACCCAGCAAATCAATAGCAGTGATTGTCCTTTGAACATCTTGAGACTACCCAGACATACAGGGTTGCCATTAGCTAGTATTTCACTACAGCATATAATTTAGCTTTGTTTCTAACCCAGGCCCCCAGCCCATTAACCCTTGCACTTTCTTCTTGGTGCTGACTCTATCCAAGCCCTGAATGGCTTCCTTATGTGAAGCCCGTGTTTCTGCTGTGTCCCCTCCTTTAAGCAGACACGCACAGAGCACTCTACTGGTGCTGCTTCCGCAGCTCTAGCCCTCTGCCTGGCAGGGCTGTTAGCCAGTCAGTTACCGGCCTAGTAAATCACCCCCAGGGTGAATGGCTAACGACTTCCTTGCAGATTTGCAAAAAAGGGGTGGAGGGGTAACTGACTGCAGGGCTGATGAAATGGGAAACATGCTCTCAGGTACCATACAGAGAGTAGTCTTCTAGTAAACAATGGCTAAGGAGGGGGCATGAAGGAACCAGACTGGAAATTACATGCTTCCAAAACCCTTGTAAGAAAACTAAAGCCACTTAGACACCGTACAAGCGTCGACTCTTAAGATCAGGGTGCAGCAGGAGGAGCAGGCAGAGCAGAGAACTTCCCATCTCAGAACTCATTGTCCTTGACCCTGTGCTAGAGCAGTGGCAGAGCACTGCAGGTACAGATCCCAGGGCATTTCTTCCTACTCAGAAGTATGCCGCTACTTCATCTCATTTTTTGAAAGAGAAACTGTTTCTCTCCTGAGAGGAACCAAAACCCTTGCCATCCAGTTTTACAGCTTCACAGGCAGCAGCAGCAAGTGCTGCCATAAAATGTGAGGAATCAGAGCTGAACCTGGTCAGGGAGGAATCCTGGCCCTTGCTGCGGGCACATTCCTCCTCCTGACCTCTCTTGTTTTGCAACTGCAGGTGAGCACCCTCACCATTTGCTTTCCTTTTTTCATCTGTAAAGTAGAGATGACACGTTTTAGTAAGTGTGTTAGTGTTGGGCTGACGGTTGGACTGGGTGATCTTAGAGGTCCTTTCAAACTTTAATGATTCCCTGATGTGATGTGGCCACCTATAAAAATTTTCACACAGCTGGGATACCCTTGGATGAAAAGCCCTGTGTTAAATTGACAAAAATGTAATTACTAATAAAGAAGTGCCATGAATATCACGGAGTATACACTCTTATTGTTGGAGTGGGATGTAGCCTGCTGCTGAAATGCAACTAATTGCAGTGCTCTGCTTTGCAGTACCCTGTGCTGCAAGCAGTTGCGTGCTATAGCACAAGGCTTCCGCTGGGACTAAAAAGGCCTGTGATAAGAGAAGCACAAGAAAACCTGGGTCGAAGGAGTGATGGTGTTCTGTTTGGAGACTGACTGGAGAACAGAATGGGAGCACATAGCTCAGAAAAATAGGATACCTGTGTTCGTGAGGGAGGAAAACATAAGGATCATAAGGGATTGAAAATTCCACTTCCTCCCTCTCAGAGAGGACTGGAAAAAGCAGCATTGCAGGAGATCCAAAGTACCCTCTTTTTGTGATGTAATTTAATTGGCTTTTAGAGGATCAGATGAGCATCAGAGCCAGCACAAGACAAGGAGCAGACAGAGAGATGGTAGCTTGTTGTGCCAGCAGGGAGCTGCTAGATCAGTCTAGACATATTGCCCAACTGCACCCCCAAGGTACAAGTGGAACCTTTGAATCTAATATAAATTCAACATTTGAATTGTCTTGCATCACCTCCATTTGCTGAGAAGAAATTTGTGAAAACTGCTTTTCAAGGATCAGGTTAGCAAAATTAAGGGTAGGCGCAATGACTACAATTACTTGCAGGTGCAGCAAGACTTCAGTGCTTTGTTCCTTTCAGCCTTGCAGGTCTGTAAGCAGCAGCTTTCTACCAGTTGGAAGGGATGATTCCCAGCTGTCTCATGGGAAGTATCAGATACTGGAACATGCTGCCTTTAAAAGGTATGACTTTAATACTTTAAAGAAGTCTATTCACAGTTATGTTAAAGTGGAGCTTATGTTCTGTGCTCTGTAAATTTGGAACTAAAGCACCTGATATGGATAAATAATTTGTTCCAATGCAGTCTAAAAAGGTTCTATTTAAAAATAATCTAGTTTTAGAAATACATTAATATAGTCTGAAACTTGTCCGAACTAATGTTCTCCATAAAGAGTCTACCTGTCTTTGCATAGGAACAGATAAGATCTTACGCTTTTTTAGACCTTTTGCTCTTCAGCAAAACACCAAATACTTTTAAGGAAAATCTTCAGCAAAACACCAAATACTTTTAAGGAAAACAAGAACACATATTTCCCAATTTGTTTATCTCAAGATCACGTGTTGGAGGAAACCTCTGAATCTGAACTGTCGTCATAAGTATAAAGGTTGTACTCCCTTCTGTGGTCTATCTATACCAGTCTCTGACCAGACTGAAACTGGCACCTGTCAAGACTCAAACTCCCCGTTGTCCTTCCCCCCACCCCACTTCATGGCTTCTACCTACCCCAGTCCCTATTCTACCCTCTCAAGACACTCATTGGCCCCCAAGCAAGTATTTTACTCAGGCTGTTGAACTGTCCTTTTAACCCCTCTACACCAACTCATGTGCCCTAAAACTACAAATTTCAGATTGGGTTTGCTCCAAGTTGAGGTCAGATATGACCAACTTAGAAGTGGCACAATGAGTTATTCTTGATCAAAGTAACAGATTACATGCACACAGTTGTAGCTCATTTTATGTGTCAGGTAAGGTCAAAACTTCAAATTGCAATGAAAAATATATTTTTTATTTCCAACTCTACCATGTGCCAAACAGAGCTGCGCTGCTCTCAAACCTGCTCAAAGCGTGTTAGTGCTTCCTGATACAATCTGCTATTCAAAGTCTGTCCTCTTGAAGCAAAAAAAGAAAAGCGTGGTGACATGCAAGAAATGGGAGAGGGGGACAAAATCAGACCACCCTTCTGCCTATCCCCTACATGTGGTTTTTTAGGGGTGTAAACATTTTTGACATGGAAAAAAGTCACGTGCACAAGAAACAAAAATTTGGACTTCAAAAATCAATTATTTCTCCAGGCACCAAAATCAATATACCAAAAGAAACAAGTAGGAGCTGAGTAACCAAGGACTCAGCCTCTCCTTTAAGAAAACTCTTTTGAGATGCTGAAGATTCCTACCCTTGCCAAAAGCCGACAAATTCACATGTACCATAAATCTTTCCCCAGAGAAATCTCAGATTTAATATTTGTAGTACATGAAAAGCTCACCTTTTTCTCACCTAAACACTTCTGTGTGTCCTAGAGGAACAAAGAGCCACTGCTTGCCACCTTGAAAAACATGAAAACAAATTTGTAAAAGGTCCATTTCCATTGCTTCACATTGCATTTGTACCACCAGCCTGCAATCTGCAGTCCTTAGTTACCTGTTTCTACATTTAGAAACCAGTATTACAGTTAACTCGGTTGCAGCTGTGCTAGCAAAGATGTTTAAACTGCTACTATGCCAGCACAGAGAAGAAACACTGTCAGAGATATTTCTACACGTTTAGTGTAGAACACTATCAGCTCAATCATACAAATAAAAGTAAGTTACAGAAATTCATTTTTAACCAGTATTAAGAGCAACACAAATCTATGGATAGACCAGGTTTTAGGTCCAGAAATATGCTGTATGTATTTATGGTTGCCATCACAGCCATGATTATAAACTTGCTTCTAACCTTGAGGTGTTGGAGGGGTGAAGGGGAGGCTGGTTCTTTGGTCTGTATTAACCCATTGCCACTGCTAACTGAAAATCATGGAAGGGGAATGCTGTTTTACAATAAAGAATCAAGAATTAATAACATTCACAAAATCTACATTAGTTCTATATTCGCAGGGTCACCATGCTGTGGTCAGAAGCGCTCAAGATCTCTGGAATTGCACATGCCTATTTCAAAGGTACTAGGACAGGGAGTGGACGTTTTGGGGAGCTTTTTGGTAGCATAAATCACCAATGCAGGCAATGCTGACAATTAACACAGCTGAACATACCCTAGCTTACCCAACAGTCATACCTGGGATTCTTTGGTGAAGTGATTTCTGTTTGTTCCTTGTGTTCTTTCTGAATATATTCAGGTATCACCAAGCCAAACATGCAAAGAACATGATTCACAAGAAGTTGCTCTAGAAAGGGCGTCAGCCTTGAAGCACCAGAGAAGTAGTGTGGGCAATATAATAAATCTTTGGAGCCATATTGCAAAAGCGACAAATGATTTTACCTATAAAAAGATTCCAGTCCTTATGTCCACTCGGTTGCTAGTTCTGCTGTTGAACTGGTGGGCAAGAAGGTATCACACAAATCTTTCTGCTAGTACTGCAGAAAGACTTCTATTTACCATCCACTCAAAAACGCACTGATGGCCATGACAGTAAAATCCTGTCCTGCCCTCCTGTTAGTCACCATCTGGTTATTTAGGTGTCATAATTGGTTTCTAGTTTATATTTTGCTTGCTTCTGCTTTCATAAGGATATACCTTCAAATAAACTTCTTGTGATCGTGTTTGTAAGATTGTATGAACAACAGCAAAAGTAACATTACTAAACAAAACTGCAAGATAAGCCAGAAAAAGGTTTTATTAGGAATGGTACATTTAAAACACATGTAAGACTTTGGGGTTAATTTACATATTTCTCAAAAAATGTTTCCCTTCTTTAACAATACAGAAGTTAAAAAAATCTAATTGCAAATTATAAGAATGAACAGTATTTGCAGTGGAAATTTCTATTAGTCAAAACAGTTGTGCATTCAGGAGATTTAAAGACATTATCCCCTTTACACTTAAAACACCATTAACTTTTCCTGTCACAACTGACTACAATTTTCCTGATATTTTTTCGCTGCTGCCATTACTAAAATAACCTTCCTTTCCACCAAGACTATTGCTAGTCATACACACATTATTCGGTATCATACTTTTGGGTATGAAAGCTATGTCACTTTTATAAACATCAAAAACATGGACATGCATATTGACATTTCTGTGCAGTTTTATGGAGTCACCTGTCAAATAAGGCCTCTACATACAATACCACATACTAGTGAGTTACTGGAAAATTATTATAATGAATTCCCAATAATCCTGACATCTGGATGGTACATCTCATTTTAACAGGAAATTCCAAGTTTCATTACTGCTTAACAATGTATTGATTCACTATCCAAATGAGCAATATTTAACTGACCAATGTGTATTCCTGAAAGTCTGTTGCAAATTAAGCATATTATCAAGGTCATTTAAAGCTGGAACTTAAAACAGCCTGTTAAGCCAAGCAACAGGGAAAAAAGTGAACTCTAAACTAAATTCAGCTGGTCCATTCATTCTCACACAGAAAAGTAGCCACGTAACCTTAAAGGAATAGAATCTATGCTTCCTGTTCTCGGAATTAATACCAAGGACAAAAGCTAATGTAGTATTTTGGAAGTCAAAGGCCTTGGAGGTGGAGGGGAAAGTGGGAGACAAGAGAGGGGGGGAAAGCAGCGTATTGTCTCATCCCATTACCTCAGCATTATGTGTACATAATATATCTATGATAGAAATGTTTACTAATAGCAGGGGAAAAAAAAATAAAAAGACTTCCCACTCCAGACTTCACTGAAAGGAGAAAGCTGACAGCCCTCCTCACAGAGATGGCCTATTAGATGACAGGCACTTTGGCAATGTAAGAGGAGGTTACCCTTTCATCATGTTAACTCTTCCCCTCTCAGCTCTCATGTGTAATTTGTCTCAAGTCTTCAAGAAACTCGAATCAAATTAAATGCATTAATACATCTCTAAAAGCAAGTTAACTACGGCTATGAGCAGAGCTTGACCTAGAACGAGATTTTCTTTTAGAAGAAGAGGGAGATGGGGATGAAGCTGGCAAGCTGGAGCGGTGCCTTTTCTGGGAGTAACTCTTTTTAGGTGTACGACTGCGAGAACGGGACCGGGATCGAGATCGGGACCGGGATCGAGATCGGGACCGGGACCTGGACCTTGATCTTGACTTGGACCTGGACCGGCTGTCCGATCTGGAAGATCCTGTAGACCTGGACCTGCTGCGAGACCTTGAATAACTCCTTGATCGAGATCTGCTTCTAGAGAAACATAATTAAAAGCTGTAGTCTCACGTCTCCAACTAAATTTAAAACATGCAATTTAAATTCTCAGTTGCTTCATATGCACATCACATCCATGTGAACATCTGAATGTGCTATGCACACCATTCAGTTATTTCAGAGCTAGATTTTTGTTATGTTCTGTTGCAAGAATATCTTCTTAGGCCAAGTCTAGCAGGAACTGCTAGCCTTGACATTTTCTGCTAACTTGGCAAAATATGAACTGCCTAATAAAAGATATCTCCCCTCCACCCCTGCCAGGAAGAGACAAGTAAATTTTTAGCCCGTTATCAAGAAAAGCACACAAAAGAAAATTTGTACCTGTGCTATTTCTTCTCTCTAGAAACACCCATGTAAATTAGTTAAGAGCTTCTTGCGAGACACTGAAAGTCTCTAAAGGCATGGAATACTAGCACGCTAAGGCCTGGGAGTTTAACACCTCTAGTTGCGTGTCCCTTTTTTCATGAAGAGAAATTGATTTATTTTTAAGAGAGACAATGAAAAAGCTGCAGCTAACATGTTTTTCTAATGACCAAATGGCAGAACTGCTTTTTATTATGCAAGCAAGCTAACTGTTTTTCTTTTATTCTCATGAAAAAGTTGGCTTTCACAATTTAAGAGACATTTCACAGGACTGTGAAGCAGCTTTCCATTAAATTAAAAGGCTTTTAATACCAAAATTCATATATTTTTAGAAGTCTTTTAATTTAAACATCGATTTTTATCTTTAAAAAAAGAATCTTGTTGCTCTAATTCAAAAGCATTCCATTTACCCTGTTTTCAGCAAGTCAGTTCTTACCTAAATCTGTTTACGTTGCTAGAAAGTGGTTCTGTGCAGTGATATTTAGCTTGAGGCCAAAGAATTAGGTAATAAAACTTTGGCATCAATGCTACCCAAAATCCATGCCCTCAGCAGAAATTTATCAGGTCAGGTGACATACCTATGCCTTCTGTGATCTTCAGTCAGTTTAATTCTGCGTCCATTCAGCTCAGTGCCATCCAGTTTTTCCAGCGCACTCTTCATATCACTGTAAGATGCAAATTCCACCACCCTGCAGACCATCAGGAAAAAAAAAAAGTTTCAGAGGAACTGAAAAAGCGAGAACAAGCTTGGATCTTTTTCAATCTGTTGATTCACAGTTTGATGTTTTACTTTCTGAAAGCTAATCTTTAACTTGGCTAACAGGAAAAGATGACAGTCCTTGACATCCATAGCTTTCACATCATCTTAAACACTAGCAGAACTCTCATATGCAATGAGATGGAGGAAATCCAGGAAGCTACACCAGCTGAGGAAACATATTTCAGTCCTCCACAAAACTGCACACTAAAGCTGTCTGAGAAACAAAATAAACTTGCAGACTCACCCACCCTATTTAGATTTTTAACAGTGAATAGAAAAATCCCTTCTTTGTTTTCCCCTCAAAAAAAATCCAAGTTGCATTTGCTTGCAGTTGCCCTAGAGGACTGTTTTTCCAGCACAGACACTCTATACAACCTTCCCACTCTCCTGCTTCGTAGTCTGCAGCAGAATTAAGAATGGAGAGCAGGTAGCTAGTTATTTCCTATGGAGACTGGTTACGTTAACTTCACATAACTTTTATTGAACCAGTGCAAAGCAGCCACAGACAAGGTATTTTAGCTTCAGGAGTCAGATCATAAATGATTATACATAAATAACTCTAACTTAAAGACAGCAGAACTCAATTGTTGAAAGGTATTCTCCCTTCCCTTTCTGCTTTGATACACTGTTTTCATGGTAAAGAGCACAGACTGAGTTTAATAACACTTCTGAACTCCTACTTACTGAGTTTGTTTGTGGGTTGTTTTTCTTTAATTGGAGAAATTTTCATGTCTAAGCCACACCATAGATTTAAATTTCATTTTTTTTTATATTACAGGGATAATCCTAACCCTTACCAGTTTCAGTTACCATAAAGATCTAGATACAAGATGAACTTACCCTTCATTCCTGTTGTTTCTGTGTGCATCCACAAAGGTGACCTCCCCTGCCTTTCTCATGACATCTTTCAAGTCCTGCAGCAAAAGTTAACATTTTAACCTTAAACAGGACACAGATAAGTCACCTAGTAGTAAGTAATGTTCTTCTGAAACTTTCTCTGTTAAGACATCTTAATGTTTTTATATTTTTCTAATCTATAAATATGTATAATTTAGAAAAAAAAAAATCTGAAACAGCCTATGGAATTGCAGCTGCATATAGAAATTTTTACAACTACAGTAAAGAAAATACTGGTTTTAAAATATTCCTGAATCCCCAAACTAGCTGTTATGAAAACACAATGCAACACTTAAAATACCAACTGCAATCAGAAATACAACAGATGAAAAGCAACATCATATTAAATACAAATTTTCATGACTAACACCCCAGTTGAATGACAATCCAATATATGTAGACAAATTCTCTCTATATGCTCACCTCCCCCAGCTTAACAGCAAAATTAAAAGCAAAAAGGTGTAATTAATACCTAATTAATAATTTTACAAAGGGAAAAATTTCTTATATTTCAAGTGAATATCTGTGCCACTATAGTGCCCTGTCAATAGACACCTTGGTATTTAACTTAATAGAGGCTAAACATGTTGACACTGTAAAATTACTTGCTCAGCAATAGGATAAAGTACAAACAAATAATGTAAAAGGTCACTAAAAAGCTAAACATTTGTATAAGTTAAAGTAGTACTTTTACCAAAGAGTATCTGGTTATTTTATAAACCCAGACTACTTACCGCGACATGCCACAAGTGGCAGACGATACAAGAAGGTACCTTAAGCAAAGAGTTGCTTCTCCAATACCTAGCTGGCCAAGAGGAACTCTCTTACATGAGAAAGGCAGAGTGATGGCTCATAGCAATAAGCTTCACGGAGGTACCAGAGGCCCTGAAAGCACTGGACATAGTCTCCAGAAGTGGCTAAAGAACCCGAGGATGATCTGTGCTAGCCAATCGAGATCAAACCCAGGCAAACCAAGATCTAGATTTCCAAAAAACAGGAGTGTCATAGGAACCAAAAGGAAAATTCAGAACAGGCCAAACCCTAGAATTTCAGCCACTAGAAAACCCCCAAATCTTTGGTTCTTTTTCCTCCACATAAGAAAAATGAGGGTTAACCAAATCAGGGTTGTTAGAAGAGGTTCAAAATGCACTTGGTTAGAAATATGCTTAAGGAAGAAAAGATCACAAAACAAAAAGCCAAGAAAAATTTTAAACATTTGCCACAGAATATAAGGCTTAGTTTTATATAATCTTTTAATTAAAATTCAATAGTTTTATTTTAAAAAATGGTGTATTCCAACTAGTAGATTTTTTTTTGTTTCATATGTGCTTAACACAAAGCAACCTTAATAACTGAAAAATGGGTCCTAAAGCACGATTAAAAACAATATTTCAACCTCAGTATGTTTGTCCCTATTTACAGACAAAGAACAAAATTTTGACTGTGCTAAATTCAATGACAGCTTAACCAGATCAGGACTGGTAAGTCAGAAAGAAGTTAGAAAACGTTACTCTACATAATTATTTTCTAATTCGGTAACTTCAAGCTCTAAAACTGAGGGCCCCACAGACTTGCTGAACTATTTGCTGAATCCTAAGGATCCCCATAATGAGATATCATTCATAATAGTTAGAAATAAAATAATAAACAATAAACAATAAATAACACTAATAAAATAAAAGAAATAATAACATTATTATGCTGCCAACATTATTGCTCAAATGACAGTAAGTGTGCATGTGTTATAAAATATAAAAGCTCAACGGAGTATTTGCTGTTATTAGGGCAACGTTTTGAAGTTATCTGCTTTTACTTAACCAGTGGAACAGTCAAATTTCATCCTACGTTTACTGTTCTGTTTCACCTTAAAGAGCACAAGAATATCCTGCTGTCCTTGGCAGCAAAGGAAAAAAAAGGTGTAGGACAACCGTAAATAGGAAAAGCTCATACCAAAAATTAAATCTTGATGTAACACAGATCTACTTTTCCCAACTGCTTGAAAACTCAATGATACTGAAGAACTAATGAAGGTGGCTGAAAAGCTCTGAACATGCAGAAATGTTTCCTAAAATGAGAATTCTGACAGCTTGCCTACTGCTTAGATATGAGATTATCTATTAGCAACATCGTCAACAATTTGAGTAAACTGATCTGAATACTAATTTCATTTGTGGTTGTTTTTTAAATATCCCAACATAATACCTTTTAAAGAAGACAGAAGTTCTCAAAGTGCACACCAAAGACAATATTATGTGACTAAGTTTTAAAGTAAGGGTCCATATTGATTGTGCTTACTAGAAGCTCAGAAATTACAAAGCAAAAATAGTGCCACTACTGTTAATGCATCAGCTATTTTAATCTGTTGTGTAAATAGCATAGTAAAAACACTACAGTCAGTATCAAAGCAGTACAGCTTCAAAACTAAGTAAGGCTTGCATATGAATGTTAGCTTCAAATTTCTGCTGATGCAGGTATCAAGAAGTCTCTTAAGTGCACTAAACGTATATTTAAGAGAATCATTAAAATGCTTAATTAGAATTCTAAAGATTAATCAGTATGAAGTCTGAGCTGGGCAGGCTTCAGCCTAGAATGGTAAGTACACAAAAGGCCATTATAAATATTCCCAAATAAAAGAAAGTTACAGAAATGCCGATTTCTTTTTCCCAAGTTAAGAATTTAATGCTAAACAGCATTATAGGATTTACTATCTTTAACACTCCTTCTAGCTTACTTCTTTGGTCCCTACTGCCATTTCCAAGCGCTGTGTTTTATAACAATTTCTTCATATACATAATTGCATAGCACACCCAGAAGATGTTCAGATGAAATCCACTTGCTCATCACATCAATTCAGAAGTTGTTTTTTTAGTTATTCAATAATTAACACAATTGTACAATTACAACTGAACCTGTCATGCAGAAGATAAACAAACCTAGTTCAACCGTTTATCTACGTGGACTGTACCCAAGCTCTTACGAAACCCATCAGTGGAGCTCCAGGCAAGCCAAACAGCCTCCTCATGTGGATTTAGCTGCAAGACCAAGGCTTTGAACATTCAACACGTTCTACGGCATCTCGCAGTACACTAATTACAGTCTCTTTATTCCAAGACTATAGAGATTAATGAATAAGACTAAACTCCACTATTCACTCACCTTTTGTAAAGCACATCTGTTGCTATGCTTTTAAAAAGTAAACTTTCTATCGACTGTACACCACAGTCCATAGAAAACAACTAAATTAATTGATTACACAGTTAATTCTGTGAAAAGCCAGGCAAAAATTAGCAAAACATTAGCAAGGGATGAAAAGAATGGGGAAGGTGACAAGAAAGCTTCAGAAGACAGATTACTAGCAGTTTGGGGGTTTTAAAAAATACCTGCAGTAAGCATCCGTTACGCAGTAGTTTTCTTAAGATTCCCTTTATGAGTGACGTACTACAAGATTGCTCAATCATGCATCATGTCACAAACATATTTAGCAAAACACAAGAAAAGACCACAAATTTCACTCAAAACAAAGGCATGCGCTTCCAGGTGTAACAATACAAAAGGATGACACAGTTTCAATGGATGCTATGCTTCAATAATTAGAGTCTTCACAAGTTTTACCAGCTGATAAACACAAGTAAGCAAGAATCAGTTCCCAACTACAAAATCTAGTTATAGAACTATTTGCACAGCTGTGAAACAAAAGACTTCTGTAAGTCATTGAATACAAATTTTTTAGCAATCATTGAAGCTTCTGTGCTTATATTTTTATTCAGGTTAAGTATGATGGTTTTATTAAGAAACCAGGCTGAGAGCGATGTTACTTACAGGGCAGGAAAATAAGGTGTAAAAAAAGAAGATAAGATGTTAACTCACCTGCCAGCTGATACGGGATGAAAGGTTTTCAACTATGATCCTGTGTTCAGTACGGATAGGAGGTCCATACCTGCTATAAGAGTTCAGAGGGAAAAAAAAAGGAAAAAGTCTACAGTATAAGGAATTTAGAACTTTAGAAGTGCCTAGAAGAATGAAAATAAGGTGAAGAGAATTAGTTTAATTTTGGCATTTGACAGGCTTGGTTCACACACCTGGTTCTGGAGGATATTCAGGCAATTAAAAAAAATTTTTTTTTAGTTGGTGGGATAAATTCTACTTCGTGTCTGGTAGACAGAAGGTACAATTTACAGGAATCTTAGTCCATGCTTCTAAACCACTTCTTAATATTTATAAATGCCATCATGACCTATAGTAGATATTTTTGTGGATAGAAATATTCTTATTTTAGCAAAATGAAAGCTAAGGTAACTGGTTCCCCTGAAATAAGTGTGGCAGTTGACAGGTCCTGAATGCAAGCTGGTGGCTTTCATTTAATCAAAAATTAAAGACCCCATCAAAAGTGAACATGTGGCTTGAAAATTTTCATACAGAAAGGAAAAGTAAGACATCTGGAAAAAAATCCTGGCCTTACAGATCATTCCTATTCCCAATCCTAGTCATTCTGAATCCAAAGGGATCTGAGAACTATGAAAAAAAGGTATACCAGCCTTTTGGTAAGTAATGCAGGATTCTAAAAAACAGTACTACATTGTATTACTATAAGATTCAAGAACACTGACCTTTGACAAAATTACTCTCATCTTCTTGTCCCATAGAAACATAATCCTAAATTGTGCGCATTGATTTGTACACTGAAGCACAGGCAATTTCATTTCAGTGCATACCTCAAAGTGTCCCAATTTTTTTCAGAACATCCAGATCTTCCAGGCATTTAAACAGAGGTCCCAGAGTCCCCAAACTGGCAGGCTGAGTCTCATTTTTCCATTACTGAAAACCGCAGTCTCTTCCTGTCTGGCACTGGCAGTCTGACGTTATGAACATGACTACAACGTCAGATGCCCACGACCTTCAATCACACTTCCTACTTTAAAAGTCCACTTTTAGCCTGGACCTCGGACCAATTATAGCGCATCAAGGTTACTGCCACTAAAGAAAAAATAATCCAATTATCATACTTGCATATGCAAATTAATGTTCCAGACACTGGTTTGTAACTGGCAGCAATTCTGACTTTGAAATAAACACCAACGTTTATGTCAGTCAAGCCTTTGTCTTTCTTCCAAACTCTACTCTGCCAAGGCCACAGCTATAAATGTTTCTACAGAGTAAATTAGTCCTTACGTATTTACGTAACACAGGTAGATACAAAGTACAAAGATGCAATGTGTAGTTGTTTGATGGAATGCATGCAAACCTACAGAATTTTCACAAAATCCACTGCAAACTGGTGCAAGGTTTTCCACTAGTGTAAACCACTGAGAGTGAACAATTCCACAAATACTGTATGTCCCCTACAGGCATTCTAGATATGAGGTACATCCGATCTTTCAGATTCCACTGTCAGACAGAGGCTCTCATTCTGCAAGGCACCTGATCGATCAGGAAGCTTAGTCAAATGGCATTTAAACACTTCTGCATGTGCTTGTTTCTAGTGCCCTAGCACTGTGTCTAACATACAGTTCCTTTTGTATGCTGTGCTGAAGTAAGCATTTTGATAAGGATAAAATTGGAAATATGAAAGCCTGGTTAGATGGTAAATACCTCAAAGTAGCGCTCTACAATACTTCTACATAGTCTGTAAGCTCAGTTTAATGACACAAGCCGCAATAGAGAAGCTCTACTTTTCTTGATTTAGTGCTAAAAATAGTGAATCCAAATGCAGCATTACTCCTTCACGTCATTTACACAACAGCAGGCAGCAAGATCAATGTAGCGCCTACAACATGGAGAGGGAACATAGGTTTGTGAATCTCTGAGAGTCAGTTAAACTGCTTTGAAATCCACGTTCTCAGCCAGAAGAGGTAAATAATAGCAATGGACCTCCAACGTTTGAGAACATAAAATTTCTTCTGTGAAGCTGCACAAGTAAACAGAGGTAGATTCCTCACTCCAGCCACAGGAGGAAAACAATATTTCAATACAGTTCTTCAGTTAACTGTGTTTGTAGGAAACGAGTACAAATCACCCACCTAGATCCACTCTGGTAATAACTGAACCGTTGTGCAAATCTGCCCCTTCCTCTTCGGGCTCGAGCAGGCTCAATTGTAACCCTTATGACAGGAACAAAACAAAACAAGCAAGCAAAAAATAGAACACAAACTTTAAGTATTGGACACTGACTTAAATTTTTCACAGCTCAAAGCACATGTGCTCAAACAAGAATTATCTTGCCCTTGTAAGCAAGGATTTATAAACACAGTCCCCAGCATTTCTTAAAGAGCCAGAAGAGTGGCATTCTCTTGGCTCACTCATCTCCCTCAGACTTTCATGGAAATTGTGACCGGTCTGTTATTCAGACTGAAGCAATTACATTTATTCAACCAGAGCCTAGGAGTAATCACAGAGAGGGAAGAGAGCACCAAAATAAGTAACAATAACCTAATGATATAAGCACAGATTCCACAATCAAAATAAAAATTACATTAACATACAATGACTATAGTCCACACTGGTGCAAACCAAAGGGCAACACTGCAAATGACAAAAGGCTATCATCAGGTTATTTTCTGAAGTCAACAGACAGATAAATAACAAATAAATAAGTTCACTTGGCTTTTACTAACATTTCTAATGACAAGACCTTGAGTTAGCTTTGAAGGAAAAACAACTGCAAGTGAAGAAAACAGTCAGCCTTGCTCCAAACCATCCCTCCTCCAGTCCCAAACTTTCTTTGCCTTATATAAGACTGTAGCCAGGATCCCAACAAACCTCTTCAGATAAAGTTATGGAAGGTGTGTCCCATCATAGAGCCACAAGAAACGGGTGACAGAGACCAAGCTAATGCACTGTATTTACATACAAAGTACTTCTGCTGTTCTTAAGGGAAATGATGGTACCATGCTCACCTTTCATCACACAACTCTTTACCATTTAATTCATAAATCGCATCATCAGCATCCCTGTGGTCTTCAAATTCCTAGAAAGAAAACAGGAATAAAAAGGTATTTTCCATCATAGTCTATTCAAATGCTAGGAAACTTGTTTTTCTTTACAAATTTTACATTTCTGCAGCAAGTATCAGCCAGAATTTTGAACAAGGAAGCAGATTTCTAGTACACTTACAACTGAAAAGCCAAGATGTTCCCATTAAAACCACTTCTCCTCTCTCCACCCTGCAAACTGTTTTGCCAACCTCAGTTGTTTCAGTGTAACTATTTGCAGGACCAATATAAAATTAATTAATTAAATTACAGAAATATCTTCTTGGGGGGGGGGGTGTACCTCAAAGCACACGGTTTAAAACACAGCCCTGCATACAGGGAAACCCTATATAAAAGCACAAGCTGATCAGCTGCAAACAGACAGGAAAGCTATGCACTCCCCAGATCCTCTTAAGAGTTCCAGGGTCGATTCAATTCTTACTGAATTGGCAAAAGAAGAATAAACCAGAAAAAAAAGCCTTTCTGAAATTTTTCTGAATGAACTCGGCTTGCTAGTCTGGCGAAAAGGTGCCCATCTAAGAAAATTAAGAAACACAAGTCCCTCTTCAGCACAGGCCCCCTGTGGGTCTGGCTCAGTTGTAACACGCAACTCCATATACTTTTGCAGCAGAATCTGTTGCTTCGCTTTTGACCGCAATGCTGCTTCAGTCAGTCCGAGTAGCCTCTGCCCACTATCCAGCTCACTGTTTTTTTGCCAAAGCTGTTTGTACAGCTCCGCAGGTAACTAGGTCAAGAAACCAATCCAGATGAAAAGAGCACACTTTGAGCAGGAGGTGGGGCAAAACCCACAAAGTTAATTTTTCAACTAGATAAGCTTCCCAAGTATGTTCATTATGTGGCTGAACAACTGTGGTAACACTGTGTGAAGCAAAGGAAAAGAGAAAAGAAATGAAGCAGTGAGAACAAGGAGCTGGGCAGGGACTGCTTGAACCAATAATGTGGATGGGGAAAAAAAATTGTGGAACTGTAGCTTGAGAGCAAGAAACAACAGAGAAGAAGCTTCTCAAATTGAAGAAAGTGTTTGCATAACTATAAACAGCTTTTCAGAAGCAATACTGGCTTAAGCAATCTTCCCCCTTCTGCACTGAAATCCGTTTCACTACAAAGTGAAACATCACATCCTTGCACAATGATGCAAAGATTATCTTGACAAAATTCATTTAGGCCTAGCATTTAAGAGTATCAATAGTTATCACCTACAATTCCCATGATTTCAGCTAGTTTCTAACAAACTGAATATCTGCAAGTCTACCTAGCTCTACATACTAGCTTTATGGTCTGAAGTTTAAAAACATTTTGCACTGAAATCTACAAAATTTAAGTAAATATAATTAGTTTCAAAGATCAAACCATTACTCGGATCAAATGCAATGAAAAATGCTTTTAACACTACAATGTTCCATCTAAACCACTTGGGGTTTTATGAGGTTTTATAAATATGTATTTTAAATAAACAAAACCAAAGATGAACTGGCAGTCCAGGACAGCTGAGGTACCTCAAAGGGTAATGCTATCCAATCTACTTACAGATAATCTAGATGACAGGACAGAGCACACCCTCAACAGTTTTGTGGCTGAAACCAAAGTAGGAGGAGAAATAGATATACCAGAAGGAAAAAAACTCCACACAGAGACCCTGATGGGCTGACAAGATTAGGCCAACAACAATCTCAAGTTTTAACAGAAGACAAACATGAAGTCCTGCATCTGAGCTAGAATAATTCTAAGCAGAATAGGCAGGGATCTGAGCAGCTGGAGTGTGACTCTGCTGAAAAGGACATGGAAATCCTTGTAAGAAAGTCAGATAAGTGTGAGTCAGCAGTTTGACCTTGCTGCAATCAAAGCAAACCGTTTCCCTGGCTACATAAGTAAGAGTACAGCCAGTAGAACAGGGGATGTGATTATTCCACCCTGCTTGGCATTTGTTAGGCCACACCTGGAACAGTGTCTAGTTTTAGTCCTTCCAGCTCAAGAAACACAACGAAGAACGGAAGCAGGACCAGCAGAGGGCCACCAAAACTGATCAGAAGGTTGGATAACAAAGAAAGGTTGAGAGTGCAGTGTTTGTTTAGGCTGAAGAAGGAGCTCAGAGGGGAGCCAGCCAGTCTTCCAAAACCTAAAACGCAGTTAGAGAGATGAAAGAAGTGGTTCCTTCATGAGGGTGCAGTGACGGCATGACAGGTAAAGGGAGGGGAGGAATTATGTTCAGATGTAAGGAAAAAATTCATCATAACAACAATTAAATTTTTTAGACAGTTATGGGACAATTATTCAAGCTTATTAGTTAGCTTTGAAAAGAAAATGCTTCTGCCTAGGAATTGGAGAAAAGAGGAAGGAGGGCTGGCTGACTCACGTACTGGAGTTGAACAGAAGTTGTTCCTGAATGAGTCAACAGCCCTGCCCAGGAAAAAAGAGGAATGCTCAGGGAAAGGTGATTGAGAAATAGCAGCGATTGGAAAACACACACTAAATAAAGGCAGGTTCATGTCTAGATTGGCCATTTACCTCCAGACTTTAAGAGGCAGGTATTTACCTACTGGCAGTCAACAAGAAGTAGCTCATACTGCAGTGCAACAAGGAACCGGCATGTGTAGGAGACAAGGAGTAATACTCGTATGAAACTGAAGTAAGTGAAGCCTGTTTTTTTGTTCCTTTCCCATAGCTTCCCCCAAGGGACTGATCTTGGAGGAACAAAGGGCATAATGCGAGGGCAGTATCAACCTTTCTAGTTTCAGCTAAGTGTGGTAGAACAGCTAATTCTCAGTTCTCGGGAGACAACAGTGTAAGAAAAAGGCTGATCCTGAGTCAACTTGGGAAAATGAAGCCATAAAAATCTGGACAACAGTTCAGGACCACAGAGCTATAAAAGCTGTGGTAGGAAGCTAAGGTGAGATTAATGGTATATTTCATTTAATGGTCTGACAGACACATACGCTCCATGAAAATATATTGATGGTGACTATGCCCAACCTTAGCTGCACAAGAATTAAAAGCTGTGCTGCTCAAATCCAACAGCAAGCACCTATTACACCTGCTGCCTTAGCCAACTACTTTGCTTTTAAACCAGGCCATTATCTAGAGATATGACTGAAAAGACTAGGACTGAGAGAGGAATTTAAGCGGTTCTATATATACACTTTTCTCCAGGTCAAGACTTTGTCAAGTTCTGCAATGCCACAATAGGATATTTGTACTGTCCTCAGAAATAAGGGAAAAAAAAAAATCTATGGAAGCCTATGATCAGACAAGGCATTTAATGTAGCTAGAGTATTACCTAGATTTTGAGCACAACCTGGCAAAACTGTAATCCCAGAGCTGTTTAATATCTTTATCAATGATATAGACAGTGGGATTGCAAGTTTGCAGATGACACCAACCTGAGTGGTGCAGTTATCATACCAGAAGGACAGGATGTCACCCAGAAGGATCTGGACAAGCTGTAGAAGTGGGCCTGTGCAAACCTCACGAGGTTCAACAAGGCCAAATGCAAGGTCCTACACCTGGGTCGGGGCAATCCTCGGTTTCAGTACAGGATGGGGAATGATGTGACTGAAAGCAGCCCTGTGGAGAAGGACTTGGGGATGCTGATTGATGAGAAGCTTGACATGAGCCGGCAATGTGCGTTCGCAGCCCAGGCCAACCACGTCCTGGGCTGTGTCAAAAGTAGAGTGGCCAGCAAGTCGAGGGAGGCGATTCTCTGACTCTACTCCACTCTTGTGAGACCCCACCTGGAGTACTGTGTCCAGTTCTGGAATCCTCAACATAAGGAGGATATGGAGCTGTTGGAATGGGCCCAGAGGAGGGCTACAAAGGTAATCAGAGGGCTGGAGCATCTCCCATATTAGGACAGGCTGAGAGAGTTGGGCTTGTTCTGCCTGAAGAAGAGAAGGCTCCGAGGAAACCTTATAGCAACTTTCCAGCACCTGAAGGGGGCCTACAAGAAAGCTGGGGAGGGACTTTTTACAAGGGCGTGTAGTGATAGGGTGATGGGGAATGGCTATAAATTGAAAGGGGGAAGATTTAGTTTAGACATTTGGAAGAAATTATTCCTGATGAGGGTGGTGAGGCACTGGAACAGGTTGCCCAGGGAAGGTGTGGCTGCCCCATCCCTGGAGGTGTTCAAGGCCAGGTTAGATGGGCCTTGGGCAGCCTGGTCTAGTGGGAGGTGTCCCTGCCCATGGCAGGGGGGTTGGAACTGGATGATCTTTAAGGTCCCTCCCAATCCAAATGTTTCTATGATTCTGTTATTAATATTTTCTGCTCCCACTGGAACTATTATTTTGTTAAGCATCTTCCCTTCCTTGCCATCAGCCTAGCATGCCTAACACCTGCAAGCAAAAGAAAGGTAAAAGAAGTATTACTTACCACAAATCCGAATCCATTTTTTAGATGGATTTCTCGTATGCGTCCATATCCTTTGAAGAACTTCTCCACATCCCGTTCCCGAGCACGTGAGCTCAAGTGTCCAACGAAGACACGGCAGCCACTCATCTTAAGGTTGATGCTAAGAAAGAAAACAGCACTGTTTATCAGATAAACAAACTTAAAATTAGGTGACTAAGATCACATTTACATCTCATAAAACCCTGGTTAAATAGGATTTGATTTTATTGTCCTCCAGGTATACATGTTAAAACCACAATTCTCTACAGCCAGAGAAGTGAGAAAATCCTGCCTTACTGATTCCCAGCCACATAACTCCCAGTTTTGTCCTTTTCAGTCATACAACTTAAAGATTTCTTGTATTCAAAATAATGTTTTTGTAGACTCATAAGGCTTTTGTATCACAAAACACTAAAAACCCTACTCTATAAACTCCAAGATTAATTCACTGGGCTAACTACAGTTAAAAAGAAGTACATAACTGTTATGCTAATAATTGGAATAACAACACAAACCACTCAGACTTTTGCTTTCACCTGAACGAACTGCTGCAATAAAAGGAACATTAGCATTCAAAAGATAAACAGCAATCAGCAAATTATTTTTATTTGCACTAACCATAAAATACCTTATTCTAACAGCCTATCAAGTTAAGAAGAAGAAACATGATGTTATTATGAGATTTCAACAACGGCAAAACCAAAGGCTATTTCAGATATTCAGATTTTTAAAATTATCTATTTGTCCAGGACACACAATTTGAGATATTTAATGGAACTCCATTGTCTATGTTGAGTATGTCACTTTTTCAAGCTTATGTAATTAAAAAATTTTTTAAGTTCTTGCACCTGGAAAATATTAATTATTTGGCTCACTTGGTGAGCTTGCTGCCATACAAAAAACCCCCAAGGGATCAAGGCTCTAAGGAGTGAAAGTACAATGTGATGTTATATTACAACACTGAGCTGTAAAGCAGACAGAGTAAATAAACAGCTGTGAAAGTAGATCAAGACAACCTGGATGCAGTTTTTTGAATTAGTGTGATTTGCCATCTGTCTTAACATCCATTAGGTTTCTATTGATTAGCTTCTCTACTCGGGCTCACTCTCCATTAGAGAAGTGCCAGAAGTTTGGAAAAATCATAGAATAGTTTGGGTTGGAAGGGACCTTGAAGATCACCCAGTTCCAACCCTCCCGTGATGGACAGGGACACCTCCCACAGGATCAGGTTGCCCAAGGCCCCATCCAACCTTGACAGGGCACAGGGCTTCTTATGGGGCGGGGGTAAAGTGCAAGAGCACTTCCTTAGACTAGCCTAAACTGCCCGTGAACCACGACCTGAGGTGATAGCTATTTAGTCACTCTCACGTGAAAGATTTTGTGTTTCTCCTACAAGGGCCTACGCTGCCCTTTGTAACCACTCCGTCCTTTGTGCTCACGCCTGCGTTTTTATGCCCGCACGGCAGCGCAGCTCGGAGGGCCGATTCAGCGCCCTCTCGGAGCAGCCAGCGGCCGGGCTATTAAGGGCCTCTGCAGGGGAAGGGCGGCCTTACGTAAGCACGTGCTTTAAAACACAGTAAAAACAGTCACTCGGGCAACGGCGTTCGGGTCGGGAACAACGCAGATCCGACAGACTAAAACACGGCGTCGCGGCTGTCGGACAGCTTTCCTTCTAGAAAAACAAGATGGGGAGAAGAATCGCGGAAGGAAACGAACGCGGGGCGGGCGGGACTGGCCGCCGGAGGAACTGTCACAGCGTCAGACGCGCCGCTGGCGCCGCCGCCCGGGGCCGCCCGGGCCGCTGGCCTCACACAAGGCCCCGGCGCCAGGCCGCCTGATCGCTCCCCGCTCGCAGGAGGCGGGCCGCCCGCGGGCAGGAGGCGCCTCTCCTCGGTCGCGGCCCTCAGGCCATGGCGGATCCCAACCCCCACCCCGCGCCGCGGCCCGGCCCGCCCCCACCCCGCCACCGCCGGCTGCCACAACCCCGCTCGCAACTCGCCCCTTCCCCCCCAGCCCCGACCCCCCCGGCGCCGAGAAATCCTCCCCGGGGGAAAGGCGGCCGCTCACCGTCACGGAGCTCCGGGAGCTGCAGGCCGCGAGTCGATCCGCTCTGTCCCCGCCGCGGCGGCAATGGCTGCCAGGCTGCTGCGCGAGACCGCAACGCCGCGCGCGCACCCGCCTCCCGGCATGCACCGCGCGCACCGCCGCTGGGTCCTAGCGCCGCCCCCCTCCCCCACCTCCAAACCGGCCCGGCCCGGCCCGCGCGGCGCTGGGACAGACCTTGCGGGGCGTGTCCGGGGAGGGGGAGCGGCGCTAGGACCGCGCGAGGGGTCCCGGGTTACCGGACTGGGCAGCGCTGGGAATGGGAGTCCTGGGGAATGGGGGTCCCGGGGCACCGCTGGGACGACCCGAGGGCAGGGGGTCCCGGGAGCAGCGCTAGGACTGCCCTGGGGCACCGCAGAGACCGCCTGGGGGGATGGGGATCCCGGGGCAGTGGTGGGGTCGCCCGGGGGGAATGGGGGTCCCGGGGCACCGGACTGGACAGCACTGGGAGCGCTCAAGAGATGGGGGTCCCGGGGCAGTGCTGGGACCGTCCGGGGAGGATGGGGGTCCCGAGGCAGCGCTAGGTCCGCCTGGGAAGGACGTGTGACATCGTGTTAGATTCAGATGTCATTCAGATTTCTTGCCCTGTAATTAGTGTTTAGGATGAAGATAACCTATACGTTCAATATCCAAAGCAGATTCATTTAGATTGGAAGAGGCGCCTTGAGATCTTCTGGTCCAATCCCCTAAGTTTTCTTTATTTGATAAGACTGTCCAGGACACTCAAAATGGCAGCTCTGTGACTCTTTCTATGCAAATTCTGTCTAGGCAGAAGAGCTGAACTGTTAAGGGAGTAGCACCAGAGTCTCTGTGTACCTGTGTGCTTGAATTGCTGCATAAGAAGCTCAGAAGCAGAAAAAAGCTCCTTAGGTGGCAGTCTTGGAATGGTATGGGAGTATCAGGGATTTGAGTTACTGGCAATAATGAAGATAAGTCATGCTGGAAGCCCGGTTAAAGCTTTTTCAGTTTTATCCTCCATCTCTGCAGCCTCTGGGGTCGTGTCAGTGAGAAGGAATGTGGCTATGTGTCTGAAACACAGCTCTGGTTGTGCTTGAGCTGAGCTGGAGTCCCACTTACCTGTTCTTGATTGCAGACCTTCTGCACAGGTGGTAAAAGGAATGAAGTATATCATTAGAAGAATCTGCAACATTGCCTTTAGTGTGTGGGTAGCATTTCTGGAAGCTATCATGTGCAAAATCAGCTTTCCTAGTAGAGCTGTATTTTAGTTTGCTCGTCATTTTGGTTGCGCACAAAGATTGGTCTCTCAGAAGACCATTTGGAAGCCCATTGGGAACTATTAGCATCCTGACTGCACACCTACAAATGTAAACAAATACTCAGCTGGAATTGGGATACTTAAAAAGCACAATCTGTTTATTGCTGAGGTAAATGAACTGCTTTCTTGCTTCCCTGAAGAAGACATTTTATTTTCTCTGTGGCAGAAAGCAAGATGCTGTGGTTCAGTGCCACAGATCAGATATTATGCCCTATTCAAGCAAGAAGTAGAGAAATTATTCATTGAAGTGACGGTGGTGTACTTAGTAATAAAGAAGGTATAAAATGTTTTCTTAACTCTGCAGTTTAAAGTCGTCCTTGGTCAGAGGCAAATCTCTACAAAGAAAGCCACAGGGTTCCTAGAAAAGACAGACAGCAATTAAAGAACTTGGGGGAACGGCCTGGAAAAAAAAGCCTGAAATAGCTGTAGGATGACTGCAGCACTTAGGCTGGAATGTGACAGAGCTGGGCTCAGGTCTCTGCTCTGCCAGGGATCTGTGGTCCAGATTGCTTCTGGCTGGAGGCAATAATTTCTCTCTTGCCTTTGTTGCAGCACCTAACTGAGAGGAACCTAAGACCCAGAGTTAGGTCTTGCATAGGATGCAGGGGGAGGCAGACTCTGGACCAAAAATGCCTGTGTGCTAGCAAGAGAGTGAGGAGCTGCTAGGAAGCAGTGGTGCAGGTCTTAACCTCCTGTGCCTGCTCACTACATACGCACCTGCCTGCAGCTGGGAAACCAGAGCCTTGTTCCACTGGGATGCAGAGTTGTCTCAAAGAAAAGTGCCAGCATCTGTTACTAGCAAGGACTAACTAGGAGTTGATCTTTTCTTTAGCTTCCAAAAAACATATCGAGACCAATGGCTACGTTTTGTAAAATGGCCTATTGTTTAAAATACAATCACTCCAGAGGTTTGGCTCTGCCGTCTTCCTTAGACTGAAGACTCAGGCTCCCACCTGCCACGGAGTGCCCTAACCACAGCCTGAGCCCCTGGTCATGGAGGAGGGAGGCTCCTCTCCTTCAAGCTGTGCCAATACCGAGCAGGTAACCGAGGGAGAGCAGGCATAAGGGCAGACCTAGGGGTTGGAGTGCTGGGAGAGGCATCCTGGAGCTTGTTTTCCACCCTGAGGGTTTGTTCTGTGTTTTACCATTTGTCTATTTAACAGCAAATGCCTAAAATATGCCTCCCTCTGGGCCTTCCTTTTGCTAACTGATTGCCTAAACCACGAGGATAGAGGTTCATGCTTTTTTCCTATTGCTTGGGTGCTTATTCTTTATTTCACAGAGATGGATGGAGTGATGCTGGGAAGATGTTCGCTGGCTCAGCCTATTAATTAGGTTTCCTGCTGGTTAGGATGTAGTGCTGGGAGGCAGGGATCCCCTGAGGAGAGATGAAGCATTGAACTTGTGTTATTCTCCTTGAGAAAATATTTTAGGCAATTAGGCTCTCATGGAGCAAGTGGGCGGCAAACTCACCTGGAGGCTTTGAAAAGCAAGCAGCTTATCTTGCTGCTTTGTACTGCTCTTCATACATGGGGTGAGGTTTGTAGCCCCCCTGGTAACGTGGGGTGGTTGCAAGGGGAATGCTCGGGCCCTGATGGGGACTGACTGCCACAAGGAACCGGGAATCCACTTGTTTCAATTGTTCCAGGCCTGCCCTGAAGCAGAAATGTAGCTGTGCAGAGAAGTCTTAGGTGCAACAGGGAAAATCTTAGTGAGCAGGACCTCCAGATTTGGGCAGCAGCTGACCAGAGACCGTTTGGATTGCAATTGTAAATACAGGCTTCACATTTCTGCCTTCTAGTGAGATCTAGCCCCTTTTCCCCTTGTGCCTTCATCATCTGCACAGTGGGAATAGTACTATTAATAGATGTTTCGCTCAGCAGTAGTGAGAGATTATATCTTCCCAGATCGTATGAGGATTTGGGTCACTGAAGTGTTGGGATAGCTAATGGCCCTTCTTGATATTTTGCTCGTATGTTTGCTAGGTCTCTAGGATGGGAACTACTGACAAATAGCAAAAAGGTGTAAACAACCTTTCTGAGAAGAGGTAAGACAGGGATGGGTTGTAGTGCAGTTTCTACTAGCAGATTTTCATGCATCTGTGTCCCAGAAATCACAGCAGCAAACGTAACTGAGAAACTATTTCCTGGCTGTTGCGTGGTGTCCAAAGATGACAAGGCAAGATTCCATTTTAATATTTTATTGGTGAGATGTATAGTCTGTAGTGGCTTTAAGTCCTCAGACTATAAAAAGATTAACTTTCTTCTTGCATTTTAAGTGAGTTTGAATTATTGAGATTTACATCTGCCTAAACTAGCCTTATAGAGCATCCTTCCCTGTACAAGAGCTAATCATTCAGCCTTATTCATCGCAATAGCTGACTTTTCTTACTGACTGCAGCACTGAACGCATTTTCTCAGTGCATGCTGGGGAATGTTCTGATTACCTGCTTGGCTCAGGATGTGCCCTAGACTTGTTAATCTAGGTTTATTACGCTAAGACTTTCCCAGCAGCTTAGAGCTAATGCAATGGATTTTAAGGGTTTACACAGTAGCAACGCTTTCAGCAGCCAGTTGCCTTGGCACTTTAATTAATTCAACAGGCTTAAGCATTCTTAGTTCTTGGCTACTTTGGGGTGGGGGAGAGTCTGTCCTACCCCAGCACCTGTAGTGCAAATAATGCTATACAATTGATTTTCTTATTGTGGTCTGAAAATTATACCTGCGTTCTGGTTCCTTAACAAGTCATTTTAGTACGAGCTGTTCCTTTTCCCAGCCATTACAAACAGTCACCCTCTCTTTATTCCTCAGCCTCTCCATAATTTCCCTGATAAAACCAGTCAGTCTGATTTGGCTGGCTGGATCCTCAGTGGATATATTAATACTTCTTTGAAATCAAGTTCATTCAAGGTTGTGGACCAGTTTCCTTTCATTGTCTTCTGAGACTCCTGTCTCTGCTCCTCTGCTACAAAACCAGGCGCTGGCAGCATTGAAGACCTGCAACAGTCACAAGATCGATTTGAGAGGCTGTTGGAAATGTGGTTGACATTCTGGCAGGCAAGACAACCCCATGTTGTCTGAACACTGATGTGCTTTTTGCCCCATACTGTCACCACAGTCATGCAGGGGCAGGTACCAAGATCTCAGGGGCCAAAGTTGTCAACAGTCATGAAAGGAAAATGGTTAATTTCTTGAGAAAGCATTATTTCAATTTCTGTGCCTGATAATATTGAGTATGGCAGCCTGACAAAACCACTTAATCCCTGAACCGGAGATGTGAGCTTGAAGCGGATTGTCCACTTCTGTTCTTGGCAGGGGAAGGGGCAGTTTCTGAGCTGCGAACAGCTGCTTCCAGAGACAAATTTCATCAAGGTTGATGTCAGGAATTGGCTAGAGAATGGCATGTTAGCTTGAAAACCACGAGCCTAATACAGAAAACTTTTCAAATTTCAGCATACTGCCAGAGACTGGTAGGCCATAGGATTGCAAGATATGTCTTGTGCTGCACATAAGGTGAGCATGTTGCAGCATCCTAGTGCTCCTCCTGCGGTGGGGTGGGAATGGGGAGGCTTAAGGGAAAAGACCAGGTTGCATAAGCTCTAGCCAGTTTGTCAAAGGCTGTGCCGCCTGATGAGAAGAAATACCAGTCCATGTCCCTAAAATTTTAGAAACACCTATTGCAAATATTTCAAACTCTATTTTAAACTACTCAGAAGCACAGGTGAGGCCTTTTTGGTGCTGTTAACACTCAACTTTACCAAAGGATGCAGTGCTGTGGTGCCAATGGAGCAATGTTAGCAAGGCTGGAGCCCACACACGGCCAACTATTTGTGGTGTGAGTAGGGGCACTGTTTTCTTTGTCTCATAAAACCATGAATACTTACACCCTGCTGACCTGACTAGAGTGCAACGCTGTCACAGCTCAGTAAAGGGCTTTTGTAGAGACTTCTGGAATCCTCAAGCATGGACTTACAGAGTGCTGTCACCAAGATAATTCCAAATAATTTGGCTCCATTCTCAGAGGGGCAGGAGACCTGGGCCCACGGTGATGGCCCAAAGCGCACCTCGGTCCTTTTTTCAGCCCTATATCAAAATTACATGGGCTTGTTCTGCAGACAGTGGTCATTTAATACTCCAGCAGATATTTCTCCCAGCTCCTGGTATAATTGTTTAAATAATTTTTAAAAAAGCATACATAAAAAAAAGGTGTCATTACATATTCTGTAGGTAGAACCTACAGAAAACCTCAGCTTGTTTGACAATGCAAATGTCCTTTTCCAGGTGCAGCAAACCAATGACAGGGCAGCTACTGTGGAAGAGGAGAGTTATCGAAGCAAGGGCAAAGGGTGATCTGAGGCAAGCTTCAGCACACTTATCTATTCATGCCTGCAGTCATCCTCTGCTGTTTTAGTTTTCAAACAGATAGCCCGTGTTATGTACATTAAAACATGGTAATGGAATCAGCACTCCCTGTCCTCAAGGAGGACAGCCCCATTTGTAGCAACACAGTAGTGATGTAGCTGAAAATAGGCCTACTGAGAAGTTTGCAAGTAGATCAAATACTGACATGGCTCCAAGTCCTACATTACTGACAGTTCATTTTGACCTCTCCAGGCTTCTCAGTATCACAGGTTGCAACATAGGAAACTTGGCTTCACCTTAACTCCAGCACTTATTAACAACACAGCTACAGGTAAATAAACTGCCTCTGCTTCAATCGTTTAAGACAAACTATGGCGAGTTCCATCTAGCCGTGTCCGTGGATGAAGCTAAGTGGTGCTCATTTGCATACCCTCTACAAACACATCATCCAGCTTACAAGAGAACACAGGTCTTGGCGGAGGAAGTATGGTAGCAGACATGAGCACCCCCTCTCCCAAATAGAGTATGTGGATACTGTCAGGTTGGGATACACCAGAACACACTGCTGTAATTTTTATTGTGTTCTACTCCCAGTTAGGAATAAACCCAAAAGCTGTGCTGAGCCCCAACCCACCATGTACAATCTTCCTCAGGACTTAGCCCTGCTCTGGAGGACAGAGGACAATGCTGTCGAGAGCTGCACGAGCTCCCTGGGAATCTGTGCGTGAATTCTCCACTTCTGCAGTCATAGCTTCAAAATAAAAAAAGCCTTTGGGTCTGGAGAGTATACAGTTATACCTAAAAACCACTCACTTGAAACAAATCACAAAGCACTAATGAATATTTTTCTTTCTAACTCTGTGTTCCCTAAAAAGTTGTGGGTAGGCAGGAAATGCACCTGTAATATGAGATGGCTGGGAATGGATTAGCTGCTTCCCTTCACCAATTTTCAGGCACGTGCATGTGTTTGTATGCTTTATGATTCATTAAAGGTCCCAAAGGAGTTGTTCTGTAGGCTGGTTTCTTTTGACTGTCCAATACAAAGATGATCTTGAGGTCTCTGGAAAAATTTATGACGTCACAAGATGTGATACCAAAAGCAGTCAGATATTCAGTTCTGAGCATGAGAACAGTGAAGGAATTTTTCCTAGATGGTTCAAAATACAGTGGTTGTTTCCATAGCTCTAGTAACTAATTTTGTGCTGTTTTAAAGCAATAACAAGAATATTGTTCCTAGAGATGTGAGTGTATCATGGATGGTTAAAAATTATGTAAGTCATTAATTTAAAGTGGTCAGAAAGCTGTGAAAGTTCTAGCATCATTCAACAGCAATGAAAAGGTTAAGGCGGAAGCAAGATTACCTTTAAAGTATTGTAATTTCAATTAAAAAAACCCAATTAATTTTGGTTTCTCTTTGTTGTGTTTGTTGTTTTAACTAAATAGAATTGAACAGTATTGCTATACAAATGAATAAAGTCTAGAGTTGTTATCACAAGAAATTTTTAATATGGTTTGTGACAAGCAATATCAAAGTTATCAACTCTCAAGCTTCATGTTCTGAAACCAGACAGCTCTCAGCAACAAAAAAGTTGTGCACTGATAAACATAGGAGGCATACTGTATTTTTTAATTAAATATGAAAACATGAGCTGTGTACATTATTTTTTCCCTAGAAAACACAGCAATTTCAAAAGTTTATCATAAAATATTTTCATGAAATGAGTGAACCAGCAAACACATGCACTTGTGTGCTTTCCCCCCCTCCCAAGATAAACATAAGAGAGACATACGCAAATGTAAAAGTTAACAGAACAAGTGGTGTTTTGTAGTTGTTGTTTGGTTCTTTTTGGAAAGGATGGAATGTAACATTATGCTTGACTTCCTATGTCACAACAAAAAATATTTGGTGCAATATTTTTAACATTTTCATTTTAAGTTTCAATCTGGTGGAGAAAAATACCTTTTTCTATAATAAAATATGTCTGTTTTTCTTAAAACGTTAACTTTTTTTTTCACAAAATAATTTTGTAAACTGTCATTTCAAGGGCAAGGTAGGTGGTGCCATGTCAATGTCCTCCCCCCCACTTAAAAATGTGATCTGTTATCTGAAGCAAAACAGGGAAACACAAAAGAGAGCGGAGCAGAGGCTGCTTTGCAAAGAGAAAGAAAGGTGTGTCGGACTAGGGAGAGGGAAGGGAGCGTGTGGTGGGACAGAAAAAAAGTTAAAGGTCACTTTCGCCATAGAGCGCTGTGGAGAAGGACATGTAGTCCAGGGCACCGGGTACAGCATCACGGCCACTGTAGGGTGCCATTCTAGCAATGCAATATTCAGCCTGATCAGGAGGCAGTTCACGCCTTAATTCATCCACAGTGATGTAGTTCTGCAATGACAACAAACAAGAGGTGATCATTACTTTCAGAAAACTGACCTTCCTCAGAGGAACAGCCACCCCCTGCCCCCACATGGCAGCAGACAACAGTCAGGTCCCCAGCAACCAGACTAGTGCTGTGCACCCACACAGCAAGCTTTCTGCATGTGTACCGTGGGAGAAAATGCAGTCACTCACTACCATTTGTCCAAGAAACTGTTTTTACAATGGAAAGAAAGACTTTTTGCAGGAGAGGTGCTGGCACACCTAAAGAAAAGACCTGGAGATATGTAAGGTGTTAGTGTAACACTGTGTCTTCCCATTCACAGTGGAGGTCCTGCTGAAAGCAAATGTGAAAAATTTCATTTGGATCCCCTCTCTCACTGGCAGGAGATAACGGCTGCTTGTGCTGCTTGGGAGTTACTGCTCCCTCTCTTCAGAGCAAGGAAAGGAGCCATCCCCACTAACTCTGGCTGGTGACACCAATGCGGACAGCAGACAAGCAAATAATTTGTATTGCTTCCACAGTTACCCAAGCAATCCTTGTTTTTCACAGTGGACATTTTTAATAAGCAAGCAAAACTTCTTATATAAATTTGGCTTCTGGAGACTCAAGGAGCCGAGGTGAGGCGGCTCGGCTTTTCTCCATGCTGCAGGTAACAGTAGCTGCCTGCTTGCCATCCAATATGTTGTCTTTACCTAACTGACTCATGGGCATTTGCAGTTGCCTGAATGATGATTCAGGTTTCACGCCATCTCTCTCTCTCCTGTGACTTTTCATTCTTTTTTTCTTCCTCTGCCTTTCAGTTTAATGATGAAGTGAGTAAGAGGTACTTTTCTTCATCATGAAATACTGTCTGATTCACATTATAGTCACTAGGGCATATTAAGCATGGACAAGTATATTTAATGTACTGTACAGAGTAAACCAGTTAATAAGTAATTTTGTATCCAAAAGTGCCTATTGATTCAGTGATTAGCTTATCTGAATAACGTGGAATTTTCAGGCATTGAAAGACAACAGGACTGGCTTCAGCCAGGGAGATTCCTGAAGGACAGGTATCGTGTTTCTACATTACAGATCATGAAAAATTATTAGTGAAGCGTGGAAACCAGTACTGGATTTAAGGGTAACTAATTACAATCTGAGAAATGTTATCTCATATTTCAAATGAGACAAATAAAATCATTAGCAAATGTAGAGATATGTTACTATTACATGTACATGTTATTTGTTCAATTACATAAAAGATTAGTAGGGATTGTTAAATAAGAAAAATAAGATTACATATTTTTTTATCAGCTGGTTTCACAGATGATGCAAATTTAGGAATACTTTTAGTATCACCCTGTGCATTTTCCTACTTACAACCAATTTCTATGATTAAAAGATGCTCCTCTTGCAGATACAGCATACCCTCAATGAAAATCTATTGATTGTGTAGTGACTGATAGACACACACATATATATGACAAAGATCACCTCAAGTTTACAGCTGTCAGTAATTAATAGTTTTTCGAGACTAATCAAGAACCATCTGTTGAAGTTGTTAATATATTTTAAAATAACAAATCACAACCAAGCTCTTAATTAAATTTTTAAAGCAAGAGTGGGCAGCACAGTTCTGACTGACAGCTGAACAGGACTTTCAAGCACCTTAGCAGGCTGCTAATTAACCCACACATTAGCCTTGCACTCCTCCAGCACTGCACAACGTTCCTGTGAAAATACCCTCCACGCTCAAGAGTGCTTCCCTCAACACTTTCTATCAGAGACGAGAGAAAAAGGAAGGCAGGAGCAATGCAGACACAGGAAGGGGAAGTGTGGAACCTGACCTTATCTCCAGCCAGGATCTTGAAGGAAGCCATAACCTGGTCAGCAGTATCTGTATCTGCTGTTTCCCGGGACATGAAGTCAATGAAGGCCTGGAACGTCACTACACCCAAACGGTTAGGGTCGACGATGCTCATGATGCGGGTGAACTCTGCCTCTCCCTGGAGAACAAGAGAGTCGTGTAAGCCTGGACATTTGGGCAGCAGTGCTGCGAAAGTGGGGAGAAACTGTTCAGCAGCACATCTCACAGCTAGAAAAACAAAGCCAAACAGAAACCACTTATGGTGGTTTTTTTTAATCAGGATATTCTTTTTCAGTTTGCTGTTGTGTACAAATGCTTCCCGCTCATTTGTTGTTTGGAATAAAATATTCGCAGCGGTGCCCTAGGATAATATCTAGCTCCATCTAGCTCTGGGACAATGCTCAATATCAGGGAATAATATCACACAGACTTACACCAGGGGAAGACACACATTTCTCTGTAATACACGTTCTGCTAAATGTCTCTAGCAATATTTGAAGATATTAATAAAGTCAAAGGATTCCTTGAATCCTTTAATTTTCATTTACTAGAAGAGAACTTTTACAGCTCTCTTCAGCTGCCAGAACAGGAAGCACCAGAAGAAATGTCTCTGGGGTCTTTAATAGTTGCTGGTTCGTGTTAACTAGACAGGCTTTTGGAAGAAGGACTTGCATACGTCCCCAGGCAAGGAGGAGGACAGAGTAGAGCTGAGTCTTCTTCTGGGAACAGGCTCTTCTGACACATCTAGAAGAGTATACCTTTCAGAATAATTAAGGTATCTAATCAAGTGTTACTGTGGCTTGGCAAACTATGCTAAGGAGTCTGTATTTATGCTGAGCTGATGAATGTGATGAATAAATACTGCTTTGCCTGACATCAGGAACAAAGATACCAAAAGCACAACTGAGTATTTTTGCACCACACTCTTCTCATGCTCTTTGATGAGCATCAGTCTTCAGTGAAGCTCTTCCTACTAGTTATTGTGCCTCTCAAGTTACTGTTACTGTTCTGAATGTGCTATGGGGAGGACGACTGGAACTTGAACTTACATGTACAGGAAAAGAGATGTGAAATAAATGGTAGGAATGTGAGGAGCAGCATTCAAGTGTATTCAAAAATCAGGTCGTTTATGCTTCCAGGTGAGTTTAACTGACACCTAGGGCTGGAGAGGTTGTGTGCGTGCAGAGTGCAGGTACCGATACGAGGAAGTTTACTGTTTCTTCCACTTGTAGCTATGCAGTTTGATAAATGTGATTCTTTTTTGAAAAATGCAGAAATTCGGCAATGATTTCCATTTTTTTACCTTCAACTACCACTGCGAGACAAGGATTTTACATGTACAATTAATACTAGATTTAACATCCATTGATTGTAACTCTGGTAAATAAGGCTATGTTTACCTTGATTCACTACACATTCTCCCTTTATTTTCGAAGGTGCCTACAAGAATCACTTTGAACAGGAGTGACAGAGGGCTCTACATTACCATATTGTAACCCATGGAGATAAGGCAGGCTCGGAAATCTTCACAATCCATCATACCAGTCTTCTTCTACAGGAAATGATGCAAAGATGGAAAAAGCCAAGAGAGAATAGGGAGAACAGTCCAGGAAGAAATGAACCCACAACAGACATTACAAAGAATGAGTTTCAGGGAGGAAGGATTTACAGAACAATGGAAAACAATAGAGGAAAGTTAGTTTGTGACACCATGAAGCGGCAAAGGTGGTTTTGGACATAGAATAGTTTACACACAAGGAACATATTGATAATGGAATAAAAGGAATGAAGACACCAAGCAAGACAGATAGAGAGGTGGACATGAAAAGGAGTGTTAAGTGACACAGAAGTAAATGGAATAGTTTGGAGACACAAAAGGAATTTTCTCAAGACAATCAATTAGGGAATTAAGAAGGAATAGATACCAAAGTACATTTAGAGAGGAAGACGTATATAAAAGTGATGTATACGTAGTCAAACAAAAGAACAGTAATGACAGATGGATTACAACAAACAAGAAAAGAAAGGAAAAAACTGTTATTTTTTCACAGTTTAACATCTGGTTGTGTTCACCACTAGCATTCAGTACCTGTGCATCGTTTCCAATATCGTAACCCAAGCTGATGAGACAGGCTTTGAATTCCTCAGGGCCAAGTGTGCCGGAGTGGTCCTGGTTATGCGGTGTGCCAGGCAGCAGGACATGCAGTGCCAGTGGGGTGGTGGTGTGGGCAGAAAGAAGGGGGACACATAGGAGATCAAAAGGAGGTGGAAGGACAACAAACAGGTGCACCATGCAGTGGGTGAGGAGAGAGGGAGAGGAAGAATGACATGCAGACAGAAAGAGAGAGAAGAAAAATAAAAAGTGCACAACATTAGATATCACAATGACATTTCAGGATGTGCTAAAAATGCTCTTGGAACAGCTCCTTCTCAGAGAACTTGTCACATCTTGAGAGCGTTTGAATGACAAAAACAGTTGATGCTCAGAAGCCTCAAGATCTCCATCTCCTAAGTGAATTGTTTTCTTCACTGGTTGTTATCCATAGTGCCAGAAGCCCTGTGTTTCACTAGAAACTCAGAGTGCAGGTAAGCAGACAGAGGCAGTGGGAAGCATTGCCTTAATCTTCTAGTCAAAAGTCCCACTAAAGGAGTAGGTGAGGGCAAGTACATTTGGCAACATACCCAAGGAAGCTTAGCTGCCAGGGCATCTCAAGAACAGACAAGTCAAAACAGCTGAAAGCTCAGGGGAGCAACGTTATGGCTGCATTTATGAGACCTGCATGTGAGGTGGAGCTTTGACTGGTAAAGCTATTTCAAGTGCTCAGCTCTGCAAACAGCACTGCTGTACAGCGCAGCACAACACAGCTTGGCAGCTGCTCTTTCCTTCACTCATTCCCCGCTCCCCCATTGTGGATGTACCCATCAAACTACACATAAGCTACCACAGGAACTGAGAATCCCCATCCACCCTGCACAATTTTTGCTCAGGACAGTCCCCAAGCACTGAAGAGCCCCTGCCTGTTGCAACCATTCCTGGCCAGATCAAGGATGCTACAGACAGAATGCTGAGGCCAATTCCAAGCAACTTTCTTTAAAAAAAAATCAGCTTTTAAAGTCAGTGTTAAGTCTTCATAAATCAAATGCACAGTTGAAGATGGGAAACTCACATTCTCTCTGCATTATCATTCAGACTGTTGTGGAGGAAGGGGCAAAGGATATGAAGGTCAAACTGTAAAATTTACAGGGTTTATGGGTCTCTCTACTAAGAAAAGAAGCTGTGTTTTTTTTCTTCAAGGCAGCTAGAGAAGGCCTGAAACAGCCAGTGTTCAGCAATCTGAAAGTGCTACCAATCTCCGAGTGCAAGCTGCAGCCCTATTCTCTGGAGATCTCTCAAACAGTCTGGCTGGTGCAGCAAGTGGTGGCTGGTGGACACCAACCTGTATTTGCATCACTGACTTAGTATGGCTGCAGCCTGCTCATGGATTTCCAGACAACACTGAAGAGGAAAGATAATGGAGCCATTTTGAGGCCTGGGTTGCTGTCTCCACTTCCCTGCATGACACCTTCGTGATTCAGGTTGTAGAAGGAAGAGCTACAGACAGGCTGGCAAATTGAGGGGAGGAGAATTTCCTTTAAGGAATTCCTTTCTTATTACACTCATTAGTGCCTCGGCATGTATTTCCACAGTAGGGCAAGGTGGGCTTTACAAGGATGGGACCTCGTCTGGAGTGCTGTGTCCAGTTCTGGAGTCCTCAACGTAGGAGGGTTGTGGAGCTGTTGGAGCAGGTCCAGAGGAGGGCTGCGGGGATGGTCCGGGGGCTGGAACACCTTCCCTATGAGGGCAGGCTGAGGGAGTTGGGCTTGTTCAGCCTGGAGAAGAGAAGGGTCCGAGGAGATCTTATAGTTACCTTCCAGTAACTGAAAGGGGCCTACAAGAAAGCTGAAAAGGGACTTGTGGTGATGGGACAGTGGGGAATAGGTGTGAACTGGAGAGGGCAGATTTGGACTAGACATTGGGAGGAATTTCTTCGCCGTGGGAGTGGTGGGACACTGGAGCAGGTTGCCCAGGGAAGCTGTGGCTGCCCCATCCCTGGAGGCGTTTAGGGCCAGGTTGGATGGGGCCTTGGGTAGCCTGGTCTGGTGGGAAGTGTCCCTGCCCATGGTAGGGGGGTTGTGACTGGGTAATCTTTGAGGTCCCTTCCAACCCTAACTATTCTATGATTCTAAGATCAGGATTTATCTGTATCATGCAGTGCCATGGCGTATATAAATCCTCCTGTCTGCTCCATACAAGAGTGAGACTGTTTCTTCAATACAGGTTTATGGAAGATCAGAGTGAAGGACAGCTGCTTTAAAGAATTTCATAAATCAAGATAATAATCTGCTCTCTGGAGAAGATGGGATAAAAATCTTCTTCCCTAAATAAGCCTTCAAACTTCTCCATACTTTAGCTCTATCAGGAAACGTAGCAGTTTCCTGTGAAGATATACTTCTCCTCACAGCCTAATGATCACTTTACATTCCTCATAGGAATGACTCCTCCACAGGAGTGGCTTTTTAAAGAATGAAACATCTTCCATTGATCTAGTTTTATCATGGTGACTGCTTCTTTTTTTTCATTGCACTGTGCAGTCTATATGGAAGCTTGTAGCTTACCAAGCTGCAGTCAGCACTGACTTACCCTGTCAAAATGGTTGAAAGAAGCCCTGAACTCGTTCATTTGTTCCTGGCTGATTCCTTTGGCATCACGGGTCAGAATCTGGTTTTCCACTTCGTTGATGGTTCTAGCAATTGTTGTTAATAACTGCTCCCAGCCCACTCGGATATGCTGGAAAAAGAGGACAGGACAATTTTTAAATTAAAAAGTGGCTCTCCTGCCAGTAGATTGAATGTGCTACTTGTTAGAAATTAAATGATCCCGGTGGCCAAAGCAGTAGAAGTCCATTTGCTCAGAGAAGCTTGTTTCTTACCTGCTGTGTGAGCCAACCAGATGCTTAAAATGTGAATTTCGTCTGAAAATAATATTGAGGAAGCCCATTCCTGATCTTAAGAAAGCTTTGGTTCTATTGCAAAGTTCCTTTGCCTTGTCAGAGCAATATACTGGGGGCCTTTAACACAAATGAGAATCGAACGCAGTGCTTCTAGGACTTAGTTGGGCAGAAAAGTCTCCTTACCAAGAAAATAAACAAACCATGGTCCTTGGAAGACACTGGTGCTCCACTGCTTCTGCTGTTGCTTAATGGAGAGCTGGCCAGAAACCAAAAGACAAGTTTCAAAGCCCGTCTGTGTTCTGCTGGACTCATGTTGAACTCAGATTGCTTCCAAGAAACCTCATGTTGTCAACAGAAAGCCAGACTCCGATTTTAAAGAGCTTTTGTTGGAACTTTTTCCTTTTGCCAGGCTGTGGCAGCTCAAAATCACCATCACTCCACTAGTCTTTCTAACCCCAGCTAATAGGCTGCCACAACTGTGTGGCAGGAGAAATGAGACCAGTCAATTTTTCAAGCTATACTGTTGACCTCATTCAGGTTATTTCTACTGTCTGTATTTGGAAGTACATTTAATAGGATGGCATGAAATACAGCAAGGCAGAAAAAATATTCTGTGACATGTTGTTGCATGCTTGGCCACAATGTCAAACTCTCAATTTTCCTGAGAACCACCACATGTTGCCGGAGTTAGACGTGGCTGATGCTAACTGGCCATAGCAGATGAGGTTGTCTGATTTGCTGCCAAAATTTTTACCTCCATGGTGTAGTTGGTGTGCTTGTTGTCAAAGATAAGTGCTTCTTGGATCTGTTGGTGATCTCCTTCCAACTGGTCAATCTTTGGTTTGTAATTCACAATGCTTTTCTCATACTGCCGCAAGTGGTTGAGCTGGTCCTCCAAGGTCCCATGCATCTCTATTGAAATGCGGCCAATCTCCTGCATTAGAATAACGAAAGGAGTTAGACCAAAGTGGAAGAACAAGCCTCAACATGCCTGACATTTATTGCAGCTATTTAACGCTTATACAGGATGATGATTCAAAAAAAAATATCTCATGGAGCAGATACGTTAAATGAGCTCAGACAGTGTCAGCAAAAATTTTAGCAGCGCCCTGAACATTTTCCAAGTGAGTTGAGTCACGAGATGTGTCCAATAAAAGCACATGCACAAAAACCCCCATAACTGCAGTCCATAAGCTAGTAATGTACCAAGCCAGATCCTTTTCTGATGTACTGTCTGCTGCTAACTTAGTGCCTTCATACGGACATATTTCTGCAATTGCTTTCTTTTTTACAGCTCCTGCCATCAGCAGCAGCTTCAAATTTTAACATTTCATCAACGCCAATTCCTGCAACTCAAATCTTACTTGAAGAGAGATCTCCCTTAAAAATATATCTCCTCTACTGCTGTTTGATATGCTAATTATATTTATTTTGTCATGTGTATCAAGATCATTGCTGCAAAAGCAGTTACACAAAATATGCTTTTGACATAGGGTCTTTAACTTGCTGCATATAAACACAATATGCATATAAACACAATACCAGTGTTCCCCACATAAAGTCATGTTTTTTATCTCTGTACTGAAGAGTTAGAAGAAGAAAGAACAAGCACTGCAGTAACTGATGTCAATCTTGGAATTTTCCATATTTTCTATGAAAGTTTCTATTGCTGTAACCTGAAGGAAGAACAAATGTGACAGTGGTCAAGAAAGACCAAGGATAAGACTACCAGTGAAGATCACAGAGGAGAACAGATTGTTTCAAAATGAGCAAAGCACTACCTCCATCTTGGTCTGGATCCAAGGTCCAATGACATTGGCTTGTGCACCAAACTGTTTACGAAGTCGCTCATTTTGCTGCTGGCGAGCATGTTCCTCCATCAGGGCTTGATCCCTTCTGGGAACCAGTTGCCTTACCTACAACAAAGAGTAACACAGTAACATACATACAAAGACACTTGTATAGTAAATGTAGAAATTGCCACAAGAGAGGGATGCGTGGGTGTTTGCATGGAAAACAAGCAGTCACATGTTTCAGGACACAGTGGGAAGGCTCATGGAATGTGAATCCTATCTGCTGTAGGATGCCCACTGCAAACTCATCACAGGCCATGGAAGACCAAAAGAAGGTTCCATTCACTACTTGGGTTTTTGGTGGCTCATGTTAACTGAATTGCAGGATTGTGTTCAGATGTCACTTGGCGATCTTTTTTGGTAGTAAGAATCATCTCACAGCTGGTGTGGAGAGTAGCTGCTCTTTTAGGATTACAGCAAGCAAAGACTACTTGGCTGCAGAGACAAAACACCTGATGGGTTGAACAATGAAAAAGGATACTGACTCACATGCCGTACTTACTTGCTTGTCATGTCAACTGAGGACTGAAAACCTGAAGGCTTTTAATTTAGCACCTTTCATTATAAAATATCAGGTAAAAGTCATCTGATACCACTTAGACATAAATGGCAATGGAGCCAAAAACAAATGATGAAAAGAAAAAAAAAAGCACTCAGCGGTAAGCACGAGAAGGTAACTGAAGAGTAAATAAACACTCCACTTCCTGTGGTCCAAGTGACCGAGCAGCGGCATCCTCCCACACTAACTTGCAAGGCTGGAAAGAACTCACATGTTCCCATTTGCCATTGATCTCATGTGGGGTGATTGTAGTGTAAGGATTTGTTCCTGCCATGTTGACATGGTATGTCTGGACAATCTTTGAGACTTCATTGTGGATTCCCAGGATGGCCTGTCGCTCCTTGTCGGCATCTGGCAAAGTGGCTTTGAACTGTTCGTGCGCTGTGGTCAATCCCTGCAGAAGGAAGGCAGCAGCAAAAGAAGGGTAAGAGCACTAGTCACTTAATAGCCTCTTCAGCAAACATATGCCTGCAGAAGTGACTGGCTTACATACTCACAGGATACAAAGCAGGCTACCCTAATACACTTTTCAGGTTCTCTCACCATCACTAAGCAGGCTGGTTTAAGTAGTTAGATGATGTGAAGTCTCGTTTTCCCTCAGTTTCTGTCCCATGTTGACCAGTGATAGCAATCACATCACAAAAAATGGTGGAATAATTCTGACTTATAATTTAGGGGACACTTTCTCCAACACTGCTCAGTGACTGCCTGTGAGCCCCTCTGGGAAGAAGATCTGATCGCTAGTACTGCTTTAGAGCTGGTGTAAGTGTGCCAAGCTTTTCTTCTCCTACTATGTATATACTGGTTCTGTAGCTAAGGTAACCCCAGAGAAATAATAAGGGTCAGATTCGGTCTGATCAGAGTCAGTTAGGCCTATGTGGGGGTCTTCCGGCCAACAGCAAACTTGCACAGGCAACATATTCTTCAGCTGCTGAAAAACAGCTCCTTCTCCCTGAACATAACAGGCCCCTTCTCTTCCTCGTCTTGCTGTGGTGCCCAGACTGTGCTCCAAGGACCGATGGGGGCATGCTTGACGGTAGTTTGAGGACAGCTGACATGCCAGTTGGTCCTGGCTCATCTCCCACTGCTGCTACAGGACTTTAAGGTACTTCATCTTAGAAGCCTGGAAGATCAAGACTAGGGAAGAAAATGCAGGGAAAGAGGCAGCAAAACAAATGGGGGACAGAGACACATGTGCAGGGATAATCAAGGGGACAGTGTGGACAGAAGAGAGAATGAAAGTAAACTGCATGATTGACCACTCTCTTACAATGCTCAAACTCTAACTACTTTTTGTAAAACTGCTTTCTTACATTGTGCCTCATTATAGATGTGATGCAAGCCGGGGGGGCTGGGAAAGATACTACAAACAGTCACAAAGAGATGGTGGAAGTGTCTAAATGCTGTTTAGATTTGTTCTGCATTATAGAAGACTGAACGAACCCCTTTGTTCAGGAGGGAAGGGTGGCAGAAACAAGCAGAAGCTCAGTAACAGTGCTGATACCAGGCTAGGGCTATTTCACTACTCCTCTGTCCTCCTCACTGCACAGAGCCCCCTGTTGGTCTTCCGTATCCTGCCTCACTGACAGCCACGTGTCAGTCAGTCACTTCTGCAAAAAGCTGCCTTGGATTCTTTTCATGAGCCCAGCAAGCAGGAGAAATATAAGTCACCACTGCAACCCAGGGAAGGGTAATTCCTGCTCTCAAAGGTTTGAAAATTACTTGTAGAGACACAAGCTGCTTTTTCATAACACCCTTTCAGAAGGAAAAAAACTGAGATACTGCCTCTGTTGTCTTGCAGGAGACAAGACGACTTTTGCTTCAAATGGAAATCCACCACCAAAGTGGACAATTCTGATTTTTCTTGTGCTCTGCAATGAAACCCAGCTGGCAGCTCAACAACTACCCTCATGGCACATCCTATCACATAGGACCAAATGACCAGGATGTGACATTACACGGGACAACTGACATGCAGAACCTGTGAGCAGCACTAAGGTTTATTTGTGTGGGTTAAAAAAAACTCACAAGACTCTATCTAAAAGATTCTCTCAATTTTCAGGCTTTCATTAATAAGACTCCAGAGTTACACTGAAAAATCCACTTTCATTTCTTTGTGTCCAGCTAGAAAGGTGTGAGCATGTTTCATACCTATTCTGATCCATGTTTTTGGAGGGAAGTCAAGGAAAAACATACTCCTTTTCCTTTCCCCTGTTAAGGCCCACTCACAAGAGGAAAAACACCAAAATATAACCTACAAATTCGACAAATTCCAGGGGACCCTCAACTTCTCTCTATCCCAGCCTGACTGGTGCAGATGACTGCTCTGTACCTGGATCTCCTCAATGGTGTGAACAATGAATGTGTCCTGCAGGTCCTCCATGGCCCCTTCCATCCAGTTATTGAAAGGGGCAGCTCGTTTGGCATATTCCAAGTACAACTGGTCAATTGTTTCCAGTAGCTTTTCCGTCCTCTGCACATGCACAAAAAATACCAAAGAAAATCGGAAAATATGGTTAGAGAAGAATAATCACGCAGGTATGTTGGTTACCTGAGTTACTCCTTCCTTTCCAACCTCTTTGGTGCTCCCAGGATGGCATCACACTAAAAGCCTCTCTGCTGTTAAGAGATTACACACAGGATATATTTTTCCCTTTGAAGGAAAAATCTGAGGTCCTTTGAAATAAAACAAAACAAGAGCAGTCTTTTCAAGCTGAATGAAATTACAAAATCCAGAAAAATATAAATAAATCAATAGCCTGAGGAAACAAATAGCACCATAACCAGGCTGGGAGGGGAAAAGGAGGCTAAATATACTGAAATGTAGCCCTTGTTTACACTCTGGGATGTTCTATCTAGAGTGCACAGAAGAGCTGAAATTGGTTGCTTGTGCCCACTGCTTCCCACAAATGACCTACCCACATAATCCCAAAGGTTCCACTTGTAATGTGTCTCACCTCCAAGGCTTCTCTACGTTTCTGGGTTAGAGCACCCAGATTATCCCACTGATCACAGATCTTCTGGCACCTGGCATTGACGCTGGGAGAGTCGTAATAGTCCAGCTCACTATAAGGGGTGGAGAATAAAGAGGACATGAAGTCAAATAAAGATCTTTTGGAGAAGAAAGAGAAACCCATTATAAATCTTTGTCAGCCTTGAGGACAGATTTAGACAAAGAGCTCATGGTCTCTGCAAGTAAAGCGAGCCAGGAAGATAGCAATACCTAGTTTTGGAGACACTGTACGTTACGGTACATTAAAGAGCACAGAACAGGAAGAAAAACAACCACCACCCAAAGCCTCAACAAACATCGGTACTGTCTGTCTGATGGGACTAGGCTGGCATAGGGAGGAGGGAGTATAGACTTATGCTAAAACAGGGAATAAGCAGATTATGAGCAGAGCAATATGCCCCCGTATTCTGTTGAAGAACATCATGCAGGCGACTGCCTGCACCATGTATATCAGCAAAGATTTTATCATGAATGCAAAGAAACTGCTTAAGATCCTTGTACGAGTTGCATAGTACGGGTGGCAAAGAATAGTTAAATTATACAATCCATTCATTTATTTAGGACAACCCCAGAACTATGGTGTAGATTTCTCTCCTGTACACCTGACAGGGAGTGGTTTGCTGAGACATCTGTAGAATGGCACTCATGGAAGATGGGCTGGTAAGAGTATGGCTGCGGAAAGGAGAACATTGGGATAAGATGAAGCTTTTGGTCTTGTTTTGTGCATATGGTCAAAGAGGGAGGAACCTGCAGGCAGAGAGGGACCAGCCAAGCTGGGAATTGTCAGCCTCAGAAGAGAAAGCAGAGTAACTCACTGTGCTACTGAGTTACCCTGGGCCATCTGAGCAGTAATGCAGCTTTAAACAGCTTCCTTTTGCCTCCCCTAGACTTGTTGCTTCCCACCATTCTATTGCCCTCCTGAGGTGTGTGGGCACAATTGTTGATAGAGTCTTGCAGTAAACTATTCAGGAAACTGATCTGGGCTAAAAATAACTTTTTCTTTGCTGGGTGTTTAATCCAGATCAGTTCCTTGATCTACTTTGCTGCAGAGCCAGCGATGCAGATGAAAGAACTGCTCCTGAAAGCTTGGCCTGTAACGCACTTGTGCTGGACCCCTAAAGCTGCTGAGTGGAACATGCCATGCTCCAAACACATGGGCAGCCACAGCAGCTTCCTCCAGACCCTCTTCACCTCCCTGGCAGTATATCTGTGGGGGAGAAAAGACCTCAGCCATGGATTTTCAGGGCACAGCCTCTTTGCTGAGATGGAAGATGATTTTTGGGAGGATGGCAGAGCCCGCTGTTCTCACACTTTGAAAGAAATCACCTCTCCCCGAGCTTAGGGCCAAGCCTTCCCTGTTACTCTTAAGAGCTTCAGCTGCTTTGGCCGGCATGCAGTATGTGCTTTGGAAGTGGCAGGTCAGCTAATGCCTGCTGAACAGCCAGCCTTGGTTTTAATCTTACCAACACGGAGGATTGCCTTGAACCCTCCTCCTGGTCCAAGGTCAACCCTCCAGGGGACAAAGGAACAATTCTGTAAATCTGTGTTGTTAAAAGAGATAATGATCTTGATCCAATAATTCTGCATTTTTAGAGAAAAACAGTCCTTCAGTCCAAGAGTACTGACCTTAGCCCAGACACTAATTTGAGATAGGCCAGTGTGATATATTAATATTTTTAAAATAGGAAACAACGTCAAAGCCAAGTTGTTCAGACTGTTTTTGCCAAGAAACATGCAGGGTTTCAAAATCTCTCTTCCTGTGCTGTGGAGGCCAGCTCTTTACCTGCCTGCTCTCCCTTCCAATCAACCCCATGCCCTGAGGAAACTGTCTCTTGGTAACTTGCATCACTCATCACTCCAGGAAAAGAAGTGGAGATGAAGGTTTCCAAGCTGGAGCCAGCAAGGAGGGAGCTGAGCTGCTGTGAGAATGCTCTAGAGCAAGTGCTGACAGAGTGCAGCACCCCTGAGGCAAAGGGCCCATGGTGGCAGCAGAGGCCACAACTGGCTCAAACATCAACAGATTTTCTTCCTGACAGAATAAGAAGGATCTTTTTGATAAAAGAGAGCAAACTGATAGTTGCTGTCCTCTTCTGTTCCTGGAAAAATATGACAGCGTTAGAACTCTGAAACCTAGCAGGCACCAGCAACAGGTCAGACTCTTTAGGGAAGGGTTCACAACAGCAGAATGAGCTGGAAGGGGACGGAAACTTGGCTTGGGGATATAATTCTGCCACCCCTTCATCAGCACCCATGACTCATTCATTTTCTGGCTGGCTCTTCTGGTGCATCTAGATACTGAAGAGCAGTATCCTAGATACCGTTTGGAAACACTGTGACTTCCCAGCATTTTTGTATGGGGATTGATTTATGGTTCTCCGGAGGGCAGAGGGCAAAGCTGATTAAGCCTCTCTGGCCACATGGATGGGACATGCGCTGGGTTGCCATACTTCAGCTCTTGTGCAATAGCAGCAATCTGTTCCACGCGGTCCTGGTGTGCAGCCAGGTCGCTCTCAAAGGCCTCGTGTTTCTTCAGCAGGGCCTTTATCTCCGAGAGGGTAGCAATTTCGTAATCCTTCTGCTGCAGCATTGCTTCCTTACCTGGGGAGGGAGCCAAAGGACAGGAGAATGAAGGACGGGACCCTATGTCCCCAAAGCCAGCCCCTAAAACCAGCTCTCTGCCAGCAAGATAGCCCCAGGGGGGCGCTGAGGAGGACATCTGTCCCACTCCAGACACCCCGTCCGAGGCTTGCTCTCACCCGTGCTGGCCTAGAGATACACAATCCTCAGTTTCAAACCACAGAGTGAGAGTTTGCCACTAAAAACACAGAAGGAAACATAGTGCAGCTCAAGCCAGTGCCGTCACAGTTTATACTAGACTCACTATGTGCAAACCGGACTATGCTGGTCCTGTAAATGCCAACTGTAGCATTTACTGCATGGTAACTTTTCCTCTGCTCTGCAGCTCTTTTGTCTCCAAAGGTCTCATTTTGAAACAGGGAATGTTGATGTGGCCACATAATATAACAAAGGAGAGATCAAGCTGATTTTCATGCATTATTTTCTAACAAAATATGAAATGAACCTAGCATTCTTGAGAGGAAATCTTCATGGAAGGACCTATGTAGGATCCAACTCTTCCTCCCTGCATAAGTACTATATATCAGGCAACAGGAAACATGTAGGATAGCATTACCATCTGTCCAGGACTCATGAATGGATGCCTTCTGCCGAAACTTCTCTGCCAGGTGATCCAGCCTCTCTAGCCTCCGGATCTCATTTAACAACCACTCCTCATAGCCCTTCTCAGCCTGCTCTAGGCCACCCCAGGCATTGTTTATATCCTAGAGAGAGGATCAGAAGAAGAATAGGCAGGTTAAAAGATAGGGGGGGAAATATTTATGTCAGCATGAGTCTCCACGAGCTACATGTCTCCAATCAGTTGGAGAGAGTGGTGTCGGCTTTTAATCTCCCAGGGTTGTGCAGACAGGCCATGGAGATTAAGCGTCAAACTTAAGCAGGACTTGTCTGCATTAGAGTCCTTTGCGAAACATTACCCCACACGAAACTTCACCTTAATTTTAAATTTGAAAAAATGAGAGGTACCTAGACGTCTCCTCATAAAGCCATACAACTTGTGAAGAGCCTCAGGGTCTAGTTTAGATATAGGAAAGCAATGATCATTTGATCTTCTCCTGTTATGGGCTCAGTGAATTATATTCTCTAGGTTTCCTACCACGAAGTAGCTCACTCTGAAGGTAGGCACGCTCATGTCCTATTTTTTAGGAATAGTTAGGGTACATACAAGCAGTTACTCCACTCACCGAGACCATTTTCCCTTCTGAGGGCATAAAGGCTGGCCTGTTGCTGAGCCGCAGCTTGGTCTGCAAGGTGTTGAAATTGATCTCAAGTTGGCACTTCTCTTGGACCTTGGGGGGCTTGTGCAGGCGACGGTAGTCCCGAAAGTCCTCCAGTTTCTGCTGCATGGCTTGCATGGTGTTCTCTGGGGCCCGGTTTTCCAGCCAAGGAATGGTGCGACGGATCCACTCCAGCAGCTGGAAAGAGGAATAACAAGAAGCCTCAAACTGAAAATTGTGTTAAAACTACAGGTGTTGCTCTGATCTCATTAGGGACTGTTTACTTTTATGTTTGCTGTCAGAAAGATTCTGCCACCAGCAGGCCTTTTAAAGAAAAGTTTGCCAGCTTATTTTGCAAGTATTTTTTTTTTTTAAATGAGCAGCCCATTTCCTACCACACTAAGTAGCACTGCTTGTTGCTGCACTGCCAATCCAAGATGCTTAAGGCATAGCTTTTACACAAAAAGGACCAAACAATGTCCTCAGATTATGCTAAAGCCTTAGAGTTATGCTGTGGCATAACTAAAGGATGCTGTCAGTCCTATCAAATGATACCATGAAGCCGCATATTCTCAAAGAATCCAAGTCTAACCAGCTTGATTTTTCCTTTAATTTTAACATTTCTGCAGCTGCTTTTAATAAACTGAGAAACTCAACACTACTCTGTGGAAGCTTTCTGTTTTAAAGTAGATTGCTCTTGCCTTTAAGGTAAATTGATCTTTAATTTTTCTCAAACTAGAATGGGAAAAAAATATTTTTCCAAAGAAACATAGGACAACAGCATTCCCCAAGATTAGCTATCAGCATTAAGTGCAATTCCTTTCCACGTACAAACACTCAGAAACCAACAGCCCATGGACACCTACATCACTGGCCAGTTTTTCATAGTCTTCCATGAGCTGTTCATTTTCTTGGTTGACTGCCAGCACCTTGCAGATACGATTTGCTGCTGTCTCCGCCTGATGAAGAGAAGAAAAACAGAAAGGAAAAGTGTGAAAAACAAACAAACAAACAAAAGCTTGCAGCTTAACTTCCTGCTACATACCTGCAGGTAAAGTCTCCTGCCATTGGCTCTACCAACCTGCATGTGCCTTGAAACATCTGTCCTGCCCTTTTTGCTTTCCATCTGACCTTTTATAATAATTTATTTTTCCCTTCTCAGGTGAATACATTCTTTCAGAGATTCTCAGCTCTACTGATCCTGCTCTATGCGTTGTGGACAACCACATTTCTATGCCTTTTCTGATCCTACTCCTACTAGAGGGTCCAGTTGTTTCCTTCCTACCAGAGGAACCCTGGCTGCCTCTTTACAAAGACAGCATGTTTCTGCCGCCACCACCTCCACTCCCTCACCAGCGTTCAGACCTGCAAAACCAGTAACTGAGTGGTTACAAGCTGATGAGACTGCACACTTTTACTTCAGGAACAAACCTAAACAGAGTTAATCCATAGACTAGGCTTTGGAATGCTGTTTGAAGATAAAGTGTTAGATACTCCTTTTAACCTTAAATTCTACCCAGCAGAGCTGTCTTTCAGCTCTCCCTGTATTTCTGGCATTCATTACAGGGCCACCTCCTCCAGCATCTTGCCACATGACACCTACAATTTATTCAGGGTCTCATGATCCAGCTGAGAAGCGGATTTTTTTTCCCTTTCTGGGAAATCTGTCTGCTTGCTCTCACAAAACAAGTGTAGCTAAAAAAAAACCCCTGTTGCTACTATATAGAGATTGTTTTTTTTTCCTGTTGTGGGACCAAAACCTTGCTCTCTGCAGGGAGCTGAACATGTCAAAACATGAATTTGGAACAAAGTAAGGATCAGAAAAATCCCAGCTATGAACCCAGGAGCAGTCAGTCTGCCCTGGAGTGCCATGCATGTGTCCGGCATGGGGAACACAAAGCAGGCTCATCCTTGTACAGCACATATCTGTATATATCAGCTCTCTTTATCATTATTCATAGAATCGCTTGGTTAGAAAAAACCTTTTAGACTGTCAAGTCCAACCATGCCTGTCCACTATTAAACCATATCCCTAAGCACTTCATCTACGCATCTTCTGAACACTTGCAGGGATGGTGAACTCAACCACCTCCCTCCTCCAGTGCCCAATAACCCTTTAGGTGAAGAAATTTTTCCTAATGTCTAATCCGAACCTCCTCTGGCACAACTTGAGGCCATTTCCTCTTGTCTTCCTATTGCCTGTCATCGGCTACACAGCAACGTATGGGTTCCTAAGGTCCCAGTGGATGCAGCAATCATTCATTTGCAAGAAGCTGTAAAAACATATATTTAGTCATCCATCCTTCCACTAAAGTGGGTCAGGTAGCACATACACTGATATTAACTAATTTAAAACACAGACGGACCTGTACAGGAGATGGAGCAATTTTACTTTAAAATAATCTGTAAAAAGTGCAAATTATGATTTAATTTCAGAAAGCTTGTACTTCGTTCTGTTTCCCTGTATTTTAGTGGAGTGTTCTTTGATATACAAAGAAAACTTTATAGACATGGGACCAAGTAGTACGGCGAAAAGACATTGCCAGAGCTCTGTTGTGCTGTGCCTAGTGACTGTAGTGAACCAATGTTGCCAAATGCTTCTTTCAGTCATCCCAGGAAAGGAGCTCCCTGTGCACTCTTAGCTCTCTTCTTAACCCAGGAGCTTACTGCAGCAGCAGCCAGCTGTGCAGGGAAGGATCTCATTTTGTGTAGGTATATTTACATGTATCCAATCATAGATTTCCTCTAGCTGCCCAAGTTTTTTAAATATGTGTGTATGTATTTATGTGTGCTGAAAGTCTGTCCAAAACAAAATCCCTCTGAATGTAAGCAATTATGACATTATTTGTATTATTTGAATGGCTGAAGCATAGAGGCTTTCCCTCCCCTACTGGTACTTGGTTCCCTAGGGTTCTTGCCTAGTCCAGACTGCTCTCTGCAACAGCATGCTGATGCAGCAGCAGGAGTTCTATCACATTATCACTGTGCATTCTATCACCATTAATGTCACAAGCAATGTACTACATTGGTTTGTAATGTAATGCAAGGTAGGACCACAGGATCCCAGTGCTTTCAGGTAACCTGCACAAATACCTTCCCACACTGCTACTAATGAGCTGATCTGTGGTGATTGCAACCTCAATGAAACACCTTCAGGTAAAAGAAGAGTGTCACACTAAGATGTTCACATGAGGACAAGGCAGCTCCCCTTACACCTTCATTAGCAGAGTGGAAAAAGCCATTTTGGCTTCCCCACACTGCTGAAGGCAATGATGCATTTAGCCTGTTCATGCTGACTCCAAACGAGCCAGGACATTCACAAGGCATGGAATAGCACGGAGAAGATGCATCATTCTGGGGTCTGGAAGCTGCATATCCGTATTCTCTGAGAACCTGTGTGAACTTATCAGCTAACTGTATACTGAAACTTTATACTAACTGCACTCAGAGACTGTGGGGAGGGCAAGCCAAAGACATTCTGTTCGATACTGTGCTGCTGTGTGATATGCACGTGCTGTTTGGTGGACTCAAAATAAAAAACTGAATAGACAAAGTAGCAGTAACTTCACTGTCTTTTGTCTTTTCTGTACTTCTCAATTCTGACTTGGACTGCTTAGGATGGAAATGAAGCTTGTTGTCTCTCTCTAGCTCATGGATCCAGGCGTCTTCACTGAGGAGGATGATAAAGGAAGGCATTCCCACAATGCACTATGTAGGTAAGATGCCTGCCTGTTGCCGTCCTCTGGCCTCAGAGGACCACCCTAGAATACTGTATGCCAAACACAATCTCTTAACAAAATGGTAAAGTGTTAGTTAGAAATTTTCACCCCAGTAATCAAGTTTACAAAATATTAAGCCAACCAGTAGTTGCATGCATTTAGCGTGAAAGTCAGAAGCAGTTAGAAAACAAGCAAACCAACCAAAGCAAGTATACCTACAAATATATATAAAAATGGCATAAAGAAAAAGCAGCCATCTACACACACATATCAGGCTGGGACCCTGTACCTTCAAAGGCTCAGTATAAGAGAGTGAAAGAAGCAGAAAGCAGCTCATGGGACTCCCCCTTCAGGACTGGTGGCAGTAATGAAAAATCTGAATGAAAAATGGAGCGATATCACAGTAAGTCACCTAACCGTGCATGAGGGGGCAACACATTACATTCCAGGCCAGGGCTTGCACTCAGTAATCACTTTGTTTTTGCCTGGGGGTTTGAATCTATGTCACTCAGCAACTGGCTAATCTACAGCTACAGCAGCTCCACAAAGGAGCTGTGCCACTCCTGCCAGGGCACAGTGGAGTTGCTGGTCCGTTAGGACTGTTGAAAAATAAATAAATGATTACATCTTTAATCTTTCCTATAAGCCAGTTAGACTACATGAAATTAAGTCCTTAATAACTAAGAAGCTCCATCTCTAGCTCCTTAGTTCAAGTCCTGAGGCAGTAAAAGGTTATTTTCAGTTATCCCAGGAGACCTATCATCCACCTGAATTGCTGATGAGAGCATGGGAGCTGCTGAGCACGTTTCCAAATCGTGGGGAATGGGCACAGAAAGAAGACAAAGGGATTGACAAGAGGCATGGTGGCTCCTGCAGCACACCACAATCCTCCTCATATTGTGGTTTGCTGTTTCCTCAATCTGGAGTTCTTTGAGTTAGGCAGACAGCATGGAGCAGTGCCTCAGGGGCATCTGGCAAACAGCAGGCCTTATCATTGGGCTGGTATGAGTTCTGAGGCCACAGACCTCCTGGGCAGGTATCATCTGGCCAGAGCTTGCAGCTTGGTCTTAAGGGTTTTGAATTATTCACAAAGCTGGATCCTAGCAGAAAAGTCATGGCAAATTATGCCAAACAGGCAAGTCTACTCCATGGCTGTGGGACATATTTCCGGTTCCTTGCAAACAAGACAGCATCACGTATGTAATTTACATGAAACAGGGCAAAGAACAAATAGCTTGAGCTAAAGAGCAGCACCCTGGAAGCTACTGCCTACATTTGCCCTCTGAAAGCCAGCATCAGCATGGTATCTGCATCAATGCTGAGATCATCACCACTCCTTTGCACAAAAGAGATGGATTCTTCCTGGAGTCAAGCTAGCCATCAAGCTGGGCAACACATGGATGGTCTCAAACAGAAAAGGCCTAGTGAGAGAAGTTGTGGCTGGGGGAAACAGGGATTTTACATTTGCTTGTAACATAAACAATGCAGCCTTGAACTTCAGATTTTATTGTTCCAAAGCCTACAATCCGAAATTAGCAGTGGTGTTGTGGAAAGGCTGCAGCCCCACTAGGCTACAGCATGAGAGGAAAGGATGGACCTTTTTCTTCCGTTCAAAGGATTGCAGGGAAATTGCTGTTTAGGAGGAAGTTTGCCCAAAGGTGAACTGTGGTTCCTCTGAGGACAAATGTCCCAATGCCAGGCAAAAAGACTTGGGAGTAAAGAGGAAGCAGAGGAAGAAGGACTGAGTTATGGAAATGGGCAAAGCAGAGGAAATAAAAAAACCCCACAACATATAGGTGGTTTGGGAAACAGAGGAGAATGACCAGGGAGAAGCAAGGAATGGAGAAGCATGTGAGTTTGGGAAAGCTCAAGGCCCGGTAGGAATGGACTGGAGCACAAAAGTGCTATGTAACCAGCTCACAGATGATTCAGCCTAGGAAAAGACCACTGACCTAGTGGGGGCTGAGTGCGGAAGGCAGGATGGCAGCTCAAGGGGGACAGGCTGTGATTTCCTGGAGTAGGATGATTTGATTGTGGTACTTCTGGAGGCACATCACCTGGCCAGGATGATGCCTACTAGTCACTGAAAGGATATCAGACTCTGTCAGAGCAGACATTCATCTTTCGATGCCAACTTTATCAAATGCTTTCTCCACCACTGGGGAGTGAAACTGGATGGAAGGAGCAGCTTAAGTCTGTTTGAAAGGACATTTACATCACTTCTCCAGCAAGATTACAGATGGCACATCTTAGCACATCTCTGGATGCTTTAGGCTTCCCTGCAAATGTCCTGGAGTGGTCAGGGGTCTGGCATGTTCCTCAGTGGAGAGGAACAGTTGACAGAGTAGGGAGTAGGGTTAATGGCAGGTTGTTAATGGTAAAGTCTCACCTTCTGCGCCCCTGAGAAGGCGTGGTAGTAACATGAGACATAGGTCATTATGGCCTTCTCATCCGGCCTTAGCGTGCCTATAATATCTGTGCAGAGAAGGAAAAGAGGTTGAAAGGATAAAGTAAGAAGCAGCACATAGAATAAAACAAAATAGTCATGGGTGGTGTAAGAGAGGGGAAAAAAACTTCCCATCATGCACTGCAGGACAGGCCAAACAGATTTCCATGCGGAGAGCTGGGAATTCGGATCAGAAGGTGGCTAGCAGTGTTGGCTTGTGGCTCAAAGCGGCACCCCTCCCTCCTACTCCCCCCCAAATCCAGGGGGATCCCAAGCTGAGGATCTGGGCTCTGTACCATCATAGCTGCGGTGCAGGGGCTTCGCCCAAAGGTGCCACTAGCCTATTTGGAGGTTTGAATGCCCACGCTCAAGGCCTTTCTGTATGCCTAGAAGCTAGAGATCAGAGCCTTCCTACGCAGTACACTTCCTACACAGTTATCTGCTCTGCTGCAACATGCACTGCCTGTTCCTATGGCACTGAAGTACAGGCAGCTGCTTGGTTTTGGTGAGAGATGTTTACAAGGTTTCACCCACAACATGTTTTCCTTAAGCGACTCCATTACCAACAGGAAAGTGGCTAAGCCAGACACAGCAAGGACTCAACTGCCCGATTTCTATCATGGTGGGTGAGAAAAGAGGGATAAAAGAAATACATGAACAAAAATAGGTATCTCTGTCATGATAAGTAATGCTCTGTTTGCAAAATTACCACAGACATGCTCATTATACATGCTTTGTAATTCCTTGGTGAACTGGGACTGAATTTGTGGTACAATATGAGAAAGCGGCAGGTTCAGGCCTTGAAGCAAGGGTGTGAGAACCTACAGCATACATAAAGCTCTAAGTATTCATTGAACCCTAGGTTCACAAAACCACTAGGTCAGCTCTGTTTCTCTATCTTTGAAAAAGAGAAGAAGGGGGAGAGATACCAGCATTGTTTCCAGTTGGGGCAGGCTGCAGTGTCCTGCTGAGCAGAGCATCTCTGTGGTAGTCTCCAGATTTTTGAGACCAAGCATCCTAGCTCAGATTTCCCAGGAACAAGGGGTGCAGGTCCTCAGCTGTCAGGACAGCAGTTTGGAAAGAAAACAGAGAAGGCAGAGCTCTCCACTCCCTTGGATTTGTATGCATGCCAAAGTGCTGGCATACACAAGTGCCACTGGAAGTTCCACTGACTATAAGGAAATGAGACTCTTGGCTCCCTTGCCCCATGTATTATGTCTGGGGCACCACTTTGAACCAACAGCCAACTCTACCAAGAACATAATAATAAAGATGCCCGTAGCTAGAGAGGAGAGAGAGAAAGAAAAAAAGGTTTGGACATTAGCAACGGCACCAGGTGTGCTCTGCAGAGGGAGCTTGGGATCCTGTGATACCTTCTGGGCTCCTGAGAAGGCGTGGTAGAAGCTAGAAACATAGGTCATGATGGCTTTCTCGTCAGGACGGGCAGTTCCAACAATGTCTGTCAAAAAAAACCTCATGTTAAGAGCATAATCAGCTGATGGGAGTAAAACAAAGGAAAGGGAGGACCACAACTGTCCAGGAGGCCTGCTGGGGTATATGCTTGTCATAGCAACTTCACAGGGTTTCCCAGCATCCCCCACAAGATGCGTCTTTCAGCAGCCAGGATCACCCTCCTGGTTACCTCCCGCATGATAAAATTGCTTCCAGGGTCTGGCCAGGCTAATGCAGCCATATGTTGGCATGTCTTGTGTTACAGCACTTCTCCATCCTGAAAACATTACTGTGAATGGTGGGCTGTTCCAAACTGGCAGCAGGTTTACATGGTTTTTATAGATGAATTATACTGCAATTCTTCCATGCAGTTCTTCAGGAAAAAAAATCCTTTCTCCCTTCCTTTCTATGCCCCCATCATCTATTTCAACACAATAATGGCTTGAATTTCAAAGGGCCCTTTCATTAGTTTCAGGAGAAACTCAACAGCTCCAGAAATTAGAATTAATGGTGTGGAGGAATGCACATTAGCGCCCTCCATGAGGAAGGAGAGTGATCAAGAAAGAGCAACGGGTGGTCCTGCAAGGGGCCCTCTTTATCACTGCTAGCTTTGCTGAGATCTGAAGCTAGATCCACTTATTTTGGAGGCTTTATTTCCTACAGAATGGCAGGAAACACTTGAATCTACCCCATAAACTTCATGATTTTTTGTGACCTCAGTATGATAAATGCAGGGAGTGCAAGACTCATTCACAGGGATCAGAAATACCACCTAAGTACATGAACATCCTAGTTACCCAAACAGAGGTTCACTGGGTTCAGCTGTCCTTTCCTCACCCTTCCCCCTTGTTCCTCTAACTCCCTTATTTAACAAAAGCCTCTAACTGATTCTCCTGTTCAAACCAAGCCTGAAACAGAACTTCTACCACTGAAACCAACTGGCTTCAGGCAAACAGCCAACCACCAGTGAACTATTTCAGGCTGTTTGTTATTTGTACTCCAGAGTTACAGTCTTCAAAGTCTATTGCCAAGCTGGTCCTGGCAAGGCTCTGAAAACTAATCCTTGCTGCCCCAGTGGCCTCAGGGACGCAGTCACAATCGGTAACAAAAGCATCTCTGAGCAACATGGATCTCTGCCTTGGTCTACAGACCTGGTCAGTGAGGGAACTTCATGCCCAACACTTCTGACCAGTCAAGAACCAGCAGTTTCTAATACTAATAACATGCCCTCAAAAGGAAGATTGCCAGCAATGTCAGAAAGAAACCAGAAAAAAGAATAAAATCCTGGAGCAAAAGGAACTCAGTCCTCCACTATATGTTAACTGAGTATTAAGCCTGACTCTAGAAAGGGAACACTTTAGTCAGCAGCGGACATAGCCAGGTTTTACTGATCTCTGCCTAGTGTGTCAACCCCAGACTAATATCTCCACACTAGACTCAGACACAGGATGAAGAGGGAAGCAGGACATGTGATTCATTATTCCACTGTAACTTCTTCCCTATACATTTATCATATGGTGATGGAGGGAGCATTCAGAGGTTACTCAATTCTTGTACAATACAAATCCACCTAGAAGAATTGGGAAATTTCTTGAGAAAAAGCAAGTTAGAAGCCACTGGGTTCTACTTTACCTTCTGCATCCAGCATCTTGGGAATATCCAGATATTTCTCAGCCACATCAAAGGCTGTGTTTAGATTAGTGAGAGGATCATCCTGAGAAAGAAACAGAGCCAGAACATCAGTATCAACCTGTAACAAGGTACACAGCACTTCTCTCAAAACAAGGTATTGTGCTTGGTTTGGTTCAGGTAATTGTGCTGTCCACACAAAAAAAGATGTGTGAATCCTCACATAGCACGGTGAAATAATTAGCTTCCTTTTGAAAGCAGAGCCTGGAGACTCATGATATGGTAATTAACACATAATCTAAGCACTTGCAACAAGAAAGGATAATACATTTTGTCTTAAACCTAGTTTAAAGTAAAATTAGCTTCACATCGTACTGATAGTAAACAGCCATATCTCACATTTACATGTCATGCTTATATTAGGTTTGCAATTTTCATTTTAAAGAACTGCAGAGCAGTGTATCTGCTAGAACATCTAAGCAATACTAAAATAGTAACAACATCTGCAATGGGTGCTGTCCTTAGCTCGTGTACAGTTTGCTGAACACCAGTTGAGTGGGAGGAAGAGAAATGTTTTAACAAATCCCTACAAAATAAATATATATAAAAGTACCCATTTTGTCTGAGTATTGCTTTTTCTCCTAGGCACTGCACAGGACTTGTCATTTCCTTAGTACATTTCTATGCCTCTATATATAAACTTTCTGCTGTGGCAGGATGCACTTCAGATACAGACATCAATATGCAGTAATCAAATCCTAGACAAAGTTATATGTGACTTACCATATCATGAGTTACATCACAAAGGTAACGAGATTTAAAGAGCCTCATAAGAGAATATGAAACACAAATGTCACTGGAAATGAAAGACCCCTGCAAACTATTTCTAACATTCAAACATAATGCTCAGCAGCAAGACCGTCATACAAGCCTGATTCCTGCATTTCTCTATATCCATGAAACTTAGTTATTCTGACGATCAATCCTCTTCACGGATGACAAATGACATCTGCACTATTAGTTTCTACTGCTGAAGGAAGAGTTGCTTATAAACTGCAAGCATTTAGTCACCATGTTTGCTAAGCATCTTTCAAGAAAGAGGAAGGATGAGGTGGTACTCTCCATACTGTCATTTGTGCCACTCACATCGAGACCCACCTTAAAAATTAGGAAATAAGGAGTATAATTATTTCACCTTCTTTCCAGAGTGGCATCCATGTTCTGTTTGGGCTTTTTTTTTTTCCTATTTAAAATCATGTGCTTTTGCTTACTGCATTGACTTGGAAGATTAAGCTGTGTCTGAACTCTAATCAACAGGCAGTTTCCTTTGAACCCACCCAGCACAAAAGGTGAAGCTAGGCAGGGTATGTGTGTGCAGAAAAGTTCCTTCATGGCACTGGCCAGTATGTAGCCCTCTGATTACAGCCTTCATGAAACTAGGAAACTGAGCTATTCTAGAAAGCAGTTTCCTGCAGCAGTGCTGAGGAATTAATGCACGTATTAGGTGGCATCACTTACCAGCATCATATTCCTTTGGGTGAATGACAGACACCAATGTTTCACTAGCAACAGACACAGAGGGGCCAGCAAAACAGATATGACCAGTATGACCAGTGATCTGTATTTAGTTCACTGGGACAAGTCAATACTAAGCAAGGAAATGCTGCACAGGCACACTGTGATGAAACCAGAAGCTGTCACACATGGTAACAGGCCCTCATATCAGTGTCAAATAATACTTTATCCCTATATAATACACTTGCACTGGTAACTACATGAGATGTACCTATATCCACATCTTCAGAGTTTAGCAGCGGTGCAGGCAGGGGAGTTTTACTATCCTCCAGCCACAAGGAATCCCCTTTGCCATGGAATTAGAGGCTGGTACCATTGCAGCTTCAGCCTACTTTTCTCCTGTGCCTGCTGTGGAGGAACCTCTATGGACCCAAACTAACCAAAAGTCTTACCCTAGGAAGTGAGACTAGCCGATATATAACATACCTTGTTTGCTATGTGCAGACAGGGCCTTAGCTCCCTTTAGGAAGGAAAAAAACCAGCCTTTCTTCCACTCAAGTGCAGGAGCACCCAGAAATGCCGAGTGGCAGCTCCCTTGCCAGTTTTCCCCCAGCCCATGTGCCATATTCTATTTCTACAGAAGTGTCACCATCGTTTACCAAATTTCATCCTATGCTGACCATGACCATTGCTAGCACCCTGACAAGAGTGTTTGGTATTAACACTGATTATTCCTTAGCACAGACCCATCTAAATGAGCTGCCTGACGATCTGTCAGGCTCTCCTGGAGGAAAGGGAGGAGCAAAAACTCACTGCAGATACGTTTCCTATCAGTGTGCAAGTAACAACACCAGGAGCAATGAACGTTTGCCAAGAAATTTCAAGCTGGAAGTTGGGAGAGGTTTCCTGATGGGAAAACTTACTAGGCCTGAGCACTCCCAAAGGAAGGTCTGGAAGTCTTAACAAGTGAGAAAGTGGAGACTCACCTAGATGAAGTCAGTAGACTTCTGCTTCATATTTACGAAAGAAGTGAGATCACATACTCTTGGGGAATAAGCTAGAGATAGGTAGCTTGCTTTCAGTAGTACTAAGTCTACGACTAGCTCCGAGATGAGCAGAGAGCTAAACCTGCATAAGGTCCTGTTCCTCATAAGAAAAGCTTCACCTCTCATGAACAGTGGAGCTGCTCACCACAAAGGTGATGCTTCTTCATACAAGAGATAGGACTTCCCTGGGGGACTTGTCCAAGACTACAACAGTCTTGAGCCCTATAAAATTCCTCCGAACTCCACTGTTTTCAGTTCCATCTCATCGTATATCAGCTAATCATTATTTCAAATCACCTGTTTCAGTTGAGTTCCATGGAAAGGGATAAAGTAGTAGGGACGGGCCTGGCAGCCCCAAGTCTTGCAGTGCAGTACAGCAGCACCACAGCTGCAGGTTCGCTTTAGGGATCCAAAGGCAGCAGAGCAAACAAAAGCCAAATCACTTGTCCCTGGATTCCATCCATATTTGAAACACACTCCCTGGAGAGCACTGACCCAGATGAGGATCTGCAAAGGTGCCTCAGTTCCCATTCTGCTTCCACAAACACAGGAATAGCAGAGACATGAAGAGGAGCAGTAATGCGCTAGCCTCCAGCTGGGCCAAATGCAAGGGAAGCTATAGTTCTGTCATGGAGGAATGAAGTTGTAATGGTGGCAGAAGCAAATCTGCCCTAAACAGATGCCCACCTGGTATATTCTCTGCTTTTGCAGACTGAAGACTACCATGGCTCCTTCTCTTTCATCACAACCCTAACTTACACAGGGAGTATTCTCTCTTCCTCCAGCTATTTCCAATTCCTTGCAGCACACAAGGTTGCCATGACAATTATTGCAGTGTGACATAAAAAAAATCTATTAGTTAGCTATCAGGAAAGGAGATAGAGGGGGAGGAAAATCGAGAGAGCACAAACACTTACTGTATCTGCCAGAGTTGAAGACAGTAGGAAAGGAATCCAAGTGGTATAACTCATGTTTTCGGGAATATCTGTAATAAACACATCCAACTTGGCAGTGCACAGACCATTTTTCTATATGGATTGTGGTATACAAGGGAGTGTCTGAGCCATCAGTCAGCCATTGTACTCGATAAAAAGATCTCAGATGTGGCTCAGAGTTGAGCTACAGTTGGGGGTAAAAGAGAAGGGAAACCCTGTCTTCTGCATATCCCTCACATGCAGACCGCGAATCTCAAGATCTTATCTACAGTGAGCTGAACAAGGACAGGCAGACCTGCGCTTAAGAGAAACCAGGTAACTAAATAAGTAACTGTGGTGTCAGGGAATCACTGACACCAAGCTCGGGGCAGGGCTTGCACCTTTTATTTTGGGGCTTGGACTATACACGCAACTTCAGCTAGGCAGTGCATGTATGCAGAAAATAACTGTGCTCCACTAATAGAGCTAGTCTAGAAAAAATAGCTAGGAACATAAACTCAGGACAAAACTGTGTTGACAAAACAAGTTGCTGACTTTTGGGAAGAACACATGTAGCTACACTGGCTACATTTTGGTCGCATACATTGCCAATACAGGACCTGTAGCTTAGATACGCAGCCCTTGTGAAGGAGCAGAAAAAAGTAAAACTGCACAAGAATGCTGCCCAAACAGTATGTACAACACAGATCTCTTGGAAGCTTGAACTGATGGTCATCTCTCTATTTTATACATTTGTGTGTGTGTATGTACACAGAAACACACCAAAACATTGCCAAAGGCTCATGCAACTGAGATGTCATTAAGCACTCACTAGAGTTGGAAGAGACCTACATGGAGGTGGACCTCCAACATACTATCCACTGTTTCGGGTGCTTCTCATCTGGGTTTCAAAGATCTAGCATAAAAAATGCAACTTTCCTTCAGCACACACCAACTGCCAGAGCTAAAGGCTATGCTTCGAGCTAAGTTCTTCTCAGCTATTTGCTCAAGTTTTCAGATGAGGCAGAGTTCTCAAACATGCACTTAATCTCTTGCCTTAAGAGTAATTGAGGCAGAGCAACAATTATACAGAAAGAGTCAGAAATATGCAGGAGGGCAGAATGAACCTGATGAAGGATGCAATTAAAGGCAACTGGAGAACAAAAGATGCCAATTCCCTTTAACCTCACTCCAAGGAGGACAAATGCCTTCCCATCTACAGTGATTTTGCCTGAAACAATCACCTTTTCCTTCACTAAAGTGAAAGGCAATATGACCAAATAACTTCCTTTCCCTCACTCTCATCACAAAATCACAGAATATCAGACTGGAAGGGACTTCAAGGATCATCTGGTCCAACCTTTCTTGGCAAAAGCACAGTCTATAGACTAGATGGACCAGTACCTTGTCCAACTGAATCTTAAAAGTGTACAATGTTGGGAAATCCACCACTTTGCTGGAGAGATTATTCCAATGGCCCATTGTTACCACTGTGAAAAGTATTCCTTTCATGTTCAATTGGAATCTCCCCAGACGTAACTTATACCTATTAGCCGTCATCTTTCCGTGTGACTCCTTGTACAAAGGGAGCCTCCATCTTCTTTGTAGCCAGCATTTAAATACTGGAACATGGTGATACAGTCTCCCCCCCAAGCCTTCTTTTCTCAGTCCTGGAGAAACCCAGTTCTCTCAGCCTTTCATCACATGGCAGGCTTCCCAGTCCTTTAGTCATCTTTGTGGCCCTTCTCTGGATGCTCTTCAGCCTGTCCACAACTTTTCTTGTATAGCAGGAACCAAAACTGAATGCAGTATTTCAGGTGTGGTTTGACAAGCATTGAGTAAAGTGGGATAATGACTGCTTCCTGTTGGCTTTCTTTGCTGTAGCAGCATGCTGTTTGCTTAGATTCAGTTTGTTGTTCACCAGGACCCCCAGGTCCCTTTCCACAGAGCTGTTTGCCAAGGGGATAGATCCCAGCCTGTACTACACTTCTGGATTATGTTTTGCCAGGTGCAAGACCTTACACTTGTCCTTGTCGAACTTCATAAGGTTCCTGTTAACCTACTCTTCCAGCCTATCTAGGTCTTCTTCAGGGTGGCTCTATCCTTCTGAAGTGCCCACTCTCCACTCAATTTGGTAACATCAGCAAGCTTCATCAGGGTACGCTTGATCCCACCATCCAGATCACTTATGAAGATATTAAACAATGTTGAGCCTAATGTTGATCCCCAGGGGAGCTTACCTGCGACAGCCTGCCACTTGGAAAGCTACTTACCATCACTCTTTGGGTGCAGCCTGTAAGCCAATTCCCCACCCACCACATAGACCACTTGTCTAGACCGTAACCCATCACTTTCTCTACGAAGAGGCTATGGGGAACTGTATCTGGAGAAATCCAGACAGATAACGTCCACTGTTTGACCCACCTAACTGTTTCTCACTTCGCTTGGGTTTGGCTTAGGGTTTTGTTTATAACTGAGAGCACTGTAGCATTTACCCAGATGGGTTTGTCAGATATACATTGCTTAGCTGCTTTTATTTTCCCAACATCAAGCACTGAAAATGTAGCTTTAATAATTCCTTTTTTCATTGCTGCTGTTTATGTAAACAGGCGCAGTCTCTCCCCAGTGTTAATTCAACATGTGCTGACTCAATACACTAAAACTGATCTGATAATATAATTAACTGCTCCGCAACACAGCAAAGATCTAAAAGGTTACTAAGAAGCAGATCAGGCATTGTGCAATTCAATGCCCTAAGGATACAGCTAATTTAATAGCCTCATTTATATATTGTCTATTTGCACAGTAATCCAAGAGCCCACGTCTATTACTGATGGGCTTCTATGTTTATCTCTCTAGCTAATGTTGACTGTGTATGTGCTTTGTAACACTCAGCCCATGAGATCAGATGGTCAAACTTTGTGTATTAGCCCCAGTAATGACACATGAATTATACTCCTGGTAACATTTCACTCCACATGTGCACAGATATAGTGAAACTGGGCCTCAGCAGACTGCCGGAATGCCAGTAGGATGAGAACCCAGTCTGGTCTTCCATTGCCCTGCTTGGTCACAACACTGCTGGCAGAACAAACCACTGAATGCTTATTCTCATCATTCACTTAGCAATCTTGTCTCCAAGACACAAAGGAAGCAAACTTTGGAGCAGCCGGGTATCATGTTACCAGTGGCAATTTTTAAAATAAAACTGAGTGTTACTGCAAATGCTTTTCGGGCACCTGATCCCTGCACATGCTAGGAGAAGCCCAGGACTTCAGATGGCTCAATGCTAAGGTGGAAGTATATTACAACTGTCCAGTGAGAGCACACAGACCCCTCAATGAGCTTTTGCACTTGAACACTAAGTAACTGGCCTCTATCCAACTCTTCCCAGAAATGTTAAGTCTGATTTGACTCACTAGTCTGTGACATTAGCACAGAACTAGTCTCACATTTGCTGTTACTGAATTTGCCACCTTTTGCTCATCAGCTGGGATTGCAGCACGTGTGTCTCATTTAAGGCAGTCTGAAAGCAGGGAAAGTCAAGCAGGAAGCTCATTAAGTTCACGCTTCACTAAGAAGCCTGAATGTACTGATTCATCCCTCCTTCCTTCCCCTCAATCCTGCAACTGCCAACTTGTGCTGAAGTTCTCCGATTACGCTCATCAAGCTAATTCTTCTCCCTCTTTACTTCCAAGCAGCCGTGCATCTGGTATGACAGAGGAATTTGAGTTGTACCTTTCGTAGCTTCCCGTAGTCAATGAGCTCTGGACGGTGTCTATGAATCAAAGCGCAAAAACCAAGGCCATCCTTCCAACTACAAGAGAGACAGAAAAGAGCACGATGAACAGCGCCCAGCCAGGGAGAAATACAGTGATAAGCATAAGCATGAGGGAAGACAGCAGGATGACTAATTCTGGTTCAGTTTCTAGCTAGCAGAGCTTCTGTAAGTGCTGGGAAGAAGGCAAGTCTTGTACCTGCATGAAAATACAATAAATCCACAATGATTAGGACTTGCCCTTTGCATTGTCACCTCCTTTTTGCCAGTTCTCTGTGCTGAACTCTTTGTGCATGTCCTGTGGAGCACGCAAGGACAGGTATAGTGCTTTGTGTTGAAAAATGTGTAGATACAAGTCCTAAAGAAGGAACAAGGCAGATGCTTATAACTAGCTCCACTACAGTACTGGCTAGTGTGGATGGCACTTAAACTCTCAAAGAAGTGCTTTATATTTTTACATGGTTCATACAGCTCTTCAAGATATGCTGGATAAAGCACTATTATGCACAATCTTCACTGGACTATTTGCCAGTTTGGAAATATTAAAGAGCAGAGCAAGAAAACCCTTCATCCCTTCCCAACTCTGCCATACTCCAAAGTTTCTGGTGCAGCCATGATTTCATGGCTCCTACAGTGTTCTGAGTTTTCACAGAGCAAAAGCTGTCTTGCTCAGCCCATGACACACATGCTGCTCTCAGGAGACTTAATGCTCTGAAGAGCTCCACAAAAGCAACAGTTGTGACTCGAGTGAAGAACTGGGGTGTAGGTATTTGGATGCTCTTACAATCTCTGCCTTCAATTTCCCATATGTCCCTCTGGACTACACTGCTACTGTGTAACATGCATCGGCATTACCTTGGGAGGTCTGCTGCATATACCAAGAGACATAAATAAAGAACACAGATTCTAAAGCAAAGTTCTTTCCTATAACTCACCTGATATGGAAGTTCTGGATGTTTACATTTTTGTAGGGGGCTGTCTTCCTCTGACACCATAACAAAAGCCCTTCTTTAGCAGATGTCTCTAGAGAAAGAAAGCAAGTACACCAATTAACTCATTTTCTTAGAAACTAGGAGTCTCCAGAGGATATCCTAGCAAAACATGATCAGCTCCTCTTTGATAGAAACTGCACTGAAAACTGCTTTATTTGATCTCACTCGTCAGAAAATTCCTTGTTTGGAAGATTCTACTGGAATAGTTTTGTTACTATGATTTTCTTAATGAGGTTCAGTAATAGGAGATAGCTTTTTGGGATTAAAGAGGAGAGCTTTGTAGCACTTGTAAGAGACAAGTCCATTTTCAGTGCTAACTCCTCAGTCAGCCAGCAAGAAATGCAATAGATTCCAACACCAAAGTTGGCTTTCAGCCTTGTCATCCTTTGGAGTTGCTCTTAAAATCTCTTACAAAAAGATGTGAAAAACTCTTCTCAGTATACCTGAACCTGGCCAGAAATGTCAGTGTGATGACAGGGCAGCTTGGGAAGGGCAGCTCCCTCGGATCTTCCAGTGACTCACCTAAGAGCACATTCTGGGCCTTTCAAGTGGCAAAGTCATTTAGTTGCCCTAGTTGTTCATTGTTAAACAGTGGCTGGGAACAATTAAGATTTACCTTCAACTGAGATATCTTGAATGGCAAAACGAAGGATGATGGTCCAGATCATTCCAAGAGTCATTTTAACATTGCCATCCACAATTTCTATGGGAAAAAAAAAAAGGCAGAAAGAGAAGAAATAAGATGCACCAAGTTGAAAGTGCAAATTCTAGTAAAAGAGAAGCACTGGGGAGCATTCCCTTTTGCAGATGAGAGAAATGGAATTCCAGCCTCCCCAGATTTTCTTCTGGTAACGACACAGTCTTGCCCAGTAGTACCCAGTCATCAGACTGGTTCTCCTGCAGTATAACACTGAGCATACAACAGCCACTGATGATCTGAAACACCAGGAATAAGGACCAATTCAGATCAGTGTAATTCTCCACAGGGGCTTAAAACCATCTTGTTCAGGTATAATTCCTACCACTTAGAAGCTGCATCAGCCAAACTGGGAAAAATAAAAGCCTTCCTCTCTCATTCTGGTATGTCTACTCCAAGTCACCTATATAACTGCCCCAGAGTAATTACACCAGAAGAAGAACCAGAGAGACTTCCCAGTGCAGGCGAGGTCTGACAGCTGGTTTTGTTGCGTGAACAAGACGGTACCAGGAAAACCAAGAAACATCAATATTTTAATTTCAAACAAGCCTAAATGTATGACACTGCCTGTACAGGACTTCTTTCAGTCCTATAATTGGAAAAGACAAAACAGAGCATCCCTCAAAGTACGTACATCCTGCTTGAAGAGGAAGCAAAGACTCATGCTGACTGACCTGAGCAGACCATAACATAAACTAAGATGTTAAGGAGATTGGGATTTATTGCTCACTGGACCCTGCAACATAAATCAGCAATGGGTCAACAACTTGGAGGTTTCAGAAAGCAACTGCTTGCTTGTGTGAGGTATGATATGTTTAGGATGGCAGATCAAGGTTTTGGGGGGAGGTGCTGGGGAGGGTAGGCTGGCCCAGAAAGCGGCTTCCACCATGTATAGATTAGCACCCAACAGTCTAAACTGTGAACAGCTGGGTCTCAAATGCTGATCCTCAGCATCTACAAAAATTCCACACAGACTATATATACACATCATAAAATTTACAGCCTTCACTTTTTTGGATACTGAAACTAGCTGAGCTGCCTTCTCCTACTCATTCTCTGGCACGTTCCTACGTGGCAGAAGGATCTTTCACAAACAACTGAGAAGTTACAAGAGTATTTTCAGTGAGAAAAGGGTTAGAATTAACCTACTGTTTGGGGGTAGAATGATTCGAGTCCCAACAAGGCTGCCATAAACCATTTTTGTACTACTATAGACACTTTTGTGGCACCGCTCCCATAAAGCTGCCCAGCAGGAACACACCATGCTCTGGGGCAAGTAGGAATTTGCAGTGCAGGCAACTGCCACCTGTCTAGATCCAGTATTAAAAGTAACATTGTTTCAGAAACCGTTTCCATCTGGTCCAAATTCCCCAAAGCTTGTGATTTAGCAATACATGTGGTGCAACTTCCAGAGTAAATTGGAAGGAAAATCTCCACTGTGCTTTGACATGTGTCTCTATTAGGGATTTACAAATGTAGAAGACAGAAAACAAGACACATCACTCTGTTCTACCCCTGGATCCACTTCTTCCTGCACTTAGGAGTACACACAGTTATCTTGGTGGGGCATTAGTTTGTCCAGATTTAAATAGCTAACAACTTTTCACTGCAGGACAAAAGAACTGCAGTTATCGTTGCTGGTATGAAAATAACTGTGTTTGCCTGTTGACAGTTCTCTCACAAATGAATTTTTTTACAGGTATTTTGGAGTTGGGGTTATTCACTAGGTAGATGTAGAAAATGTCACGTGATGGCAACTACACTCAGTCTGCACTTCTTGCAATCTCCACCCCTCCAGTAAAGCACTGCAATCAACTTAAAGGAGAATTCTTGTTACAAATAACTGAGATACAAACTATAAAATTGCTGTGATTGTGTGATAGATATTTGTGGGGATTTTCAAAAAGCAAAAATCCCCAATGATTGTAAAAACCACAGCAGCTGGCAGGAGGACCCCAGGGGATATTTAAGCTCTGAAACTAAATTGAGCTCTTTATTTTAATGGACTAGACTAAAATCTGATGGCAATACTTTAATGGTGAAAATGCTTTACGAACACTAATAAATCAATCAGTGAGCTGAAACAGGTAATTAATATTTTTGTTCCATGGATTTTAATTGGAAATAAAGGTCAAGATACTTACATAAAACCAGATGGTGTTAAGTTGCTAATGTGGCATTACAACTCAAAACTATGCTCTAGTCACATTCTCAAATTCCAGTTCTGTAAAGTTAGCTGGCAGAGTTAAGGCAGAAAGCACCTCTTCTCCCCCAGCTGTCTTTATTGCATCACTCATTTTAAAAGGAAGATGTGCGCTCCCTGATCCCATGTCTGATTCTTCCTTAGCAATGCACTGAAGCAAAGCTGCCCTGGAAAAAGCCCAGAATATTTCCTCCACTTCATCTCTACATATCATCTTACTCTTTCTTGATACAGAGAAAACCCACCACCTACCAAGAAGACACTGATACCGATGTCAGTGACATTAGTGAGTGATCCATCTTGGGATACAGACTTAATCAACCACACCATCCCAAATCCTTTTCTTCTTTTTTTTTCTTCAAAGTAGTTGAAAAAGATGTTATTTGTTAGCAGTGGGCAAGCGTTTTTCATTTCTAGAGCTAAAAACTTCTCCTGGCAACCTGGTTACAAAGTCAGCCAGACTGATCAGAAAGGTCACACGCACTTTGGCCCTCACTCGGTTTTCCACCCCTCTATTCCTCAATGCCAACCTCCTTTTCCTTCAGGATCCCTTAAGCACCCTGTGAACGCTGCTAGTCTCTTTCTAATGTAGTGGAATATGGCCATGCAACAAAAGGGAAAAACATGGTTGTAGAACAAGTTTGCATGAAGCCTTCTGCTTCCTGGTGATGAAGAGAGAAACTCCACAGGAATTGTTTAAAAGCTGAACACAACACTACAAAGCTAGAACAATCTAATGCTTAATTAAAGATACTGCATTTGTTCCCCGCTGATATAAGTAAGGTTCAGGAATGTGAGAGCAGTTCACATATTAAAAGGCTAATAATCAAGACAGTATCTTCTCCCTGACTGTGCTTTCCAAGTGCTCTTCCTAGGCAGGACCTCTTCAAGCATTGTCTACACTTTTACCACCAGCAGCTGCTGGCTGAACAGCAGCAGCAAGTACATGTTATTAATGTGATTTACATTCAGCTTGGGGTTGGATCAATTGCTGGCTAAAGCTGATGAGGCATCTGCATCCACTGGAAAGAAATTTTTTGCACCAATGAATATGCTTCCACCCAGCTCCTATTATTGTTCCAAGTATCACAAAAAAAACCCAGACTAAATCTACAGTACTCTCATTCATTTATTTAACAGCCAGTTAAGGGCCTGACACATATTCAGTTCTTAAGAGCAAGACTGGCTGGCTACACAGATGTGGCTTTTAAAATGCCACTGCCTTTTTAAAATGAATGAAAGAGAAGGAGTTGCAGGGGATGAACAACTGGCAGGAGAGTAATCTGGGAATTCAGAGACACAGAGCAACAATGGTGACATAAAATAAAGGCTGCTCTGCATTTTGTTTAGCCTAACAAAAGCCAAACAAAGCAGTACAAGCATCCATGTCCCTGTCTTCAGAAAGCACATTGCTAATGATAGCCCAGCCAGATTTAGGACAGATGGCTGGCATTGATGAGGGGGATGTACATCTCAGCTCCCTAATTGTGAGCAGGCAGGAGACAAATTTAATGCTGTTTCACTTACTGATGTGGAGACACCTTATTTTCCCCCTCTTTCCACTGTCAAATGTGTGCTTGTTCTGCCTACTGTTTCAATAGGTGTTCTGCTCAGATGGGACTTCTGCAATTGCTGGAATCTCTGAGCTTTATTTCTCCTTTCACCTGTGCAAGCGAGAATAGGGATCAGTTCACTCAGTTATCTTTACGCCAAACTGAGCCATACCTGTCTAAGAAAGCAGCAACTTTCTATGTAGATTTGAGGTGCAAATAAAACAGTCTTAGGGTCGCATACTTGACCTATTCAATCTGTTAAATCCCAGGAGCATTTGACACCAGTATGGAATCTATTACAGCAAAAGAAGGGTCCTGAGGTGCCAAATGACATCGAGACTTAAAAGCAAATGAAAAACCATTTAGAAGCTGCACCAGGCCAGAGCTTTCCTTGATGCAGATTTACACAGATATGCTGTGCGCCACAACTGCTTTGATCTAACGGGCTCTGGCTTAACAAAGATGTGTAGAATCATCTTGAATTGTTAACAGTCAAAGATGGTTGTAAAAAGTAGCTCTTAACCCTCATTGCTTGTTCTGTTTGCTTAAGTTCATCCCCCATTTAACATGGACTTGGAGTATGTCCTGTGCTCATGCTGGGCATAGGAGTCCTCTTCCATTCTGGTTCTTGTTCACTGGGACACAGCTGCAGAGCTTGGCTTGTAAACAGCAGAAAGGACTCTTATTTGATGAAATGTGAGACAAATGCCATGAAAACATTTTTGGTGACTTTAAATCTGATTAAACGTAAGGCTTCAGTTTCCTTGGGATTCTTTCTGAAGCTTATTTTTTAACGACAGAAAAACGCACTCCGAAGTGAGGAGTGTGCTGCCCTAGTCAGTACCACCACGTTGCTGCTGGATGACAACTTACTATTTGTGGAGAAAAGTCACCTAGAAAACTTCCTAGAACAGTCCAACTGGACTGAGGCACTTACAGGTCACTTTCTTCGTGCAGTGTTATGACTGTCTCATTGGCTTTTATCTTCTACTCTGCTGCTGCATGACACCTTTTTAAAGTCTGAAAGTAAGCCCTTTTCAGGTTTCCAGGAAGGTTTACATTCCTTCCACAGACAGAGTTACTGCAGGGCTGTTCAAAGTGAAAGTCCATTTTCATAGCTGATGTATAATTTACTGTATACCAAGCACCTAGATGGACGAGGCAGAAGCCCCTGCAGCAGGTTATGTTTCCCGGTGACAACCAGAGTGGCCTGGACTCGGTCTGGGTGCATGGGCAGGTGACAGGGTGGGGTGGCCCAAGAACTCCATACAAAAATAAAAGCTAACCTTGCTCTACACTTCAGAGCCATGTTACCTTTTGTAGTATAAAGAAACCCATATTGGTTCATCATGTAGCTGCATGGGCACCAGGACAAAGAAGAGGCAGGGGAGGTCAGGATCACATTTCAGACTGATATAAATCATGGCTCCCGTCACAAAATGGCCCCTCGCGGCCTATTTATGAACAGGGTAGCTGCTATGAACCTATACTGAGTAACTGGGCCCTGGAGATCTTTGGTCATAGACCATTTTACTTGCAAAAGATTTCTAAGTGCTGTGAGGGTATGGTCACAGCTGATTCAGGAACAGAGATCAAAAAAGAAAAAAAACAGTGGAAGGAGAAGAAAAGGTAAATTAATGCCAAGGAGAGGAGAATCAGGAAAAAAAAAGAAAAAAAAGGAATAAAGCAGGGAAGATAAGTCTTATACATGCTCCAGACTCCTAGAAGGATGCAAATGTCTGTCTGACACCCAAAGGAGAGCAAGAACTGTCTTAAGGCAGAGTACCTCTGCTCCATGCCCAAATTCCAGTTTGAAGAGGGTCCCATATAGATATGGATTACTGTAACAGATACTGGATTCATTAGTCTATTTTGCAAGAGCACAAAATTACCTTAGATATGCATTTGTGCTACACAGACCACACTCAGAACCATCAACTCCCACACGTTGCGCCTGGGGGAAAGGCTGAGAAAACTGAAGAAAAGTTTTGCATGTACTGACATCATTGAGCCATTCACCTAATTTATTTTGCTCTTAAACACCAAATGCAGTAAAGAAGTGTCTGCAACGGCCCTGGAGACTAGTTTCAAATTGTTCCAAAGCCTCTATAAAGTTAAAGCAGTACGTTGAGGTAAAGGTCTCAGTACCCCAAACACGAGCACCTGCAGCAGATGAGGTATTCTGCCTGATCTGACAGAGAACAAGAAGGCCATAGGACAGGCACAATATCTCGGAGGTGTCCCCCAGAGCACGTCTGAAAGGCCAAAACTGGGGACAGTGTGCCGACACTGCTCTGACCTCCTGGGCTGAGAACAGGCAGGGCTCAGCTCTGCATCCCCATGGAGGAATGCTCATCCAGAATCATATCAAGGGCTTATTTCCTGACTCTGTCATGCATTTCCCTGGGGAAACAACACATTTACATGTGTAAGACGGAGATAACAAACCTTCTTCATGTTCCACTGTCACTGTAAAGACAAACCTAGAAACACCACAGAAGCAGAGTGTCTCCACAGCAACAGTGACAAACATGAGTCCTTAGGCAGGACTAACACACTGGTCCAGAACAGTTGGAAAACAAGTATCATGAAGGCACAAACAGGGTGACAAGTTGTTAAGGTTTCTAAAAGACCAAACTGCCTTACTAAATTGCAATCCCACCTGGGTCTTGGGCAACATATCTGCAGAACACCCACCTATGGGTTTTTTTGCTAAAAGACAAAAATCCAACACAACTCCCTGCTGTCTGCACGATCCACAAGTTCATCTTGAGACCACCCCTGGTGCTGCTCACAATGAGCACTCCACTTTCTGGGGTTGCACAACAAGAAGCCTGGAAGCCCTGAAAATTGGATCGTTGGGGTCCTTGACCTCTGCTGACCTCTGCACTTGGCTCTGACCCATTTGTCCTAAAGCACTAAGGAATCTTTCTCAGCAGCTCTGCAACAAGTTAAATAGAAGCAGCAGCTATGCTTGAACTGAGACTTTTTTTCATTTGAGAAAGAAACACCTCTATTAATTTGTTTCTGTCACTGCTTGATGTTTTCCTGAACTCATGAGAACCAGGAGAAAAGCAGGAGGATCTGACCAATAAAGCCCAAGTGGGAATCAGAATTGGCAGCTTGGTGTGAAGGTGGGATTTAAGCCCAGAGTAAAGACCTAATATATATTCCCATTTTTCTTCCATGGCTTATTCTACAAGGACACGGCAGGGCTACGTAGGCATAAAGGGAAATAACATGCAGCCATGAGAGAAAGACAATGGCTAAGTACAGGTTGGTCCCAGACATATCAGCCGGTTTCTTTACCTTCAGCTCCAATAGATACTAGTTTGACTCCTTTGCTGGCAATGAAATCCAAGGCCTTGTTCACGTTGGATATTTTGTGCACTCTCATTTTGCCTCTTTCAGGCTTAGCCAAACGTTCACCTAATAAGAAAAGAGAAAAACAAATATTAGAAAACAATTCAGAATCCTTTCCTCCCTGCTGGGCATTTCCCCATGCTGGTGGCCCCCACAGCCAGGCAGAGGGTAGAGATCTCCCTGCATCCTTCCTCAAGAATGAATGCAGGAAAGCCACATTCACCATTAAGTACCCCAGAAAGAATCAGACAGAAAAGTATCTTTTTGTTGCATCCCATATAACTTAATAACAGAGGAACTGTCTACACTGAGTCCTTTCCGCAGCAGGTTAGTATCAGAGGTAAAGAGGTCCTTTGAAGCCACACTGTGGTAATGGAACCAACCTCCCTACCATTAACCACAGATAACAACGTCTGGAAACAGCACAAATGGCACAAACTTCCCTCTCCGACAAAGACAGGTAAGGACCTTCCCCTCCAGCATTAACACCGCCCTATTTACAATGCAAGTAGCTTCTTAGAAATCCCTACAGTCAAATATGAGGGTGATCTTATACCTTGTCTTTCTTTTCCCCAGTCAGGAAACAAACCTCCTACCTCTCTAGTCCTTGCACTGTACAGCCCCAACTGCCTGTATAGGGAAATAAAATCACTTGTTTGGCAAGTGACTTCATAACTCTAAAGACTGTAATGTCAACTCCTTTCCATTACATCTGATGTATTTCTAAATCTATGCAACAGTCTCTTACATAATAGTATGCACTTTTAACATCTACAGTGAGGCAGAAAGAGGGAAGCGGTCTAGCTACAGGTAAATCTCTAATAGAAATGAGTCTTAGGGCAAATGGCAGCTCCTGACTGGAATAAAGCTGGAAGATTTGGAAAAGCACTTTCTTGATCTTATTTATTTGAAAGAGTTGCATTAAGCACAGTCATGCCCTTGTTGATAGGCTGCCTGTCACTATGCTCACAGCTCGCTTCTACTAATGCCAACCCAACACGCAGAGTAAGTAAATTAAAGCTTGGACAGACAATTGGACTTTTCAAAGGAACCTCTGCAAGAAATATAATTAGATGGGGTATCAGGAACCACCTGTATGTGACACATAACATCAAAAAAATGAGCAGAACAGTTGCTTTCAGATCACAGATCACAAGGATACAAAAAAGATCTAAACAAAATGCAAGTAGATTTTAGACTTTGGAAAAAAAAAGAGATAATTAAAAAGACATCAAATAGGCAAGTTTAGGTGAGTAATTACTCACTTAATCAATTCAGTTCCAAGTTCCTGCTATATCTTGAACCCAAATACTTAAGTCAATGCGAGCTGACGCAAAACCTTTATTTGAGGCTTAAGGGTGAGAAAGAAAAGTACTTTTAAAAGAACTCTTTTTCATACTCAAACTGGGTGGCTTGTTTCCTAACAAAGGAGTGAGGAAATGCTACAAGGGAGAAAAATAGATTACCTCCATAGCCATACCCTACAAACAAAAGAAGTCTGGAAATAAAAATACTTCAGAAGCGTTTCAGTAGGCTGGTTTCATTAGGCCTCAAGCTCAAGTATAAAACCAGATTCACTTTCAAAATGAAACACTGACGTCTGACAATTTAAGTAAAAGGATCTATTTATGGTACTACCTCCACCCCTAAAAAAAAACCCAACTCTTTTGCTTTAATGGAGCCTCAAGTACACGTCATGGTATGTTGCTTTCTTTTTCCATTTGGATAATGCTAGTCATTCTAAATAAAAGTGGAAGCATTTTTTGTGACAGTTTCCCAATGACATTTTTACATGTAGTTTCAGAATAGAAATAGAATGCCAACAAATGGGTTGAGCCAGCTAAAAAATGACCACTTTATTCAGCTGATGTGACTGTAAACTAGCCTTGCAGAAAGACAAATAAAGACAAGAGATTAGGTTTCAGCTGGAACAGCAAACTGATCCAATTCACCTTGTGGCCGCATGACATGCATAGCCAACACAAGGGAAACCATCAGAACTGCTGTGCCTAGGGCTGAAGAAAGCAGGATCGTTCCCTCTGACAACAATGAGATCCTTGATCAGTTGTTGGTGATGGCAAAACTGCAATCTCCCAAATACCACAATTGCTATTTGTTTTAGAATAATTTTTGGGTGTACTTCAGAAGTCCCAAGACCTGATCGCCATTTCTTTCAGACCTGGACATTATTACAAATTTAGATTTCCAGATAAAAGCTTCATCTGGTTCCACGTCCTACATTATTAATGAAGTAGATAGTTAAAAGGGAAGCCAGCTAGAAATATGTTCCACTTTCCACGATTTGCATCATTGCTTTATTGCTCAGTACTTTTCCCATCTGAGACAACGAAAATGGTCTACTCGCTTCCATTCTCTGATTCTCATGTACTGGCCCAAGGCTGTATTTTAAAAGCCAAACAATACAAGGAAGCATTGGCACAGAAGTTGTTCAAAGCAAATTTGTTTAGGAAAAGTTTCAGTTAATTGTTCCTTCTGTTTGGGGAAAAAAAAAGCCTTACAGCTGTATTTTAGAAGTACTAATGTGAGCTTAACCTTTTTCAGTCCTGTAGTATTATTTTTAAAATGGCTTTGTCAGGGGATGGAAGCATATGCAGTGAAAACTCAAAGTGCATCTTTTGCGACAGTTTCTAGGGGGAGCCCAACTTACTTCCTCCTACAAAGGCACATGAAGAGGACTCCCAATGAGGAGGAAGACCCAGACTGTAAGTGAAGATTCCCCCAGCGCACAGTGGCCTGGGGAGACCGATGGGTTCTGGCTGGGCTGGAAGGGGATCTGTCAACAGCACAGCTCATCACCACAAGGTACCAGGCTGAATAAGACTGAGGTGCTCTCTTCCTGCAGAACATCACTGCTTCTCATACTTCAGGAAGTCACATTGGATGGGAAAACTGCTTCCTACCTGCCCAGCAGTGACATGTCACCAAGGACACGTGGAAGGGTCTGCCCTGAAACAGATCTCCCACACCCTCACTGGCACAGTCCCTCTCACATCCTAGGACTGCCAGCAGCTTTCTTGATGCAGGCTTCATCCTTCCTCCCATGGCAGTGACCACTACAGCAGGGGATAGTGTTCTCTCACTTGCACACACACTGCCTGAGGTCCAGGTGGACAAGGCACTCGACTTCACACAGCTCTCAGCCAGCCGAGCCCTCTCACGCTGAAGGCTCTTATGCCCATCACCCTCCAGGTAGAGGAAAAGATCAGGCTCCATGGAGAGCAACTCTGCCCACACCAAATTCCTGTCAGCAGCTCTGCAATCCCCAAAATACGGAAAGAGAAAGGTGTGGAGTGAGCCAAGAGCTGAAAAGAAAGGCCAGAAGCTGGAACTGGAGGGCTAGGAGCCATTTGGAGACTCATCCTTTTGGCAGGTGATCAGTAAGAACTGTGGCAGGAACATAGAGGTAAGTCCTTGCCAACCAGCAGGAAACTCTATTCTCATGCTGCTCGTAGGCTGGTCTGCTGCTTCCCCAGCTATAGGCCAAAGGGGCTACTAGTGGGGCTAGTAGCTGGAAGGAAGCTTCGTAAGAGCAGTGGGGCTCACAACTGGAAACAGAACTGCCAATGATGGAAATGGAATGGGGGAAAAAAAAAGCTGTGCTAAATTTCTCCTCTTTTGCCACTTTACCTAGGAGAACTGCAGTTCAAGTTTCTGCTGGCTGTAGGGAAAAGATGCTCAGTCCTTAGCATGTGAAGGACCACGGCCTCTGGTGGGATGCAGCCCAAAGCTGCTCCCTATGCCTTTGCACACTGGTCATTTAGTGGCAGGCTGCTGGCACAGAGCTGCTCTGCTGCAGATTGACAAATGCCATTCCTATACCACCAGTGCCTTCGGAAGCCATTACTTTCTTCTTGAACTGAAGGGGCTCCGACAGGGCCTGCCAGCAGGGTACCAAAGGGACAACAGGATAGGAAGAATGTGAAATGAGGCAACTCCCCTCTCTTCCAGCTCAGCAATCAGAAACTAAACTTCCAGGCTGCAGCCCCTCCTCTGCAGGGAGCATAAATAAAGAAAATAAACTAATAGGACTCTTCTACCTCATTTCTTACAGGCACTGCAAAAGCAATGTGCATGCTGAGAAGCTCTGATAATATTTTGAACTCTAATCCCTCCAAGCCACCAGCGTGGGCAAAACCCCGGAGGTTTTATCCTATATTCATAAGTTCTAAAAAACACACATACTGATAGCATCTTTGCAGGAGCTAGCAAAGGTGAAGGAAAGGAAGGGAGGGGCAAAGGGAAGGCAGTCTGAATGCTAGGCAATTTTATTGGAATATGTACCAAGAAGGTCAGGACTGCGAGTCACTAGGTTGTTATCACTGGTTCAAACGCCATCAAAAGGAAGTCTGTGAGTGTACAACCCTGGTTTTTTACACACAGTCTTATCACCTCTCCTTGCCTCCCTCAATGTTTTACTAAGGTACTTCTTTCACTGCTTACCTGAAAAAAAAACCTTGGAGATAGCTGTCAAGTAGTCGGACACTTGATATAGGGAGTGAAAACAAATCTGAACTAACTTGTTCATGTTCAGATTGGGTTTTCTGAGACTTTGCTTTTCTTTGGGATTTTTTTTCCCTGAAGGCTTGAGCACTGAGCTGAGATTGAAACTAGAATGGAAAAACTTCGGTCACAGCTGAAACTGACACAGAAGATTTACTGGTTTGACTCCTCTCAAAAACTTCTATCCTGTTCCCACTATCACATGGCTTTGGTATGATTTGCCAGTGCAGCATTCCCACACTCTTCCCAGAGCTGCTTCTTCAGCCCTGCCAAGCAGTAAGCACTGTTGCCTGAGCCTTCACAGGAGGCCGTGCATTCCTGACGGACAGAGGAAAGCCAAGAGGCAGGAGCAGGAATGCAACGGGCAGCCTGCACAGGCCAAGAGGCTTGGAGTACATTCTAAAAGCACATTAACGGTCACTGCTGGAGACAAGATATTCATTAATGAGAAATTTGTTCTGAATCAGAAAGCAGCTGTTTGCATATTCCAGCAAAATCTGCAGCATTATAGCTCTTGCTGTCGCTAGTCTGTGAGGACAGGGGAGGACAGATTTCAGAGCATAGATGCTCAGGACATTTGAAAGCACCACACAGAACCTCTCTCACCTGAAATGACTTCCAGAAGTAACATGAGTTTAAGACCATCCCTGAAATCTTCCTCTATGTTCTCAATCTGTGTCCCAGCCTTGCGGAGGTGAGAATTACACCATGCTGTAAACGTCTAAAACACAGGACAGAAAGAAAGAAAAAAAACAACCAGTCAGTTATCTTCCCAGAAGCCAAACAACAGTTCAGAACCACAGAACCGACACATTACTGCTAGGTATCATGACACAGATTTAAATGCTGGTTAGGTTACCATCTTTCCACCTGCTGTCCTTGTGGTGTACAAGCATTACTACCCAAATGTCCCAAGAAGTTGCAGTGTGTTCCCATGACAGAGGGAGTCTGAGAGACAGTCACTTCATGACTCCAGCATGTCTGATTTTCTAGAGAGGCATCTACACATTGTGTTTGGTTTAGAATACCTTGAAACAGATTTTAAGGCATGCTAAGCGCTCAGATTGCTAAGGACTCTAGTGGTCTTAGATGACACATCTTAAGATAATATGAGGAGAACAGAAAACACCATTCCAGATCTTCTTGACGGTAGATGGGTGCTTGATAAAAAAAGGACTATTCTTCTGCAGCAAATTGCCTTTGGTCTACTCCATCCCCAGCAAATAACGCAACCTTTAGACATTAAGGGACGGTGTGCTGAGCTCCTCAGCCACAAAAATCATATCCCAGTAATGTCTGTCCTGTTGCCTTCATTTTCACAGACCTCCCTCCCCTGACTTACTGTCCCACCTTCCCTCTCTCCTCCATTCAGAAACGCTTTCTGAATAACAAAGCTATCACACTTGAAGTGCAGGTCCCAGAAAGAGTAAAAGTAAGCTTTACTGAGCGACACTGCTGTCTAGCATAGTCCCAAACTCCCACTATTTGACAGCCTCTGCCAGAAGCATCATTGCAGCCACCTCAGCAACAGAAATCACAGCCACTCTGTATTAGTAATATTATGCACCACCACTGGAGTAATAATATGAGTTTGAAGTGCAGGAGGGACTGAGGTCCAAACTACAACACAGCCATTGGCATTCATGCTAAACAAAACTCTTTTTGGAAATGCCTTCTGACCTCAAGTGGTCAGGATATGAAGAGATATGAAAGAAATTAATTTCACCGCAACTGATGACAAGCCACATTTTATGTGGCAATCTGTCAGCCCATGTCCTGAACAACGGGCATGTGGGGCACTGACAAGGAAGAGACCATCTCATCCAAGAGATGTGCTGGTAGGGATTATCTCAAAAGAACACCATGTGAATGGGTCTGAAAGAGAAAAGCAAATGGTGCCATTTGACAGTCAAAACACAAGAAGCAAAAATAAAACATCTCACAGTGTGGCATGGTCTTAAATAGGTGAATCAAAGAGCCCAACCTGGAGATGCAGAAGCTGTTTGCCACAAAAGTACTGTTTGAAAAGGAAATGGTAGCAGCTAGTTCTTTTAAGGTAGACAAGTTTGTCCAAGTGCTAATGTATGTGTTTCACAGTGTTTGAACAGGACACCAAGTAAAGCCTTTTCTTTGTACAAACTGATAACCCCTCAATCGCTCTCTAAATAGAAGGGTGAGGTTACTAAAAAAAATGAGCAGCTCCAAAAGCTTAGTGCTACCACAAGGAAAGGAGGTCTTTCTTCCCTCCCTCTCCAAGATGTGCTGCCAGAGGCAATTCAACTCACTGATCCAACAAAGAATTGTTTACTTTCTTCAGTAAGGCTAGTCTTCTGCTCAATTAGTGCATGAAGGCAGTTCAACAGAGCCTATCAAGCCTCTGCAAGAGAAAAGTGGGTGTATGTGGGCCAAGCAGGAGGGTGGAGTGGACCACAGCAGTGATGCCATCTTAGGCTGTTGGGGAGCCGCAGCAAAAAGGACTCAGCTGATCCTGAAGCATAGCATGCCAAAAATTTAGAAATGTTTCACCACTGCTTACACCATGCACAGGATTTCAAAAGAAAGATTACCCCAAATGGCAAAGAGCATCAGGGCTTGCTCTCATCTGTCTGGAAGCTAGGCTTCCTCTACTAACCTACTCACATTCCTGCTTACATGACTCAAAATAGTGCAAGCAAAATCTTTCCTTGGAAAAAGCACTGCTCAACAGCTGCTGAGCTTCCCACTGCTGTGCTTCAGCCTTGCTCTTCACTGGGGCTGTGGGATTGAACACAGTAACAGTGCAGCTGTAAATACTTTCATGGCAATGGCCCTTTGGACAGATGCATGTATTGTGGAAGTCTGGGATCTTTTTTTTCAAGATGGTCTGGTTTCCTTCCAGATTTGGAAGTTTTTTTTTTAAAAAAAAAGTAGAGTCATTAAGCACCTTTTATTGCTTTTTATTGTTAGTCCCTCGAGACATAAAAATGTGGTGTTTTTCAAATAAGAGCGGTTTTATTTGAAAACGGGCTCTGTATCCTGAAGTACTTCGTTTTGGTATTACTTTCTTCATTCCACTGTCTGCGCTGTATTATGTGTGAAGACATCCATTTATTTGGCACCCTTCTGCAGCCAGGCTGTTTCACTCCTCCAGTAGGGCAAAGCAGAGATGCTTTCAAATCATCGTCACATACCAAAGTATCACAGCAAGTTGTGTCAGAAAGGTTGTGGATGCCCATGATCTTCTTCATTTTTTGAAAGCAGCCAAAGCAATATACCTAGAGCTAGTAACTGACCCTGGGTCAAGTTACAAAATCCATCTTCACAGAATCACAGAATCACAGAATAACCAGGTTGGAAGAGACCCACCGGATCACCGAGTCCAACCGTTCCTACCAAACACTAAACCATATCCCTCAGCACCTCATCCACCCGTGCCTTAAACACCTCCAGGGAAGGCGAATCAACCACCTCCCTGGGCAGCCTGTTCCAGTGCCCAATGACCCTTTCTGTGAAGAATTTTTTCCTAACGTCTAGCCTAAACCTCCCCTGGCGGAGCTTGAGGCCATTCCCTCTTGTCCTGTCCCCTGTCACTTGGGAGAAGAGGCCAGCACCCTCCTCTCTACAACCTCCTTTCAGGTAGTTGTAGAGAGCAATGAGGTCTCCCCTCAGCCTCCTCTTCTCCAGGCTAAACAACCCCAGCTCTCTCAGCCGCTCCTCATAAGGCCTGTTCTCCAGCCCTTTCACCAGCTTTGTTGCTCTTCTCTGGACTCGTTCCAGAGCCTCAACATCCTTCTTGTGGTGAGGGGCCCAGAACTGAACACAGGATTCGAGGAGCCGTCTCACCAGTGCCGAGTACAGAGGGAGGATAACCTCCCTGGACCTGCTGGTCACACCGTTTCTGATACAAGCCAAGATGCCACTGGCCTTCTTGGCCACCTGGGCACACTGCTGGCTCATGTTCAGTCGGCTGTCAACCAACACCCCCAGGTCCCTCTCCTCCAGGCAGCTTTCTAGACAGACTTCTCCCAGTCTGTAGCACTGCATAGGGTTGTTGTGCCCCAAGTGCAGGACCCGGCATTTGGCCTTGTTAAACCTCATGCCATTGGACTCTGCCCAGCGGTCCAGCCTGTTCAGATCCCTTTGCAGAGCCTCCCGACCCTCCAGCAGATCGACACTTCCACCCAGCTTAGTGTCGTCCGCAAACTTGCTAAGGGTGCACTCGATGCCTTCATCCAGATCATTGATGAAGACATTGAACAGGGCTGGACCCAGCACTGAGCCCTGGGGAACCCCACTTGTCACTGGCAATTTGGATCTTGAATTGAGAAGGAAGCCTGAACTCTAACTCAGGCCACCAGACTGCACTTTTATTTCTTGTATGACTTCTTTGAAGCCATTTCATTTTTGTTTTCCATCAGCCCAAAGCAGATGAGAAAGTTCTGCTTTAAGTCATGGATAAATACAGTACAGCCAAACAGGGCATCTCTACATGTTTTGAGGATGGAAAAGGATAACAGGGTCTATACTGCTAAGACATCCAGATGAAATTAAAAACAAACCACAGATCTTCTAAACTTTGCATTACTATAGAGCCTGGTAGGATAACCAGATCACTGAGAGCATTTTCATTGCTGCAAGAATCACCTAGGGCTTGGTGGAATGGTAAGTCCCAGAGCCAGCACTCCAACTTCTCTGCTAGAGCCATCTCCACCATGTTACGGCCTCGACCATGCTGACGCGAGATGACTCCAAAACATTACTATTACCCACCCGCGGGAGAGCTGACACCTCAGCTCCTCAAGAATATGGACCACAAACGCTTAATAGACAGTGAAAACAGTTCCCAAATGACAACTCCCAGATGTGCCATGTGCCATCATTTTCTCAAGGCACCCTTCATGCCCTACATGAATTCCAAAACCCCTTAAGCAGCGTACAGCATATGGGAACAGCAGGAACCCAGCAGCCCAGCACAGATGTACCTGGCCATTTCACAAGCCAGCAGGATTATGAATGCTTTCAATAACAGTGAACACTTATTGAAATGGGATTCACAAACCATATTCTTCACAGACCAACTCAGAGCAACATCTATCAAAACATAATAACCAGGAAACAGCTTTATGTTGCATTTCTACATATACTGCATAGGAGTAAAATAGCTTTTTACTTCAAAGTAGTAAATTAGAAAGAGATTTGAGAAACAGGAGAAAGCTAGAGAAATGTGGCAGAAAAGTCGTGAGGAGCAAGAGAAGAAGGGACATCTGAAACTTCTTCCTGTCTGCTGGGTTTTGCAGTCTTGGCAGTTTTGTTTGGAGCCAATCTCACTAACTTGGCTTCACACCTCTGCACAGGATCCTTTTCGTTATTCTGGGAAACTTACTGAAACCACCTACTTGCTCGCTCCACCTACTGGGCAATGCAGCCACTCCCCACCATGCACCAAGCCACAGTTATTGGTGGCCATCGTCCTGGGGCACCCATTAAGCCCTGCTGTGCTGTCTGTCACTAGCAAACAAGCTTTTGGAAATGGAAAGAGCATCATCTTTCTGGCAGAGGCCTGGGACTGGGAGCAGCCAGATAAAAGAAAAAACCACACCTGTGTGTGCTGACATAGGGTGAGGCACACTCCAGTCTGGAGGGCAGCAATGCACTGCCAGATGAGTGCAGCACCGTCTCCTCAGTCCTGAGCTCAAACCACTGCTCTGAGGCAGCAGATGTGCTTCCTTATTACCTGCAGATGTAGAAACCTGGAGATTATTCCATCATTTATCTCTACCTCCCTGTCCCAAAGACGAGGAATCAAATACTCTTTGAGTTAAGGCTTATGGAAATTTCACAGAGCTGTAAAACTACTTACTGTTAAATGACATTGCATGAAAACATACCATCAATTGGATTTTCTTCATACAAATCTCACACTATAAATTTTCAATGGTAACTGCACAAGAAACAGAGCTCTGTTTCTTGGCCTTTGGATCTTCTCATACATTGTACTCTTAATTTCACTTCTGGACACGAAAAATCGCCAGGACCACCCTTGCATCTTGTTCAGTATTCACAATGGAGGATGCCTGATGAAGGAGCGTGCCTGAGTTTGCATATACACGCATGCACTTCTCATCATTGCTCTCTGCATCCCCTACTTCCATCTAGTTATGATTTGTAGCTTCCTTTTTTTATATTCCACCTTCCTCGCCAAGATGCCTGGCACTGAGATCAACTCTTGCTGTTGCTGTACCGAGTGCTATACAAAGCTTCATATTCTACTACAATATAACCTGTCAGATAATAAAAAGAATAACAAATATTACTAAAAGCAGCAAACATGTTCTATTGCCTCAGTGTATGAGGCGGGTTTACTGCTAGGGTAACATCTACAAGCCCACCTGCATACCTATTTTAACAGGCACGCACACTCTTTTTCTGACATGACTCGAAGAAAAGTCCCTGCTTTTTCAGAGTTCACTGTATTAACCCTTGCCAGGGCATAAGTTGACTAAAAAGAACAGCCAAGTGATTGCTGGAGGTCCTGCAGCCAAAGCTCTGAGAAACCACCTTCAGCTCCTTTCAGGTATTCTCCTATTCCTGCCAACTGCAAACCTACCTTTGATTCTCCCTGTATTACAGGTGCATGGATGCACACACTCTCAGGTACTTATTGCACTTCCTAAACTTCTGCTCTTCCTCCTAAAAGCCAATAACTTTCCTTTTCACACAGTCCTTTCCAAATTCAGTACCGTCCTGGTACCAAAGTGGCTCAGGTAACATTCCTGAAAACTGGGGAAGCAGGACAGCAAGTCAGTATTTTTAAGTTTAAAGAATGCTTCTGCTGGGAAAGCAGCAGTGCCATGACACCACTGAAAGTGGATCTAGAAAGCTCTTTACTGTAAGAAAACAGTCATAAGGCACTTCAGCCACCGAGCAATTTTAGCAATGTAAATGTCGAAGCTACAACCGCATAAATGACAGATATTTAAAAAATAAATGGACAGCTTTATCTCTTTGTGGCTGTGACAGTGACATTCCAGCTTTATCTGACCTTTCCAGATGCTCTTTACTTCTCTCCTTGCTAAATCACTCTTCCATGCAGCCCTGCTTTCCGTGGGTGACTGTAAACTTTCTGACACAGTCAAGAGACTTGCCGTATTTGTGTAACAGCCCTAGAGAAGCTGTAACTGAGCCAGCAGTGCTTCTTGCCTCCTTTCTGACAGGAGAAAGGTCTGGCTTAAGCAACTAAAGAAAGAATTCACTTCATAGCACCACCACCGTGCTTAAAGGAAGGCAGTGTTCACGGCCACCACGGCACCCTCTTTCCTTGCGTTTATGCTGGGGGAAGAATTTTAAGCAAGTATTTTTAAGCAAGAACACAGCTCTGGTGTCGAGATGTATTCACAAACACTTGGCTCCTGTTGACAAAGGGATGGAACTGCAAGCACACAAATCTCAGCCTAGTAGCACAGTTTTCTGCTGTGTCTGCATATACGCTCTGCAAACTGAGGTCTTGAACAGGCTGAAAGCTATGGGTGCTAGTTCAGGCTTTATTTTAGTGTTGTAGGGGATACAACAGGAAGAAATCCTTTCCAGTCACCAGAAAAGAAAGCAGAATATTCAAACAATATATCGTGCACATCTGGAAAACAAAATCAATTTACCCAGCTGCAAGTGGTGCTCTTCTGCTAGTCGTGTGTTCAGAGGAATGCACCTGGGCGTCTGACTGCACAGTCAGGCTGCATTCCCCACCTAGCCGGAAAGCAAACTCTTTGTGGAGCCTGCTTATGACAAGACCATATAATACAGGGCTGCTGAGATAGATCTGCTAATTCTTGCAACAAACTCTACAGTCGATTTCACGCTGCAAGGAATTTTATTTAAATAACATTATCTGGAGCAACAACCGAAGCATTCACCTAATAACAACTAATAGTTTCTTAAGAGCAGACAGAAAACTGCTGCACCTACGGCATTTTTAAGCAATAGAATTACTAATCAAACAGTGCCAGCTGCCCCAAAATGAGATTCTTGGTAGTCTGAGAGCTGAATATACAGTATCAAGTAAAGAGGATGCTAACCCACAATCCCAACAAATCAATCTCTCTTGTCCCTTGAGCAGACAGACTAAGCCAACATTATCTTATTAACTGGAAGATTTTGGATGGAAAGGCTGGGCAGGCCACGAGACAAATCTCAACCATCTAGTTCAAGTTTTCTTGCACTCAGCACTAATTCATTGCTAGCATTGACTGCCAGGGCCTCCTGTGATTTTCCCCTTCCTGGTGCTATTGCTCTCTGACAGTTTCTGCGGCATCCCATTCTCCAAATCCTCCATTCACACCTTTAACATACTTGGAAGAACTACTGGGGTTTCACGGATGGTTGCTTGTCACTCTCCCCATACTCAACACAGGCCCGTGTACAGCTCAAAAGACAGGCCTGGCTGCAGCTTCTTTTTCTGCACAAGGCTATGGTAAATTTACAAGGAGGTACTCAGTTAATTACGGAGTAATTATGAAGTGATTCTGTCAACACCCTGGCACAAGAAAGGCCATGGCTGGATGAGACACATCACACCAACAAACCTAGTAAAGAAAGCTGTGTGTTGAAAGGGCCCTTCATGAAGTACAGCTATGATCAGATAAGCCAAAACAGTTTCCTGGCCCACTGAATAGTTTCTGTGTCCACAGGCTGCAAGTGACAGAAGCTTTACACATATAGATATTAGTGGTTTTCAGCTGTGATGGAGGAAGTGCAGTCTTACAACCCTCAGCCCTGTATACTCTACCTCTTAGTTTACAGCTTGGTGTACTTGGATGTCAGCTACCATGTCCCAAAGTACTCAAATGGCTGCTCTCTCCACACAGAGGAGCTCTAGAGATTGAAAATCCTTTTCACAAACTTCATCATCAATCCACAGTCACCCAAAGTATCTTTTGTTCGAATTTGAATTATGAGATGAGCCACCATTTGCCATATCCTCCAATTTCATCTTCTGACCTGAAATACTTCCACTGCATGTTGCTTTGCATTTGATGCCACGTAACAGTTTTGAACAGAAGAAAGACATTTAATAAACTCTTTCAGTGTTTACTCTCCAGCTCATTTTCCAGGACATGGGGTGGTTCAAAGAGCTTGGCTTGAAGAGTTACAATATCAGCAGCTGACCTCTAAAGAATTACAGGTCTGATAGTCAATGAGACCAACACTGAACAATGAAGAACTTTGTTTTCCAATGGAGTTGGCCAGTTTTCTTAGGAGAGCCAAAGGAATTAAATAGATATTCAGAAGGAATCATTACAGTCTCACAGCACTATTTTGCCACCTCCACTAAAGGAATTTAGCACCACTGGCATCAGTGGTAATGTCCTGTTCTGGCTTAATTGCAACCATTGAGTTCGACGCATGAAAGACAAAATACAGCCCACATTGCTTCTGAAGTACTATGCCCTGAAAACAGAAGGTAATCATTACTTTGTACTGTGTGGTACCAGCATCTAGCTAAGGAACCATTTGTTGGCTATGTAAGGAATTACTGAGAGAGAAAAGGAAAACTAAGTTTACTTGCATTTCACAACTCCAGGGCACAATCCCTGCAACCTGGAAATACATTGCTCAGTCACTGTTTCATAGTCCTCCCCAAACATCATGAGAACAACACTAAAGCAGTAAGAGCCTCAGCCCTAACTAAAACTGCATAAGCCATGCTGGATTCCACTGGGAATGTGAAGTTTACCACCAAAGCCCCTCCTTGTCCAGAGGAGTTAGGAACCACCGCATAGGGAAAATAAACTCTGCTGAAAATCAATCTATCCTTTTGAAAGATGGCAATGAATAAGCATATCACCTGCAAGAAGTGAAAGTAAATTCAGTGTAGTTTTCCTTTTTACTAAGTGGAATACAGTTCTCAATGTTTGGCACAATTTTTAATTCTCCTATCCTGGAAGACAGGATAAAACCAAAGCCAGACACCAGAGTCTCTTCCATCTTGGCTTTTCACCGGTGTGGTATTAACTGCTTTGGAGTCAGAATGATCCCTTTTACTAGCTAACAATGGGCTAAAGTTCGCTAATTTTCTGGCAAGGGCAGAAATCTCAATCCAGCGCGCTTCTGTCCAACACAGAGTAAATATTTGTTCTTCTTTGCATTTGTGCCTCTGGAGCCTTTAACTCCATTTCTGCTACGGAGCCACACCATTTCAGGAAGAATCTGCTTCTGGCACTTGAAAGCTACTGACCATTATATCAACGAGTCAGCTAGCATTTCAGATTCATAAAGCATAAGCTATCTTTATCCCAGAGTTGCCAAGCAGTTCCAATAGCTAGGAACTTATAAGAGGTCTTCAGACATGCAAAAAGCATGCAAAAAAACAATGCAAGGAGATCAGCTGGCTAGAAGTAATGTCTTTCAGAGTTTATTGTGAAGCTCAGATTAGCAAAACTCTTCCTTATGCTCTCCTCTCTCCTCTGGAATCGGCTCATAAATGTCAACTTGCTTCAAGCTCTCTCACAACAGAAATTAAACAGAGCTTGTCTCTGCACTTCATGTGCTGAGCTTCCCAATGCTTTACAGCACTTGAAGATACACTGTAAGATAGATTTTTACTGAGCACTAAGATGCAACTATTCATAGACTCCAAAGTGGCAATAAACCACCGAAAGCAAAACTATTTAACCAATTCATGGAGGCTGAACTCTCTCAGAGCTTTTATCCAGTCCCAGTACTGATTTTGTGGCAAGATGTCACCCACTTGGTCCCAGGAAAAGGCTAGGGAGGAAGTCAACAAACACCTGGCATGAATTCATAACAAATCAGGACATCTGGATTCACTCCAGCCATGGCTTGTCTGAGTACATCACAAAGGCAGGGGACTCCTTCCAACTGGAATCAGGACAGGGAAGTGGTGGATTCACGGTGCCCCATAGGCAGATGTAAATATAACTGCTGTGCTAAAGATTTGTCTTGTGCTTCCGCTCTCATAGGGCAGGGGGGGCTATCAGTTTATACTAAACACACAAATCCAGCAGGCAGGAGCTGACCTGGCTCAAAGCCCTTCTGAAGTTTAGGTTCAGAGACACTTAGAACTACCCAGAGTTCTCGTGTCCATCTCGCGTGCTGCAGCCTTAAGGACTGCTTCCTGGGAGGATTCACAGGTGTTGCTTTTTCTGTGGTTCTGTTTTAGCTGTATACTTTGATGATTAAGGGGAAGGGAGGAAGAGGAAGTTACAGCTTCATTTATCCAGACTTTCTAAATACAGGGCTAAGTAAACAGGTTGAAAAATGGAAACAACTTAATGTATTTGCCCACTACTCCAAATGCTGCAGAATTAGCTCAAACTGTTGCTCTGGGCTTTTCAGGCTACAGAATTTTAGTGACTCTGGCAGACAGAAAAACACTTGAAACAATCTGGTGTTCTAAGGGATGATGGCAAGTGTCCTAGCTAAAAGAACCTATAGCTGCATTTCTACTGAGAAAGGGACTCCAAAGCACTGTTTAGCAGTGGGCCTGGCAAAGAGCAAGTACACCTGTATCCAGCTGAGTTTCTGGAGGCTATTTGGCATGACTGTACTATGGATTTGGGCTTCAGTCCCATCACCGGTGACAAACTCTTTACAGGAATAAAGCAGACTTTTGGATACACTCCTCCCACTGTCCCTGACTTATTTGCTGTCAACGCTCCAAGTTCTCATGCTCATTTGCAGCTGTGAAATGCATCACACTCGGGTCAGGAGGATTCTCCTTTTGAATATGGTCTGCAACTGTTAAGATCATTCACTTGATATGGGATTTTCCAAAATTAAGACAGTTTCTGGGAAGGGACGACTGTGACATATATGAAGTGTCAAAGAAGTAAGGGCTGTGAAGATTGGCAAGGACCTTACTGTGCTAGGGACTACACAGACACAGAGTGAAAGGCTGCTATGTGTTCCAAAACACTTTCAATGAGACTCGGAACTGAAGGTGGAGACAAGTGCATCTCAGAACAACAAGACAGCATTAGTCAGGGTGTTTGGCAGTGGTCTCAGCCTCTTGTCACATTCTTTACCAAGATCATAGTAAGCCAAAAAGAGATTTAATCCAAAAAACACTGACCCTATCTGGAAAAAAAGCTACAAACAGTTCACAATCCCTACAAGGTATGTAACTGCATCAGAACAGCAGCCTCCTATGCAAGACTACAGGACTGATTCCCTCACACTCTACAATGTTTGCTGCCATCACGATATGTTTTGGTGCCACCATCTTGTTCTCAAAAGCTACATCATGCTGCCACAGTGCAGTGTGCTACAGCTTGATCCTTACAGTTGGTTCTGGTAGCCTAATTGGAGAGAAAAACGCAACAAAACCGTGCTTGTCTATAGCAGATTGCTCCTAAGCAAGACAGGCAGCACAAAAAAAGACCAAGAAAGCTTTTGTTTGCAAAGGTAATGAGCAGACACTTGGCATCAGGGGCTGACAGAAGTGAGACCTGACATCTCAAAGCAGAGATATAAGAACAGGAGAGGCAACATGGTGCCTCGAAAACAAACACAGCTACTTCATATTTAACATGGTGAAGAAAGGGGTGCTGGTGGAGGGACATGAGCTGAAAGGCATATTTCCAAGTGATGTCTGACAAAAATTATTGCTGCCATTGTTTGGGTGAGTGTGATTGGATTGCTTCATGGAAGTCAGAAAAAAAGGATGTTGCAGTTACTTAGATGTAAGATAACTGAAAGGCCATGTGGCAGCTGTATGGGAGATCCATCAGCCACTCTGGAGGGAAATGAAATGTCAGGTCAGAAGACAGAATGTCACATATATTGTTGGATGAAAGTATTTAACTGATTAAGGTGTGGGCAAGATATTGAATGTTTACATAAAGGCACTGCAAAACTAAGTCCCACTGCTAACCCACGTCAGCAGTAAATGTCTTACAAAGGCAAAATATGGAACTGAACCTCAGGAATTCTGAACAAGATTCATCCCAATGCCCCCTCTCCCTCTCTGCAACACAGACCAACAGAAAGGCCGTGAAGAGGTGGGGCTGCTCCTCTATTTACCCCTAAGTAGATGTGCCCCTTTCATTCACACACACAGAGAAGCAGAAGTTGTCACTTGTTACTGCTGTCACCTCCATGAAGTCAGCACAGACAATTGGAATGGTGCTGAGATCTGTACATTCTCCTTTACGAAGAAAAATAGGTCTTTACTGTGGTACAAGCTTGCCAGTGTGTCCATTGTGAGTCTCAATGAACCTGCAGGACTCCAGCAGTACACAGACAAGCAGTGTCAGGATGATGAGCCTCTCAGCGAATTACTGGGAGTTGACCACAGGCATCTCTCCTTCCAGGCCATCACTCTTAGGTGGGCGCAAATGTTTGCACAGCTGTAAGTTCAACAGTGTTTTCACTTATAGTTTAAACACCCAGCACATGGAACAGCTACGAACAACACAGATTCATATATATCAGTGTTTGTGTGTCCTGTGGTTGTGGAAAAGGGTATTTATTAACAGTCATATTTAAAATTTAATTGCATCGTGACTTATTTTTAATTGGATACCGAAAGTGCTGAAGCTACTGTGGGTGGTGAGATTATGAAGATGGTCTTTTCTAGGATCTTAAGACATGTTCCTTGCTGAGGCATGAATGTGTCATCTAAGACCTAGGATAATACAGGATTTCAACCATCTACACTAGCATGGAATAGCAAGCTATTTCTCAGTGTGCATCATAGCACAAGGAGTGATCCATTTAACAAGCATCCTTATTTCTTCACCTTAAGGATTATTGGGCACTGGAACAGGCTGCCCAGGAAGGTCATTGAGTCACCATCGCTGGAGATGTTCAAAAGATGGATAGATGAAGTGTTCAGGGATATAGTTTAGCAGTGGACAGGTACAGTTGGAGTTGATGACCTCAAAGGTCTTTTCCAACCAAGTGATTCTATGATTATATGATCTCAGCCAAGGTACCAGAAACAACAGTGACAGGAAAACACAACTTGGCAAGGGCAATATGACGTGGGAGCCACACCACGGGTCCAGGGCACAACCCTACATAGCAAGCATAGGAACTGAGGCTCAATACTGTAGCAGAGCCAAGAAGCAAGGAAGGGCCAGGTACTCTCTGCATGTATGTTCAGAGCAGGATGGAGATCTTAAAGCAAAGTAAGAAAAAAAGGCAGTGGAAGATTAAAAATTATGATAGGGGATAATTACAGTAGGAGCTTTGTTCCAGACTGCAGTGGTTCAGTGTTTTAGACACCTCAAGAGAGCAGCAATGGCATTAAGAGATATGGAAGCAATGGTGGCTTGCGCAAATAACACCTGGATGAGGAAAGCACAGCAATTCTCCACTGCTTCTTCCAACTTACTGCCTTTGCTCCAACCTCGTGCTTCCTTCGACCTGCCCATGGGCACTGAAACTCCAGACTTGGAATCTAAGCAGAATATGATGCAAATTTAAGGGGATGTAGTCTTAAAAGACTTTATTGATCTCATGACAAAAATCTCATATTTATCTCATATTTCACCTAATTTAACCTTAACTATTGTTTGTCCAAATTGTTTATTAAAACAAGGAACTCCCTCTAAAAGAAGTTAGATGTGGGACTGATAGTAAAGATTAAAAGGGAAAGAAACATTCAAGTTTTTTTTGTCTTTGATTCAATCTGAACTATTAGCAAAGGAAGTCTCAGTTCTAGGTGGCATAGTAGCTCTGAGCTAGTATCTATCAGTATCATTTATTCTTTAAAAAGCTTGTGCTATGGTTTTACAGTCTAATGTTCCAGAACTTTCATGAAAAGGAAAAAAGGAAGCGAGGCTTAAAGACGTGTCCAGGAATCTGCAGTACTTAGGGAGAGTGTTGAGTCTGTTAGATGCCCTAGGTAAAGCCTGGGAAACACAGTCAGCAAACTTACTGGACTTGACCCAAAGGCTACAATGGAAAATGTTTCCACTGACTGCAGGGGGTTGGGATCAGGCCCTGCGCTGCAGGGGACAGTGGCAGAAAGACAGAAAAAGTCTGGTGATTCCAACCAAGTCCAAAGGAGCCATACAGAGCTGCTGCGTTACCTAAAACCAGACACACAGAATACTTTGCCAAATACTAATGAGAAATATTTGATCTCTTTTTAAACCTAGCAGCAAGATTTTTCACTGTCCTGATGACAGGAAGACCTATGGGAACATAAGGGGAAACACACTGCAGAAAGAACTGGGAAGAAAACAATGCTACTAGCCAGTTCAGCCCATGGGGAAACATTTGCTGTTTCTACTTTTCCACTTCGAAGAGCTGGAAGCTTCAAACAACATTCTCTGAGAGGGAGAGCACAAGGGAAACGTAGAATCGCTAGGTTGGAAAAGACCTTGGAGATCATGAAGTCCAACCATACCTGTCCACTATTAAACCATATCCCTGAGCACTTCATCTACCCATCTTTTAAATACCTCCAGGGATGGTGACTCAACCACCTCCCTGGGCAGCCTGCTCCAGTGCATGACAACCCTTTTGGTGAAGAAGTTTTTCCTAATTCCAATCTGAACCTCCCCTGGTGCAGCTTGAGGTCATTTCCTCTCATCCTCTGATGTATCACTTGCACAAAGAGACCAACACTCACCTCTTTACAACCCCCTTTCAGGTAGTGATAAGGTCTCCCCCCTCAGCATCCTCTTCTCTAGGCTAAACAACCCCAGTTCCCTCAGCTGCTCCTCACAAGACTCATTCTCCAGCCCCTTCATCAGCTTCGTTGCTCTTCTCTGGACGTGCTCCAGGACCTCAACGTCTTTGTTGTAGCGAGGGGCCCAAAACTGAACACAGTGCCCAAGGTGCGACCTCACCAGTGCTGCGTACAGGGGCAGAAGCGTCTCCCTGGTCCTGCTGGCCACACCGTTTCTGATACAAGCCAAGATGCCATTGGCCTTCTTGGCCACCTGGGCACACTTCTGGCTCACATTCAGTCGGCTGTCAACCAACACCCCCCAGGTCCTTATCCTCCAGGTAGCTTTACAGCCACTCTTCCCTTGGTCTGTAGCACTGCACAGAGTGGTTGTGTCTCAAGTGCAGGACTCAGCACTTGGCCTTATTAAACCTCATCCTGCTGACCTCAGACCATCGATCCAGCCTGTTCAGATACCTCCGTAGAGCCTCCCTACCCTACACTTCCCCCCAGTTTAGTGTCATCCACAAACTTACTAAGGATACATTCAATCCCTGCATCCAGGTCATCGATAAAGATATCGAACAGGACTGGAGCCAGCACCGAGCCCTGGGGAAAACCACTTGTGACCAGCCTCCAGCTGGATTTAACTCCATTTCCCACCACTCTCTGGGCCCGGCCATCCAGCCAGTTTTTACCCAGCAGAGCGTACACCTGTCCAGGCCAGTGGCAGCCAGTTCCTCCATCAGAATGCTGTGAGAAACAGTGTCAAAGGCTTTAGTGAAGACCAAGTATGCTAATGCTACATCCGCATGTTTTCTGTCATCCGCTAAAAGGCTGGCCTTATCATAGAAGGAGATCGGGTTAGTTTGGCAGGACTTGCTTTCCATAAACCCACGCTGACTGGGCCTGATCACCTGGCTACCCTGTGTGTGCTGTGTGACAGCACTCAAGAAGAGCTGTTCCTTGACCTTGCCCAGCATCGAGGTCAGACTGACAGGCCTGTAGTTCTCCAGATACTCCCTCCAGTCCTTTTTGTAAATGACAAGACATCTTTAACCGAGGGTGACACATCTTTAACCAAGGCCCAAGGTGGGCAGCAGACTTCCCTGTGCAATGGGTCCTATCTGCACATCAGGCATTCTGTTCCCTTCAGAAGGGAACCTAGGAAAATAATGTTCTCTGGGTACTCAGCCTCATAAGCCAGAAGATAAGAAGGGAGAGAAGAACAAAGCTCCCATCATCCATGAGGAAATGGTTAAAGACCTGCTTGGCCAATTAGATCAATGTGAATACAAGTCTATGGGGCCAGATGGGATCCATCCAAGGGTATTTAAGGAAGCTGGCAAAAGTGCTTGCTAGACCCCTTTCAGTCATCTACAGCAATCCTTGATGACTGGGGAAGTTCCACTTGACTGGAGGATGGCAGATCATCGAATCACAGAATCACTAGGTTGGAAAAGACCTCTTGGATCATCAAGTCAAACCATTCCTATCTGCCACTAAACCATGCCTCTGAGCACCTCATCTACCAGTCTTTTAAATATCTCCAGGCATGGTGACTCAACCACCTCCCTGGGCAGCCTGTACCAGTGCCCAATGACCCTTTCTGTGAAAGTTTTTTCCCTGATATCCAGTCTGAACCTCCCCTATGTTTCACCCTATGACAATAAGCCATCTTTTCTTCTTAACAAAGGTCGTTTTGATGGATGGCTTAGGGCGTCTTAGCCCACGGAACATTTCTAGGCTGTGAGATCAATCATCCTCATTGAGGTTTGGTTCCACTTGCAGAGGTTTGTATCTACTCTGCCAGGTAACTTGGGAGGCCAAGGCTGGCACAGGGGAGACATGCCTGATGCACCAGGCACAAACCTGCTGCCAATCTCCTAAACTTCTCTTCTCAGCTAATTGGAGAGAGGATGAGGAGTCCTCTATCATACATGGCATGGTCAATAATCTGAAGACAGAAGCAAGAACTGTAGCAACACCAGTGGCTGAGGACAGAGTGGGATTTAAGCCCTAGCCACAAACACGTTCACATTCTTGCATCTGTTCATTTCTAGGAGATGAGGTCAAAGAGCTCACCACAAGAGAGGACGGATGACGTAAACTGGATACTGTGTGCCAGCACTACCGTTTTTTTTTACTGTGCTCTGCACATACCCAGATCCTTTCCATTTATAGGAAAGGCCATTGGTATAAAAGGTACATTCTTCAGTGGGATAAAGGAAGAGGCATCATACTGAGTGTAAAAATGTTAGCACTGTTTCCAGTGCTCAACAATCCCAGTTAAGGGATGAGAGGAAAAAAACCCCAATGTTTTCCCTCTCTAAGGAGGGTCTTTCAGGTGGGCAGAGGACAAGAAGAGAAAGTCAAGGAGAAAAATCAGGTATTTTCATCAAGTAAAATGAATACACCACTGAGTTAATGATGTCTTACTTATTTTCAATAAAAAGTGCTAGATACCCTTTTTTTTGACCAGCTTTATGACAGGACAGTTCTTACTTCCCACGCTAAATGTCCCAAGATGCTGTGCATTAAATGCAAATATTATGTTGGGAAAGGAAAGAAAAGATAGAAGAAGGGTAAAATCCCATTGGAAACAAAGTTAAAATTATTTTTTTTTTAGACACTTCTAGGTTACTTAACAATTTAAGTTGTTAGGATTTTCCCTTCCTTTCTGTAGGTCTATTTCAATGCTAACCATACTCCTAGCTATACTTTTACTAAACAGTGACTGCTCCCAATTCACAGCTGCAATTTCACCCTTTCAGAAAAGTCAGCGAGTTTCAGGATAGCTTTGACAATTTGAAATATTGGCTAGAATGAATGACGGATATCTTTCCCTGCTCTACAGCAAAGGGTGTGTTTGCAGCAAGCATGCATCTAAGAAATACTTTGCCATGAATTGCAGGATTTTGCTTCAGTGATTGAGTTATGATGTCTCTCAGGAGCTGTAGTTCAGCTGCCTCATGCTCCCATTTTCTTCTGCTGTGCAGGAACTCATTTCATTTAAAGGCAGCTTCCACAACAAGCTACCAAGTAGGATGGTACTTTACAGGCATCTGATAGGCACAAACCCTGGGAGTTGCAATTTCCTCTGGAAACCACCCTAGATACAACTGAACTATTACACACCAAAATGTATTTTGCAGAAGGGAAAGGAAACTGGACAACATACTGGGATTTGGAGACTTCCAGTATCTGGCTTTTTTTGCTGGAAAAAAACCCACCAAACCCAAGATCATCCCAATATTACTTTATTCCCATGGAAAACATATACTTTTCATTTAAAAAAAACCATAAGAAATACTGTAATACTATAGTTAAAAGTACACTCATTTTTTGGTCAAAGACCTTCTTTAACAGTTCGAGAAGGACTGGCCATTCACAGTAATTGCTGAACATCACCCTGGCTACTATGTGTTTCCCAAAGGGTCAGCAAGAGAACAGGGCACACAGAGGGCTGCCAGTTTTGCCATCAACCTTGCAGCTCCTAAGCACAGAAAGGCATTTTCTCCCCGCTGCTTGCAGGCTGCCACAAGGAGGACAGTCACTGGGTAATGAACACAGCAGTTCAAAAAACACGATTGGTTGGAAGAGGACAGCAGAGAGGCATGGGTAGGATTTAACTTCTGATTCATCTGTAAGGAGATGCATTCAGTTATAAAGGATGACTGGTAGCAGAGAGGAACCGATTTGAATGGGGTTAGGCAAAGATTAATTATTTGCCTTTGCTGCTGTTTAAAGAGAAGGGATGATGAAAACTGCAAGATGAGAAATGCTTCTGACTCATTCTGGAACAGGAGGAGAAAAAAGGAGACATGGGGGCTAGTTTTCTCTCTTACTAGATGAGGAAAATTGCAAAAATAGCTGGGGGGAGAGTTTATTTGTGTTACGAGGTTTAATCTCAGTCTGGTGGTGGTGGTGACAATAGGCTTTGATCCAGCAGCAGCTGGAGAAAATGACTATATGAGAAGTCTGTATTATATATGAATACAAATCCAGAGTTTTTCACTCTTCTTCTTGGAAGCATACAGCATCTATTCCCAAAAGTTTCAAGTAGCAGACACTGAAATGGTCACTAGACCTGTGGCTAGGAATTATTTTTTCACAGCTCTAGGTTTAAAAATTTTGTGCTTTATCCTTGGACATGATGAAATTTGCAATAAAACTATATTACTGCTGAACTTGAGAGAATTTTTAACCTCTCTGCCTGCTTGCTACTGACTCCGACAAGTGTACTTTTACAGCATACGTGACCGGAGGTGCAGTCAGTCCTCAAGTAGATACACAACAGGATGCACAAGCTACCGGTGAATGGGAGCATTTGCACGGGTTACCACAGAACTCTGCAAAGCTCTACCACTTTCTGATGAGTAGCTCACTCCACTAACGCTACTATATTCAGGTTTCGTTTTGGCTCTCAACTCTGCTGAAACTGCTCAGAAACCACAGACCATGCTTTAATAAAGAAACCTCAGACACAGAGAAGAGAAATTCCACCACAACTGAAACCTACCCACCCTTCTATTCTCAACACCTCCCATGCTGAGCTTCAACCTTGCATTAGAACAAGTCAGAAGTGATCAGCTCTGTTCGAAGCATTAAAGCAGCCAGGACACAAATGCATCAGCAGTGTTGTAGGCAGCCACTGGTTATATGTCCCCGTAAACTCATAATCAGGGGACTATTTGTCTCCATTTCTAGGCCAAGCAAAATGTGAAACAGCCAGGACACCAAGCATTGTTGGAGAGCCCTGGAAGAGCTGTGCTCAGACACCTTGGACCCAAGAGAGCACCCTTCCGCTCTACGCAACAGCTGAGATGGCATTAGCTATGGAGGCCAAAGGAAGGACATAGGGGTAGCTGCAAGGCATACTGTGAGCTCAGAGTCCCCCAGAAAAGAACAGCTTGGGTAACCCCCTCACTACGCGCTGGAGAGCTTCACTATAAACACACCCTCTACTGAAGCAGAGAGCAGTAATATAAACCAGATGCTGTAGGGAATTTTTTCCCTCTTCGTCTGCACTAAATTTAAATACCGAGCTCTTCTTTTGCCAATTCATTCTTAAAGGGCCTTTGTACCGCTCTTCATATCTATCCCACTCATCCAAATTTAACAGAGAACTCAGCAGCCCTCCATATGCTGTGACCACCCTAGGAAGCGCATGTTCTTTATGAAGTCTTGAACACAAACCTAGCTTTCTAACTACTGCACCAGGAGCCCTCACAGCTCCTCTGCCCATACATCTGGGCATGAAGGGAATTTGGCACGTGAAGTGATGGCATGAAAGCACTGCTTGTTGCTTTGGCCACATAAATGCTAATGGCTTAATGTAGTGCCACCCATTCATAGAACCATAGAATAGTTTGGGTTGGAAGGGACCTGAAAGAACACCTAGTTCCAACCCCCTGCCATGGGCAGGGACACATCCCACTAGACCAGGCTGCCCAAGGCCCCACCTCACATGGCCTAGAACACCTCCAGAGATGGGGCAGCCACAACTTCGATGGGCAATCTGTGCCAGTGCCTCACCGCTCTTACGGTGAAGAAACTCCCCCTAATGTCTAGTCTAAATCTGCCCCTCTCCGGTTCATACCCATTGCCCCTCGCCCTGTCAGTACAAGCCTTTGTGAACAGTCCCTCCCAAGCTTTCCTGTAGCCCCCTTCAGCTACTGGAAGGTCACTATAAGATCTCCTCAGAGACTTCTCTTCTCCAGGCTGAAAAAGTCCAGCTCTCTCAGCCTGTCTTTGTATTGGAGGTGCTCCAGTCCTCTGATCATCCTTGTAGCTCTCCTCTGGACCCATTCCAACAGCTCCATATCCTTCTTATTTTGAGGATCCCAGAACTAGGCACAATACTCCAGATGAGGTCTCACAAGAGAGGAACAGAGGGGCAGAATCAACTCCCCCAACCTGCTGGCCACACGTCTTTTGATGCAGCCCAGGATACGGTTGGCCTTCTGGGCTGTGAGCACACATTTCTGGCTCATATTGAGCTGATTCTTATCAATCAGCATTCCCAAGTCCTTCTTTGCAGGGCTGCTCTCAATCACATCACGCCCCATCCTGCACTGAAATTGGGGATTGCCCCAAACCAGGTGTAGGACCTGTCTGTAACTCAGTGTTACAGACATTACCATAACAGCACAGCACTGCATGCTGTGTTTACACACAGAGCACAGTGAGGTCCCGAACCTGCACAGTAAGAGAGCAGGAACAAAAAGTTTTTGGTAAGCAAAGTCCTTAAATCATCTGAGATGTTCAATTTACTTCTACTTTACAGTTCAGTAGGAAAGAGCAGAATATAATTACCCAGCAATTGTTCCATACATCTACAGCAGATTTTATGTAGAGTTTGACTTAGGTGAAGGTCAGATCAATACCATGTGGCTTCCAGTTGGTTTGTTTAGCTTTTTTTTTTTTAAGGCAATACAAAGTAAATCTCCCCTTTCCTGCCCCTCCCTTGCCACTCTTGAAAAAGACATTGTCAAAGTACAGAAACAAGAGTTGATATCTAGACTTTCTGTAGACACTGTGGTTGCATATTAACTGCCAGTGCAAAATGCTACCAACAACAGCAGCTCCAATGATAGCATGGGGAGGTGCCCTTTTCTTATATGTAAAAGTGAAAGCATTCAAAGGATGGGATGATTTTTACCTTGTGTTGTGCAAGTTTTGAAATAGTCTTACAAAGACATTTTGGGTGGATAACATAACTGAGCTTCAGGACCCCTTAAAACAAGGCTTCAGAAACACTGTGAACCATCACAACACATTATTTGTCTAAGCTGACTATACTCATATTCCTAACTTTTTTTTTCTTTCTAGTAAGCTCTGATCTCATCTGAAATGTGTGCTACAAGGTCCCCAAGTTGCATACGTTGCTCTCAAAACACTTTAGATGTGGCTCCTGACCACAGGAAACTACCTGTGGTCTAGCCTGTCAGGCAGAACAATGCACAAGGATACCTGCTGCTTTATACTTGCACAAGGGTAGCTAAAGCCACTAATTCTACCCAGAAACTCTCTAGGACAAAGGCGCATCATGTTTCTGGCGAAGCACGAAACACTTGCAGGTGCTACATGAAACACTGCTGTGCATATTAACAGACAGTAAACCTGTGCACTTCATGGTTTTCAAAACAGGGGGCACTTGTTAAGAAATGCAGAGGTGCTTTGTCACAGTTGTCCCAAACTGCCACAGAAGACTGTCACGCCACGGCCCTGGCACAGCAGAATGGGGTCTTTTTGCCAAGGGACAAGAGAAAGCTCTAATACCATATCATTCCTGAATGGCATTTCTGAAAAAAAAAAAAAAAGAAGAAACCTCCTTTTCTTTGGCAAGTGGCATGGGATTTATTCAACTCAGAGGCATAATGTAATTACAGAGTTTTAAGCTTTCTGTGGGGAATTTTGGAAAACCCTATGAACCTAAGCAGTAGGTGGCAGTGCTGGCAGTAGTCTGAATCTGAACTCATTGAGATGCTCCCCATGACCAGCAATAGGAAAAGAGCTCCCACAGCTCCAGAGCACCATCCTGGGTTCTCACAACCTTTTCAGTCTGTTATCCTAATTTAGGCTACATGGGATTTTTTTCGATCCTGGAAAAAAACCACTTTGAAGATCCTCAGAGTGTAATTTGCTGGTGTGGTACAATGTGCAAGCACGATAAAGTTGTGCTTTCCATATCCGTACTCTCGTCTGATGTTTTCTCTGTTTCCAAGCAGGGTCTTTCAGCTGCGCCCCCTCAATGCAGCATTGAAGCATGCACAATGGGCGTCAGCTCAGCAGCAGCAGTTACTAGAGCTGGTCTCTCAACTCTTACCTTTGCTTCCTGACACAAGTCAGCTGATTCCTTACATTAGCAGAAAAACCTGCCAACCTCTCCACTGGGTGAACAAGGACAAAGCTAGACTGAGGAAGCCTGTAAATTCAGATGGCCAGCTTGCTCACAGGAGCATGCTCTCACTGACAGGTAAGGCAGCAGGGTAGCAACCCCCTTGGCTTCCAGACAGACCAGCACACAGTGCTGCCCCACCAGGGTGGTGGGACCAAGATGGACAGGCAGTACACACCATCCTGAGGAGGCTAGCAGAGATGAGCCACCAATGCAGACCTACATGAGAGATAGCAGAGCCATCGGCACAGAGTGGGAACCCTCATTTAGAGCACAAGTGTTACAAGGAGCGGCTGAGGGAATTGGGGTTGTTTGGTCTGGAGAAGAGGAGGCTGAAGGGAGACCTTAACACTCTCTACAACTACCTGAAAGGAGATTGTAGTAAGGTAGGAGTTGGTCTCTTCATGAAAGTGAAAGGTCAGCGGATGAGAGGGAATGGCCTCAAGTTGTGCCAGGGGAGGTTCAGATTAGACATTAAGAAAAACTTCTTCACTGAGAGGGTGATCAAGCACTGGAACAGGCTGCCCAGGAAGGCGGTTGAGTCACCATCTTTGGAGGTATTTAAAAGGCAGGTAGATGAAACACTCTAGGATGGTCTAGTAGTGGGCAGGTACTGTTGGACTCTTATCCAGAGGCCTTTTCCAACCTAGTGATTACTACCACATCAAGCTCTTTGACGTTGCTGACTGGTGTTGGGAAGATGCCTAGAGACACCCACTATAGAGAGAAAGCCAGCAAGAGCATATATGAAGCTAGGGGATTAGATCAAACTTGTTTTGATGCATATTCATAAATGCTCATATTCATACATGTTTAAGAAAATGTCAAATCATTTAGTCACAGAATACATGAGAGTACAGCTCATCTCTTTTTAAAAGAGTGCCTTCTGTACTCACCATTCCTAATTTTGCTGTTGCCTGACAACTTTCCCTTGCAACAGTTGCTAAGCAAAACATTTGTAATTCAGCTCACTGTCACAACTGATACACAGTGATTATTCCTAACAGCTACACAGTAAAACACGTGGCTGTTGAGTCTTGTATGGTTTTTCTACCTCTCCTGTTTTCTTCCAGATCTGTGACACTCAGATGTTTTATTCTTTACCTAAGGAACACCTAAATAATTTCTACTGTCATATACATGTGCACGGATATAGTAGGAATAAACTACCAGATTATAGATCCTGTATCGTATCATTCCAGGGAGGGGAACCAAACCACAATGCTGATAAGGATCAGATAACCAAAAGGGCAGAACATGCGGTTTCTGTGCTATCTATGAGCCATCATTGTCATGCTTGTCATCTGTTTTCTCAACCAAGGAATCATTTAAGCAAGGCAAGGTACATGCAGATGACAGACGGAAGTGGGAATTACATGTGTAAATTATATTACCCCTGATACAAACAGCCAGGGAACATTTATTGCCACTTGTTTCAGAAGAAGCAAAAACCTCACTTCAGCAATATCCACAGAAGGTCTGTCAATATCTACCGAAAACAAATACCTTGCTAGCACCTTAAGATGTCTACCACAAGTCTTCTAATTAAGAGGAATTTGGGATTATTTCTGGATTTTCAAGTACTTTTCTGTTTCTCCGGCAATAATGCATCTCAATCCAAGAGCAATACAGAAAAATTAATTCAAGACTAGACTCAAACTGGTATATTTTTTATATTTGTGGCTAAGAAACTGTACCATAGGTTACCAGTCACAGCACTCAAGAGAACAGGAAGCAGAACTCATCTCCTTTCCTGCTGAAGCACACAAGTAAACAATGTCAACTTTTTTGAGAAAAAAAGGAGGGTCCTTGTGACATTACTGATACATATGGATAGGTTAATTTCCAGCTTGTGCTTAGACCAGGAAACATCTCCTACTCCCCTTCAGCCCAATAGCTTCCTAAGCAGGTAATTCCCAATAACAAACAAGATCTTTTTCCATTAGCTTTGGCTTCATCATACACATCGGGGACGAACTACACCTCTCTATCCTTCATCTTCCATATCTAACTCATATAAACTTAATCCATAGATAATGATCAGACTTTTTAGGCAAGACGGAGAGATAGTGATGGCAAAAGACCTTTGGAAGCATGGGGGAAAACAGACTTCAGCAGTTCCTAAGAGATAGGATTCTTCATGAACAGCTTTGGAAATCAACAGCAATGCAGACTGCTGTCATGTTGAATCTCTAAGGTGCACGTCAGGTGTTCCCAAGTGAACCAGTACTAAACTGAAGAAGGGAAAAGCCCCATGCTGTGTATGTGTAGGGGCAGAAATGAGTTTGTTTGGAGAGGGAAAGGCAAGAGGGAGCCCTGTACAGGAGTAGGAAGGTAAATTTGATGGGGCCCAAGGCAAGGCATAAATCTGCAACAATTACGCCCATGCAGATACCAAGGGTAAGCTGTAGACCATACTGCAAAACTTACACCTTCCTTCCTGTCCAAAACCACGTCAAAAACTAGTTTGAATTTTATACTTGGTTCTCCACCACTATAACGGCATGTATTCAGCACTAGCCACATCACTGAGTGAGACCCATCCAAACCCTTATGCCAAGGGGCATGCTCCTATTTCCCACGCTGGTCACTGTTGAGCCTGGATAGCTTCACACATTGATTTCAGACCAGGGTCCAGCCAGAGTCTCCTTTGGAAGAGATGAAGTTATCATGGAATACATTGATTCCAGGCAAAACTCCCCTGACTTCAAGCTTATGCCAATGATAAATGCTGGTCAGCCCAATCCTATCTTTTTCCCTAAAGCTGTGTATTTTCTGCTCTCCCCATAGGTCTCTGAGGCTTGCAGGGATGAGCAGGTCTCTGCAAGAGAGCTGATGGCAGACCGCATAGCTTCACAGGAATACCAACATGAAACACATTGTTTCAGGGTCTCTGGTTAAGTGCTAATCTTCTTCCGATTTGGATGTCAGCCCCAATTATGAGAAGTATGCAGTAAACAGAACTGTGCCATGTGACAAGTGAGCTTAACCCTCTTCCTGCTGGCAGCTGCACATCAGCACAAAGTTGTAGTGTGAACAGCAAAACAGTGTCTCTGTGGACTGATTGGGCTTTTGTCTTCCACTTGGTGCTTGCTGCTGTCTTCTCTGGAAAACCACATGCACACAATGGAAAACTGCAGAAGGATGAATGTGATTTCCACCATAACCAGTTCCCTGGAATTCTGCTTTATTTGGTGATCTACCCTGCTCTGACCCAAGCATATGGCTGGGCACCAGCCACAGCCATGTCCAACAACAACACCAGTCTACGTGCAGCTTCACAGGGAAAAGGGTATGGGTAATTAAGATCCCGCAGCAGGAGGCTCAAGCTGATCTTGACTGCAGGCCAGGAAGAAATAATCCCACTCCCAACATGCTGAATAACCAGCAGGTGGCCTTTAAGAGCAAGGGCACAGTTGTCACAACCCTTTCCTCAGCAAGCAATCATACAATTGTTACATGCTACATTAAATACTGACCAGTGCCCAGGGGCATCATGGCTGCTGCACAAGCATCCGGTGCAGCGCATCGCACGCTGTGCTCCCACTCCAACTGCCACCACACATGTTGTGCAGTTATGACCACGCAGCCCTATACCCACACCCACCACAGCTTGGGAAGAGAAGGTGACTGAAGTAACAGACTGGAAGCCCAGTAAGTAATGAATTTCAACCTCTCTCTCCAATGGGATCCTCCTCCCTCCCATGGAATCACATAGCCTATCATCAAGGCACGTAGTATCTAACCTTTACAAGACTCTTCCTTCCTCTTATCCAGTCAGATGGCCACAGAGCATTGTGCTTGTAAGGGAAGTATTTTCTTCCTGCACAAATCAGGCAATCCAACTCAAAGTGGAGTTTACACAGCATTAAGTTCAACTCGGTACTTAGCAAGCCTAGCTACACTTACTAGTGGCCCAGGGCCTCCTCACATCCTATACACTGTGCTAGCAACTGCCAGAGGAAGTTAGTCATTTCCACATTAGACCGTCTCCCATACCACCAGCCAGCCAGACCATTTCTGCATGCAGGTAAGGTATTGTTAAGCGAATCAGAATTTATTTCTTCCCTTCTCAGATGTCAAAACAGCTAAGCCTCTTGCACTGCTTAGCACGCTACTCCCAGGCGCTTTTTTCTCCGACTTCCTTAAGAACCCAACTCCATAATGCAGAGCTGGTCTCCAGCTCTCTGGGCGGTTTCTCTCTAGGTTGGCTGAAGACTGAGCTCTATCTAGGAAGACTCAGCACAGAGCCCCCACACGTTCATGCTGCAGACTTGGAACTACATTTGAAGCAACAACTGGCAGACCAACATAGGTCCACATGAACAGCAACCAGGTAGCAAAGGCAGATCAGAGCACTAAGCATTTGCTAGCGAATAAAGAGCCAGGCACCTGTCAGTGGAGCAAGCTGCAACAGAGCATCTCCCTGATGATAGGGGATTATGGCTCAGCTCACTGTTTAGCACCACCCACCCCTGTCCGATTATTCCATGAGGGAAGCACCAGCTCTCAGGCATGAGAAACCAACCCACAACAGAGCCCTTTGCTCCCCAAAGTCCCTACAGCGGCTTTGCTGCTCTGCAAGGATGGCGATCAGACTACTGGCACCTGTTTGTGGAAGACGTCTGGTGTTCTGTGAAGCAGCATGGCAAAGTCTTCAGATTTTGAGGTTTCAGACTTGACTACAGACTGCACTTGCTGAGCAGCTTTATTTCCTCAAAGCTTCAGCAACTGGGTCCATGTGAACTGCTTTGAGCTCTGGCAACTTTACAGGGCCTAAGAGGAGGCAGCTAACGTTCCTGCACAGGCAACGGGAGCAGCTCCTTTCCCAGCTCAGCAGCTGCCGTGAAGCAGTTCTCTGACCAGCTATTAAGCACTCGCTTCCAGAAAGTGGGAGATTGCACTGGATTTGAAAATCATACAGATGTCAAATCCCAGTCCAGGGCCAGCCCCTGGGGACCCAGGCAATGTGATGTTCAGAATATGATTTCACCGATACTAATTGCCACAGCAAAACCAGCTAGAAGCCTTTTTTTTCTCCTTAGACTCTCCCCAGCTCTTACCCATTCTCTCGCTGCTCCCTGACTGTGGGGAGTTATCTAGACTTAACTCTTTTCCCTCTTATAGTTTTGGTAAATTAATTTTAACATTGATTAAGTTCTTTCATCTGGCTCACAGTTCATGTTCACAAGCAGTTATGCTGGAGTAATGCAAATAAACGCTGTGGCTAGCAAGGAGGGCAAGGAACAGCCAGGGACACATTTTCCCCGGGGCAGCTATTGTTAGTGCAGTCCCCCTACCCTATCAAGCCACAACCATAGTCTCACTGCTTCCAACAGGCAGATTTCCATTTCTCCACTCCAAAACCCTTCCCCCATAATCTCAGATATCTCACATAGCTAGAGGTGGTTTTAAGGTGCATTCCTACCTATGGAGAGTTGGAAGACAGTTTATTCTTTTCACATGCAGACTAGAACTATCACCTGGTCCAAGCTTCAAAAATTCAAGGAATTTGGGCAGGGCTTAAAAAACATGAGAAAGCATTGCTTTGCTTCCAACCTAGTAAAAGGTATTCAGAAGCCTGGAACAGAGCACAAACCTCAAGCTCCTCTGACTGCTGGAACAAGATTCCCTCTGCTTCGGTTCCAAATACCATATTGCTGAAGGATGGGTTTCATGGCTGGTGTTGACCACTTCATTGACAAGTCACCATTAAAGCGGACAATCCCACTCTACGCTCACCCTTCACTTTCCCCACCCTGTCACCTCACCAGGATCAACTCTATCTGGCTGAAAACTCACTTTTCCATAGCAAACATAGTAGTGATCATGGACGCATCCAAGTGAGAACGTGACAGATAGTCAGGCTAGAGTGAAGACTGTGAAACTGAATCTGGAGTGAGTCTTGCCCGAGTAAATGGATGAAAAGGGAACACCCAGCACTCACATAGGCAAAAGCTAAATAAATTAGGTGCAAAACATAAGTTCTTGGCAGGTCTCTGGAATCATCAGGGACTGCCAATTAGAATATACCTTATGTCACCCTCTGGCCAGCTGTCTAGAACAAACTTTACAGAACGCAATTACACAATACATTTATTCACCCCTTTTGTGAGGCTGCAGAAGTACCAGAGTTCACTAGCCAAAACGCAGAGAACTACATAAACTACATTAAGAGCTCTGGAGTATGCTATCCCCAATATACAGATGTAAAATATACTGCCCATTCATATCTTCTTGTGAATACAAAGCAAGCAGCAGTTGCGGGGTAAATTAAGCCCCAGTTAGTTTGATAGAAACAGCCACATCTAGTCAATATTCCTATCCTCTTCTACTTAGATCAGAAGAGTGGTGGTTGTGCCGGTGCACTGTAATTTCATTACAAACAAGCACCCTTACAAAAATCTTTGTTACGGGTTCACATGAGAAAAAGTCATAGGAGAATGTAACTTACCAATCCACCACACAGGAAGGTCAGAGGTGAACAGAAATCTAAACAAGTTTTGCTAATGCCTCACTCTGCTACAGCATCAGGACAACACACCCAAAGGCATGCTTTTATCCAAAGGACATCTCCTACTGCACCCCTTCACTGATGAAGAGCTTTGCATTTTGCCTGGAGATCTGTTCCTTTGGACAGCCTGGGCAGACCAAATGCACACCTTCAATTCTCACAGCCTGACTGTGCCCAGCACAAGCACTCCCCTACCCCAAGCCTGCTCGCTGCTGCCCTGCTCGGAAGCAGAGCAGGCCTTACTCAGTTAGGGGCTGCTGGAGCCCACCGCCAGCAGAGGACCTCCAAGTAAGCTCTAAAGGAAGGCAACACCAACAAAATACTCTCTATGTGAGAGAGAAGAAGATAATTATTAAAAAAACATCAATAACAAGTTTCAGAAGCTCCTTCTAGCATCACATAATTTTGCTAATGTATCAGGCCACGTGAGCCAGCCACCCACCTAAGTAGAACAGTAATCTTCAATCCAAAGCATATGAGATTGCTGAACAAAATTCAGAGTAAGAGGGGAACACAGACTTCCCTTCCTAGCTCCTCTTAATGAATAAGGGGCAAGGAAGGAAAGGGAGAAGAGAAGGAGGGAGAATTTAGGATAAGGAAATATAGGTAGGAAGATATAAAGGAGTACCAGAGGCTTTAAAGTCAAAGCAAAAATTAAACATTATTTAATTAGTTTTCCATTTACATGAGTACCGCTTTCAAGTGGTCTATGACTAGATGTCATCCTGAAGAGAGACCAGGAAACATCCAGGGAGGATGTGCTGATAGCGGCGCACCAGCACCTAAAACCAAGAGCAAGCCAAATGCATGATGCTAGTACAGAAGAACATGGAATTGAATTTCTTTGCATCAAGCAGATTGTGAGTGAGTACCACAAACAGGGGAGCAACTTTTATGCACTGTAATCAACACAAGTAGAATTAAGATAATGCCGAAAAAAAAAAAAAAAGTCGATTTAAAATCAGTTACCATTGTTTCAGTGCTCAGGACCTTACAGCATCTGGGAACCACGCCCATAGACCAGAGCTGGGCTGTGAAGGACATTGTACAAACACAAGGCAGAAACACTGACCCTTGTCCCAAGTACCCTGCAGGCCACGAGCACAGCAAGAGACTACACAAAGATGCAGACAGACACAAAGGCGGAGTGCATGGCAAGAAGCTGACACTGCCCAGTCCAGCAGGAAAAGATCTCAGCACATCATGGGGCCCACCACATGGATCTCTGGCCCTGGGCACTCTAGGACATGCTCCTCATCCTACTGACTGCTCCGACCTATTTGGCAACAAGTATATTTTCAATCTTTCACACAACTGAGTGACAACAGCACATTTCAGGGTAATAAGTTTTTAGACAGCAGTGGCAGATGTTGATGGCACACCCAACATCCAGAGGGGTGAAAACATCTCTCCCCTCCTGAGCTACATCCAGAGCACATGATACAAATACATTCTCAGAGGTTGTTTCTCCATTTCACCTGCTGGGGACCATGATGCAGACTGTGCACCTTATAGTGCCTCCAATGCCCAGCACTGAACAAGAACGGAGCCTGGAAAAGCAGCACAGTAATTGTTGAAAAGAAAAATAAAAACCCTGTGAAGGGAGTGGATTTTGAGGTGGGAGTGGGTTTTGAGGCAGTGGAGTCTGTTTTGTTGTTCAGTTTATTGTTTGGGGTTTTCCATCACAGGCCAAATACTGCAAATGAACACCCTACTCTGCTGCTGGGTACAGTGTGTCTGCCAGATGGGCAACTGGGTATTTCACTACTGGAGGACCTTTGCTTGCTCCATTAGAGTGTACTCAGTTACCCTTGCTCATTCTCACCCAGCAGGGCTCTCCACTTTAATAGCTGCCTCACTATGGTCCTCCTTCCCAAGAAGGAAGAGCCTGAGTTACAATGAGCTTCATCTCAGGAGGTAAAAATGAGGAAGCAGAACAAAGGCTGGAAACAAGTATGTTGGTACTGCCCTCCTGTCAGGGCATGAAGAGGAGCACAGGAGAAGCCTTCAGGATAGTCATCTCACTGCTTCCGAAAGGAGAAGTGACTGAAGAACGCAGCAGAGATGTGTCTGCTTGGAAATCCCAAGCCCTGCAAAATGAATCTGCAGAGCCAGAAGCTGAAGTCTCTTGGCTTTGCCTACAAAGTTAGCAGTTTGGTGTGTGGGGAGAGAGCACAGGGACAAGAGAGCATTCTAACTGCAGGAGACATTGAGCCTGCTGCAATGTAGACGTTCATAGACATATGTAGACATAGCATGGGCAATAAGCAGAAGGAATTGGAAGTTATTGTAGGGCAAGGAGACTACAACATAGCTGCCATCACGGAAACATGGTGGGACGACTCGTTTAACTGGAGTGCAGCTACGGTGGGGTATAAACTCTTCAGGTGAGACAGGAAGGGTAGGAGAGGAGGTGGGGTAGCCCTCTGTGTTAGAGAATGCTTTGATACTGTCAAGCTCGATTATGGTGATGACAGACCTGTGGGTTAAAATCAGAGGAGCCCACAAGAAGGCAGATATTGTGATGGGAGTCTGTTATAGACCACCCAGCCAAGAAGAAGAAGCTGAAGAAGAGCTCTTCTATAAACAACTGGGAGTAGTCTCAAGATTGCTAGCTCTTGTCCTTGTGGGAGACTTCAATCCACCGGATATCTGCTGGAAGTACAACACAGCAGAAAGGAAGCAGTCTAGGAGATTCCTGGAGTGCGTGGAAGACAACTTCCTCACGCAACTGGTGAGTGAACTGACAAGGGAAGGCGCCCTCCTGGACCTGCTGTTTGTGAACAGAGAAGGCCTTGCAGGAAACGTGATGGTTGGAGCATGCCTGGGACAAAGCGATCATGAGATTGCAGAATTTTCAGTTCTAAAGTGAAGTGAGGAGGGGGATTAGCAGAACAGCCACATTAAACTTCCAGAGGGCAGACTCCGAACTGTTCAGAAGGCTGGTTGGCCAAGTCCCATGGGAGACAGTCCTTAAGGGCAAGGGAGCCCATGAGGGCTGGGTGCTCTTCAAAAAGGAAATCCGCTGGGGAAAAAAGACATCTTGGCTGAGCAGGGAGATCTTGAGGGACATCAAAAAAAAGAGGAATATCTATGAACTTTGGAAGAAGGGACAGGCTTCTTGGGTAGACTATAGGGAAGAAGTGAGATTGTGCAGAGAAAAAATCAGGAGGGTTAAAGCCCAACTAGAGCTCAGACTGGCCAAGTCGGTGAAAGATAACAAAAAATCTTTCTATAAATACATTAACATTAAAAGGAGGACCAGGGAGAACATTCAGTCCCTACTGGATGCAAATGGAACAACTGTGGCAAAGGATGAGGACAAGGCCGAGGTACTTAATGCCTTCTTTGCCTCAGTCTTTAACAGTAAGGAAAGTTGTTCCGTCTGTGTACATCCCCAGAGTTAGAGGAGCAGAAGAAAGCTCCCATGATCCAACAGGAGGCAGTCAGAGGCTTGCTTGCCCAGGTAGACACCCACAAGTCTATGGGGCCGGATGGGATCCGTCCAAGAGTACTGAAGGAGCTGGCAGATGTCCTTGCCAAACCCCTTTCCATCATCTTCCAGCAGTGCTGGCTGACTGGGGAAGTTCCACTGGACTGAACGCTGGCTGATGTTGTGCCCATCTACAGGAAGGATCAGAGGGAGGACCCAGGGAACTACAGGCCTGTCAGTCTGACCTCAGTGCCAGGGAAAGTCATGGTACAGGTGATCTTGAGTGCTATCATGAAGCACATGCAAGAGAACCAGGTGATCAGGCCCAGTCAACATGGGTTCACAAAAGGCAGGTCTTGCCAGACTAACCTGATCACCTTCTGTGATAAAGTGACACACCTGCTGGATGAGGGAAAGGCTGTGGATGTATCTTCTTGGACTTCAGTAAAGCCTTTGACACAGTTTCTCACAGCATTCTGCTTGAGAAACTGTCAGCCTCTGGCCTGGACAGGCGCACACTCTCCTGGGTGGAAAACTGGTTGGATGGCCGGGCCCAGAGAGTGGTGGGAAATGGCATTAAATCCAGCTGGATGCCAGTGACAAGTGGGGTTCCCCAGGGCTCAGTGCTGGGTCCAGCCCTGTTCAATGTCTTTATCAATGACCTGGATGAAGGCATTGAGTGCACCCTTAGCAAGTTTGAGGATGATACTAAGCTGGGTGGAAGTGTTGATCTGCTGGAGGGTAGGGAGGCTCTGCAAAGGGACCTGAACAGGCTGGACTGCTTGGCTGAGACCAGTGGCATGAGGTTTAACAAGGCCAAATGCCGGGTCCTGCACTTGGGGCACAACAACCCTGTGCAGTGCTACAGACTAGGAGAAGTCTGTCTAGAAAGCTGCCTGGAGGAGAGGGACCTGGGGGTGTTGGTTGACAGCCAACTGAACATGAGCCAGCAGTGTGCCCAGGTGGCCAAGAAGGCCAACGGCATCTTGGCTTGTATCAGAAACAGCGTGACCAGGAGGTCCAGGGAGGTTATTCTCCCTCTGTACTCGGCACTGGTGAGACCGCTCCTCGAATCCTGTGTTCAGTTCTGGGCCCCTCACCACAAGAAGGATGTTGAGGCTCTGGAGCGTGTCCAGAGAAGAGCGACAAAGCTGGTGAAGGGGCTGGAGAACAGGCCTTACGAGGAACGGCTGAGAGAGCTGGGATTGTTTAGCCTGGAGAAGAGGAGGCTGAGGGGAGACCTCATTGCTCTCTACAACTACCTGAAAGGAGGTTGTGGAGAGGAGGGAGCTGGCCTCTTCTCCCAAGTGTCAGGGGACAGGACAAGAGGGAACGGCCTCAAGCTCCACCAGGGGAGATTCAAGCTGGACATCAGGAAAAATTTTTTCATGGAAAGGGTCATTGGGCACCGGAACAGGCTGCCCAGGGAAGTGGTTGAGTCACCCCTCCTGGAGGTGTTTAAAAGATGAGTGGATGAGGTACTGAGGAGCATGATTTAATGGTTGATAGGAATGGTTGGATTTGATGATCCTGTGGGTCTTTTCCAACCTAGTGATTCTGTGATTTTCTGCCAAGTACTAAATGTTAAGTACTACTACATCACACCTCCAATGCCACCAGCTGCCCTGCAAGTTCCACTCAACACCAGCATCCTTTGACACAGCTTGTAAAGAGAGGGCTCCTTTCAGACAAAGGGACAGCGGGAGATCACCGTGAACTTGGCATACTGGCTCACCTCCATGGGGTTCCTGAGCTTCTTCCTGCTGCAGGAAACTCACATGGCACCATACAGGGCTTAGTGCAAGAGGCAGCATGACCTGTGCCAGGCTTGCCCTGTATCCCCTGCACCCACCCCTGGATCATCATCAGCAATTGCCTCTCACAGGACCACATGAAAGAGTTTCTCCAAGTTCTATGGACACAGAGGACACTACGCTTCAAATGTTTTAGTTACTGCAAGCAGTTCACTAATTACAGTAGTAATGATTGGATTAAGACCAGTTAACAGCTTTAAAGAAACAAGCCATTAAAGGAGGGGGAGGGAAATACTCCCTAGCACGGAAACAGCTTTCAGCAGTTTCTTAGAGGCTGTCTGTAACTGACTGGATCAGACCATTTGCAACAGGCTGCAACAGCAAGGAGCAGTGTAATACATCACTAAAAGATACACTGGCACATGAAAATTATCAGTGTTGGAGTAGGTGCGCTTGCAAGAACATAAGGTCTCCTGTTCACACTGGCCCCGTCAGCTCCAACACCTCTGCATGACTGGACCCAGAAGACATGCTGCAGGCAGGTGTGTGCATGCTAAGTTTCTGACACAGTATCAGGCTCATGATGCTGTGTTTCAGCATGCAAGGAGTTGTGACTACAGGCTTCTTGGAAACTCTACAAGAGTCATGCTAGCTCAAATCAACCAGTCAAATGCAAACACCCACAGCATCAGAAGGCAAAGGCACTCACCAGAAAGAGCAGCTAGAAATTTCCTTTCACTAGCAATTGTTGCCAGCACTGGAAGGATCACAGTATCAGGCATTAATCCCCTAGTCCCTCCAGCTGCTAGAAAGAAACATGCAGGGAGGCTCCCTGCACACCTGATTCTCACACCTCTCCTTGTTCTTCTGCAGCATCTGACTGCACAGCTGTTCTCAGAACAGCAGCTGGACCAATGGGTCCCTGCAAGAAGTCCTATTCCAATGCACAGAGACTTCAACAAGGACTACCACCTCTAGAAGATGAAGTCATTCATGGTCGTGACTTTTCTGTGGAGGGCCAGAGGTCCCAGATTCACAGCCTCCCTCTTGAAGGGCACTTTCTACCCTGCAGTAGGTAGACTCTCTTTCACAAGATATTCCTTTCCTCTTTTACAGAAATTGTGTACTGAAACCACGATGAAAGGAATAATACTCATTCCCAGATGACTACCCTGGTGGTCCTGACAGCAGTACATCCCTGCGGGTTGGAAAGCTCTGCCTAACCAAAGAAAGCCAACCTCCACCATCCACTTTTTCCTCTCTCCACTTGCCCTAGGAAAAGCAGGTTCCTACATCCCTCATCAGAACCCACCCACAACTGCCACCCCTCGGTGATGACACTCCACCCTTGCGCCCTCTGCACAATCTCTTCAGCATCTCCCCTCAACCCCTCCTCAGCATTACATTGTTCTGCTTGGTCTCCTTGTTCTCATCTCCTTTCAGAGGTCTTCAGCTGAAGACTGGCAGAAATTGGGTTTGGTATCACTGGCTGGAGGGTAAGGATTTCTGGCAGGAGAAAACCAGTGGAACTGGGCATCTTGCCAAGAGTGAGTTCACACTTGGCTCACTACAGCTGGAAATAGTCTCTTCCCTGGCCAGAGTTCCCCAACGGCCCAACAAAACCCTTGAGAAACAGCAAGTTTCCAGGAGTTAGCCATTTTGAAACAGACTGGTTTGTGTTCAAGAACATACCCCACAGTGTCCCCGTGCAGCCTTCTCTGTACAGCACAGCCGCCTACAAGTGCCAGTGCCAAAAGGCGCTTGATGAGCAAGCACTGACAAAGCACAAGGTCCCACTTTGTCTGTGGAGCCAGGTGTGGCCAAGACAGATGCTTCCTCTGGAGATGCTCCTCCTACATAGTAACACAATGAGCAGAGCTAGAAAGAAAGCAAAGGCTTGAACAATCGTACCCTGACACTCCTCTTCCCACCACACCCTTGTATGTGAACTACTCTCTGCTCCTCAAAGAAGGGAGATCTCCACATCTCCCAAACCAGATAAGACGTGTAGGAAACTCACTTGAAGGCTTAAAAAGCTGAAACTGCTTTTGGCTGCAACCAAAGTTTTCCTTAGGAAATGAAGTACTTTCCATCGTGACAAACCCTGGCATAGACAAGGTCTAAACAGTTTAAAACAGTGTGCTTTCTTTGACATTGTTTGGCAGTTAAGAAATTAAATTAACTTGCCTTATTTTACCTGTGGAGCCAAATTTTAAAGTTTTCTTGGGGATAATATATTTAGGTAGCAGAACTCACTCATGTGCTGAAGGGTAGAATTAAATAAGCTGAGAGGGATCACAGGTAAATACACTGAGTAGCAGTAAAAACTTAATCTTGGCCGCTACAGAGCCAAGGAATCTGGCCAGGAAACAGGGCTCTAGGACATACACATCACTTTCCATGATGAAGAAAATAGCACTCCGCTGGGATGCAAAGACCATACATGGTTGTCTCCCTCATCTCTCTGCAGCCTTTATGGGCTGGCTCCTGTGGTGAAGATATAACAGCCCAACTTCCATTTACAGCAGTGGTTAAGTTTGAGCGCTTAGCATCATATGCTGCAGCAAGGAGCAGCAAATGCCCTGATCCAAAGACCATAGAAAGCAGAAGCCTTTCCTCTGCCACGAAGTGGATTTGGTGCAGCACCTCTGTAGGACGGGAGAGTTGTCAGCACTGAAGAACGAAGCATGAGTATTCTGCACGAAACTTCTCTAGCCATACAGCACTGTGCTCATGGAAGGAGTGGAGTGAATAGACTGCCTATCCACACTGTGCTGTGTGGCACAGAGATACAAGATTTCACAAGGGTCCCTCTGAAAATGAGGGCCACGCACAGGACACACACTACCCTGGAGCAAGGACCCACACTGCTGTAATGCACGGTCACTGCAAAGTGAAGCAGACTGCCAAAGAAGTAACCATCTCATACATCAAGTCATTCCTGCCTTGCCATTGATCGTGTAAGCCATTTAAGAGGATGCAGAACAAGTTCTTAAGAACTCTGCCCTGCAGCCTCATCTGCCTATGACCTATCCACACTGGTGTGTTTCTGTAAGATTGCCCAGAAGCCCGGGATTGCTAGCACGCAGAGACCTACTTGAAACTACTCCAATCTGAGCAACAGATAGGTGATATATCACAGAATCACAGAATAACCAGGTTGGAAGAGACCCACCGGATCATCGAGTCCAACCGTTCCCATCAAACACTAAACAATATCCCTCAGCACCTCATCCACCCGTGCCTTAAACACCTCCAGGGAAGGTGACTCAACCACCTCCCTGGGCAGCCTGTTCCAGTGCCCAATGACCCTTTCTGTAAAGAATTTTTTCCTAAAAATGAAGACTCACGTCAGCGGTGTCCACTGTAGTGAGTGTTAATAGCAAAGACACGGCCTTTTCACATGCCAGCACATCCCATCTTGGCTCTAATACCATGGAAAGGCCAGCTTTGCTGTCATTTCCTACACCACAGGGATGAACACATTTCCAGGAGGCTTTCAGTCTACGTAGATAGAAAGACAAATCGAAGATTCATCTGGATGAGAGACCAAAACCCCTTCTGTTTATTCACACATATCCCAGTCCTGAAATGGGAGCTGCTTCAGTGGAGAAAGGCTCCGCAGAGACTTGTTCATGTTGTAGTGCTTCAAAGCAGCAACAGATTTGGTAGAGGGGACAATGGCAGGTAAAAGCCCGAGGTCAGCCAGCTGCAGTACTGGTACAAGGGGTGGCTTGCAGAGGCCTGACCCAGCCCTTACCAAAAGGATACACACACACTGCCAGCTGAGCAGGAAAGACACAACGACAGGAAACCAACATAGGGAAAAAAATGGTTCTGCTTTACTGCCTAATAGGGAGCCAAGAGGCTAAACTGGCACCAGGCCACACCACAAACATCCTATGACCAAGTTCTGGTCTCATGCAGTGAAAGAATGAAAACAGGGGAGGTAACGGCAGGAGGGGAACAGGAAGTTAGCCTTATTTGCTAATCATATTAACGCTAGCGGATTTGCTTACTTATGCATCTGCTGGGTTGGCCCAAGAAGTCCCCAGTTCTGTCTCACAAATCTGGGTGACTCTCGAGAGCCTGTATGTCAGTCTCACACACCGGGATAAAAAAAGTGGCAGGTGGCTCCACAGCCTTCAATAAAATAAACTTTCCTGGCATGGCTAGCATCAGACAGAAGGTCTTGCTGCTGACAAGCCTATCTCGCCACTCTGCACCAACTCATCCCAACAGATCCAAGTTCCACATAACATGCTTCAGCATTCAAATCCCAGAGTCAGAGGAAAACTTATACCTCTATGAAGAAAAGACGACTGTCTTTCTTGCACTTTCCCGCCTAGCAGCTGCCAAGCATACTCTCAAGGTTTCCCCTCTACACACACAGTTCACGCACATCTTTGAGGGGATGAGAGGGTTTTACATTGCTACACAAGATTTGTAGAAGTCATGCAAAGCACATTCCTTATGCTAACCATCATGTTTCCAACAGTCTCACATGGGAAGAACTCAGTTTTACTCTTCTTTTGTATAAGAGCATAAACTGTTGCACTGTCCCATATCCTCCTCAAAAAAACCTGCTTAGACTGTAAAATAATACCTTTAAAAATCACAGCAACACATCCAGCAAGCCTTTGGGGCAGGCTCAACACATTAAAGTGAGACCAATCCACTGTACGTGTCGTATTTTAGCAGCTTCCCAGCATTTTCCCAGACAGCTCTCCAGCCTCTTTTCTACAGTGACAGCTTTCTGCACCGCATCATCAGAAACAGCACAGCCACCCTCTCCCAGCCAAAGTGAATCCCAAAGAACAGCCTGTCAGGCACAACAGCAATAATCCACAGGCAGCTGGAAAACATTCAATCCTTTCTGAGCACAGCCATGCAAGTTTTCACTATCTCTGTCACTGCTGCTTGTGCCACCCTTGAGAATTGCAGGCCAAAGTCTGAAGTGGATCCCAGTGAGACAGCACAGGAGAGTGCACAGGCTCATGACCTGGCTGAGAGGCCAACTGAGCCCTGCTCCTCCTTCAGTTAAAAATGCATGAGACAGGTTGTAGAACTGCAACTCTCACACAGCACACATGAGAAAAGCAAGGTGGGCTACAGCAGGAGCTGCTGGGGAGCGTGTTACTACCATGCACAGTTGTCACCTCAGTGCTGGGAAGAGCAGGTACCATTCTGTGGGCCTCCACTGTAACACACAGAGCTTCTAAAACCGTGATCCCAGTGTTCCTGAACACTTCTACTGAGCAGGTTTACAGGCCCACAACTACCATCCATTTACACTTCAATTTCACAGCCAGACAATATCACCTAATAGAAATGCACCCACTTCCCTCCAAAGCGACAGGTTCTCACCAGACAGCCAAGAAAACTGAAGTTTCCAATCAGCTTCTGCTTAAAGATGCCCTTACGTCCACACTAGATGCCCCAAACTATACCACCAAGCACTGCCAGTGGTCAGGGAGGCAAACAAAGTTATCCTCTCTAGCCTTTGCACTTATGCACAGCAAATATGTCATTTCCAAATCACATGCACAAGAATTAAAATGGGTTGCCTGAAGCAGTCAGCAAGAAATTCCCCAGACAGACACAGACTTTACATCACTGGGCTGGTAGCTGGATGCCTTTGAGGTGTTTCACCCTTCCCTAGGATTAAGAGAATGAACAGTTCAATCCAGTCTGGCAAGTAAGATGTTCTCATTAGTTGATCCTTGAGAATTGTTATAGAGCCCCTCAAAGAATGTGCAGTCTACTCTCACCCATGTCCACCTTCTCCTCAGTTTCTCCCTTTAAATAGGATGCTGAATAGGCAGGTAAGTCTCTACAAAGTGCACATGCCTCATTCATCATGAACCAAGAGGTTACAATGAATAATCATGTTCTCAATAAAAAACCCACAAACGCATATCCTGACAAAACCTGATCAGAGAAAGTATGAAGCAGCTCCCACACTCAAGGACAAACAGCTGATCTACAAAGCCAGATATTTCCAGAGCCCCCTACAACAACTTTTGAATTTAATGTTTTGAAGAGTGAGTATCCGGCAATAAGATACTTGTGTTAAGCAACAAAACCTTGATCTGAAAGATAAGGGATATCTGGTGACCTATATTGCCTGTCTGTTTGACTGTAAAAGAGCAGCTTAGCAAGCAGCTTTACAAACTTCACCATTCTGCTTCTGTACTGATACTGGTCTGGTGCGAAATGAAGGACAGAGGATCCTTGGGTGCATCAGGGACACTCTTCCTACAGCTCACTGACAGTGTGAACAAAGACCATGCAAAGACCATCCCTTGCTATGCCCCATCGAGTATAACACAGTATCGCAGTGGAAGCAAAGAGAACCAATGCCATGCATGCACCAACAACATGGTAATGGCTGAATGGTACTGAAAGAAATTCTAGCAAACTACAGATTAAGTGTGGTACTGCACCTCCTTGTGGGTCCACAGCGACTACCACAACTTTAGCCTTCCAGAAATCTAGGCACCCTGTCTGGGTCAAAACAGACCTTATCTGGACAAGGGGATACTCAATAAAAGCAAAAAGAAAGCTGTGGTTGTGACTTCTACATTTTGTTAGAGATTAGTCACACTCGTATCACCTGATCTGAGCACACTACCAGCAGGCTTGGAGGTGGGGTGTTTCCATTAGGGACTTAGCTCCGTTTAATGGGTACTTTCTATCATTAACAACCCCACCTCAAACAGAGAGGTGATTAGCACAGCAAAATTGAAATCATAACAAGAGCAGTAAGACCTGTTGGATGCAGACACAGCAGGGCCACAAGAGCCATGGCTTTTTAGGTTACGGGATCACCCTTGTATTTATGTGTATCTTTTACATGCAGTGCATGTCACAGAGTGGCAAGAGAGGTTCTGGGAGACTGCCATTTCTACAGGGAATTTCTGTCAGTTCATGAATAACTACACTTAGTAAGTATCTCTTTAGGGCAGAAAAGGTGCTCCCAAAGCCTGTGCTATCACTGCTTCAGCAGCACCATAAATCTGAACAGCGCAGCTTTCTCAGACAGAGATATCATCTACTGCCATGTTGCCACAGAAATTACAACCTGGTGAAGCAGAACAGCACTAGATAAAGACAAGGCAGACTTATTTAATTCTTTTTTTTTTTTTTTTAAAGAAAAGCATTACTATTGTTATTTACAGCATTTAAGTTGTATATGGCTGTCTTCTACACGCTGCACACTTCTACACACCGCTTCCTATTCATATTGTCAAGACAGCAGCTGTCAGGTCAGAAAGGTAATTCAGCATTTCAAGGTCTCTCCCCAGATCTATAGTTTGGACAAGTTGCTTCAGGACAGATTTTAAAATAAACCCTAAATGAGGTGCACTTTGAGCAACCAGTTTATGAAATGAGGGTGGCCAACACGACAGTCCAAGGCATGCAGGGCCCAAGGGCTGATCTACACCAGCACCCCACAGCAGCACCAGCTTCACCTCAGTGTCATTCCTGACTTCCCTGGGACTCTCAAGAGAAGGTAGCAGAAGGTTGCCCTTCTTACTATTACCCTTTGCCTCACCTGAGAGGTCAAACCAGGCGTGCTGAACACCAAGTGGCTTGCTCAGTTCCTCAAGGCCAACTCCAGCTCTTTCACCAAATTCCCCATCTAAGGAAAAAATTGAACACCAAAGCTGGCCATTTGTCATCAAGAGGGATAAACGTCCTTGTAGGCACAAGTGACAATCCCTTGGCCAGTAAATATCTGTGTATATACTTTTTAGATAGCGAACTTTATTATCTTGACAGCTAGGCGAGATCATCGCAATGGCTTTCGGCAAGATTTGCTTTGCAACACTGGGAGATAGCAGGACGAATCTTATTATGCCTTGGCTAGTGCTACTTCGAGGCCTGACGCCAGATAGGAAAGAAGAGAGAAGTGAGAGGAAAGAAAAGCCTATTAGAAGCTACCAAGATGAGTTCAACAGTGCAAAGGAGAAATTATTTTAACCTGTGGAAGAGACCTCCCTGGACCTGCTGGACATGCCATTTTTGTGCTGGCCTCTTCTCCCAAGTGACAGGGGACAGGACAAGAGGGAATGGCCTCAAGCTCTGCCAGGGGAGGTTCAAGCTGTACATCAGCAAAATTTTTTTTTCACGGAAAGGGTCATTGGGCACTGCCACAGGCTGCCCAGGGAGGTGGTTGAGTCACCTTCCCTGGAGGTGTTTAAAAGACAGTGGATGAGGTGCTGAGGGGTATGGTTTAGTGATTGATAGGAATGGCTGGACTTGATGATCCTGTGGGTCTTTTCCAACCTAGTGATTCTATGATTCCGTGAAAAGGCAGAGCAGAGGCTTATATCAAGTGACAAGTACCTGGATTTGTTCTGCACGTTGTATTTTTTGCTGCTTATGAGTAGTAATGCTGCAATGAGCTCTTTAAAACCTCTTAAAGTCTGATAGACATGAAAATCAGGCTTTGCGTGGAAAGCTGCTTCCCTCCCAGGAACTGTCACTTTATCCTTATATCGTAAAACAGTAACTCCCCAGAAAAGGGCAGGTGGGAAGAGCTGTGAGACCAGAATGCCTCCTCCACATCACATTCAAGAGGCCAAGCTTCACTTTCCAAATACAAAATTCACTCTGCAGCTCACCTACTTACGAATCTCAAAGCGGCTTGTGAGATCATATCTCAAGCACCACTGAACACAGTGAAGGCTGTCATTATCTATCCCTCAATACAGAGGGGAAACCTGTGAACCAGCTCCCAGAAACTCAATAAACTTCCCATACTGTTCAGGCCATTACTAAAAATGAGCAGATCATCTTGCTTGAACATCTGCCATGAGCTCTGCTGAGCCTATGCAGCCAGGAAAAGGGAAGCTGGATTCAATTAATCTTTGAGCAACATCTCTAGACTGTTTGCTTCCCAAGCCTCAATTAGTCCCAGCTGTGCAAAGCCATGCAGGACAGTACTGTGGCACAGCTATCCCCAGCCAGCAGGGCCTTTTACTGAGCCACGACATGAGGGGCTGGGTTGGAAACAACCTGCAAGACACGGCCACCTTTTGCAGACATTTGTTCACTCGATTATTGGCCACATCACCGCTTTAGACACGCTGTCTCCCCTCCCAGAGAAGGCCCAGAAAGTTTCAAGTCTGCCTCACTGGCTGGCCTCAGCGCTATAAATATTACTGAATTACTGTCACTATACTTCAATCAGATTTAGTACTGTCTAACTGAAGTACTAAATGAGATAGATCTCTGTCAGAAATTCTTCAGCTATTCCTTCAGTGAAGGAAAGCCTAAAACACATGACTCAACCAGGCCAGACTAAGCATGAAGAGAGCCTACAGGAATATCTGGCAGGCCCGAATCTCTCCCGTTCGACTCCGTAAGCTATTGACTAATGTGTACAGTAATTAAGATTTAACTGTAATTACTGCAAAGATTTCATTTCACAGGTAAGAAGGGGTGACATTTTTATCACAGCATACATCCAGACGATGGTGGATACCATCATCCCCCCCATCTCTGAAGGAAGCAAGCCCCAAGACCCCAAGAGGGCTTTTGGTCACATTCATACCCCAGGGAGGGGAACAAGACTGTCACTCAGAATCTGCACAGCCTGCTCAGGCTGGGAACAGCCATCACTCCCAGATCTGATCTTCCTACCTAAAGACATCAGAGGGGTAGGCCACGATAAAACTATGAGCATTCACCCACTGCAGAAGGGAACAGCTTCAGCTGTCCATCAGCAGGAAGAGAAACAACAAAGTGACTCCACCAACACAGAAGCACAGAAGATTATACAGAGCTCTCTCATTCAGAGAGCGAGACCCAGCACATCAAATTCAACTGGTAGGAGTTCACCATCAAAAGGAATAGGCTTGGATTATTTTGAAGCAGATGTGTTAATTCCTTGAAACTCCCTCTTGGCTTCTCCTCTCCTCTGCACAAGTAACCCAAGTTAACAGAGTAGCTCTCTGTCACCCTCTTGTGATAGGATCAAGAGGATTTAAAAGCTTCTCGAGGGAGGTAATATCAAAAGAGGATGGCCTTCAGGGCACGTGTCACAGCTTGGGGTTTGGGACTTCTTTTTAAATCAAAGATTTAACTCCTGCTTCTGACAATCAAATCAGTGCCCCACTACACAAAATATTTCCTTTCACTATGAAAGGCAAGAACCCCCACGGTATGACAATCATTGCCCCTCACAGCCCATGAACAACACTGCCCACCTCTCCCCAGTGATTGTTCCTAGCTGTATTGGCCAGATGCTGGTGTATGACTGCTGTGTGACTGGATCGCAGCCAGGCAGGTCTTTTGAAAGTGAAGAAAATTCCCTTCTCAAGGAGAGCAGAGCCCGGTCTTCAGATAAGCCATCCAGCAACCACACCCCAGATTGAGATCGCATTCCTCTCTTTCTCCTTTCAGAAGTGTAAACTCAGAGCCATCAGCTTTATCTCCATTAAACGCCCTGGTCTGCGTGCTTTACTTCTCCTGCCCTCTCCTCTCACCAGCCAAATCCCGAGCGAGCCAGGAAACCGCTGACAGCGGCTCTGTAGGTATCACCTTCAATTAACTCATCAGACTCCAGGGGCAAGACTGCTCAGCGGCACCATTTCAGACAGCTGTGAACAGGAGAACCTGAAAAAAAACCTTCATCTGGAAGCAGAGGAGGAGGGAAGGAGGGGGCTAAAGAGGAATAAGAGTCTTCTCCCGGTTGCTCCTTACCACAAGCCCCGCACCTACGTTATGAACAGTTCGGGTTGGAAGGGACCTTAAAGATCATCCAGTCCCAATCCCCCTGCGATACTGGGTAAGGGGCGGCCTCCCGTGGCACGGGGGGTCCGGGGATGCTCCCGGCGGGGCGGGGCGAGGCTGGGAAACGCCCGCGCCACCCCGAGGTGCCCCTGCCATGTTAGCACGAGCGCCGCTTCCAGTCCTGCTTTTATCGCTGCCTGACGGAGGGACTAAAACGGAAACGTTCGGGGGATTAGGATTCCAGAGTGATCTAATGCACGATGCTTTTGGTTGAAAGGAGAAAAGAGGGGGGGAGGACGGGACACGGGACTAAAGCGCGGCGAGGCTGGAGCTCCTCCCGGGCTCCCCTCCCCACCGCCACCCTCTCGGTTTAAAAAAAGGGCCGAATGTTACCATTTTTGGACATGAGCTCGGCGCAAGCCCTGCCCTCACCCGCACCGTGCACACCGCAGCCCCGGGCACCGTCCCGGGAACGGGCGGCGGGGGAAAGAGCCGCCCCCGGGGCACCTGCGAGCCGGGGCCGCGGGGACCGTCCCCCGCCCCCCTCCCCGGCGAGGAGCTCCCACCTTCCGCTGCTGCTTCTCCCACGCCGGGTCGAGAAGCAGGTCCCGATCCCAGTCCTCCTCCGGCTGCATGTAGTCGTTGTTCTGCTGCGGGTCGTAGTGATCCATGGCGGCGGCTACTGCTGCTGCTGCTGCGCGGCCACCCGTCCCCGCAGCCCTCCGGCCCCGCTGGGCTCTGCCTGCTCGCCCGGCGCCCAAGCAGGCGGCAGCAGCACCCGCTCCTCCTCCTCCTCCTTCTCTTCCTCCTCCCCCGCCCCGCCCCGCCCCACCTCCCACGCCGTGGCTGCGGGGATGGGGCGGTGCCGGGCGCTCCCCTCCCCGCCGGGAAGGTGTCTGCGTGCGGGCCGGGGACGGCCGCCCTGCTGCTGGGCCGCCTGCGGGGGCACGGAAGGGCCGCTTCCATGGCATCCCGAGCCTGGAAAGGGCCTTTGAGATCATCGAGCCCAACCATACCTGCCCACTACTAAATCACAGAATCATACAATGATTTGGGTTGGAAGGGACCTTAAAGATCATCTCGTTCCAACCCCCGTGCCACGAGCAGGGACATCTCCCGCTAGATCAGGCTGCTGAAAGCCCCATCCAAACTGGCCTTGAACACCTCCAGGGATGGGGCAGCCAAAGCTTCCCTGGGCAACCTGCACTAGTGCCTCACCGCCCTTACTGTGAAGACTTTTCTCCTTACACCTAGTCTAAATCTGCCCCTCTCCAATTTAAAGCCATCTCCCCCTAGTGCTATCACTACAACCCTTTGTAAACACCCTTCCCCAGCCTTCTTGTAGCCCCTTCAGGTACTGGAAGGTTGCTATAAGGTCTTCCTGGAGCCTTCTCTTCTCCAAGATGAACAAGCCCAGCTCTCTCAGCCTGTCCTCGTATGGGAGCTGCTCCAGCCCTCAGATCACCCTCGTAGCACGTCCCTTTTCTCTTGCTCCTGGCGTGGTAGCTGCTGGTCAAGGTTGGGGCTGCCAGCAGTGGCAGCCGAGTCTTGGTGCCTGCAGTCGGCAGCCACATGGCCGCCCCGCCTGACCCTGCATGCCCTGAGCTGTGCCAGGCCTCCCAGACACATAGGCCGCGCTCTGCCCACGGATATCCTGTTCAACAAGAAAACACCGTACTAAAGTACATTTGGCTCTTCTAACAGCTTCCTGGGAGAGAAACACAAAACATTAAGGAGTGTACTGGTATACAAATGCTGAGCATGGGTTTCTGTCAGTTAAACACATGGAGGGAAAAAAATGACAACAGCATTATTCCTTTTATTCTTTTCCCTTGGTAGTCTCACTGAGTAGCAGGATGGTGTCTATCTCTCACAAAAGTGAGAGGAAGCCCAAAGACATGCCGCTCTACAACACCATCCAGGGTAGAGTGAGCCCATGTCCCAATTCGTCCAGAATCTGAGGAAAGTTTGTGACCTGGGAATGTGGGAAAGAGGGATACTGAGAATGGACAGATGGATGCTGCAAAGCATCAGGATTAATTGAGTAGAAATGCTCAGCATCAAGGATTTAGCCTTGATTTGCACTTGTGAGCTTCTCTTCCAAAAGAGAGAATTTTTTCTGCTTCTTCACTGGAGGTGAAATTGGATATCTTCTTCCACTTCTTGGCATAAATAACTGCATAAAACATAATGGACAGATGTTCCTTACGGTTCTCTGTCATCATGGGTACATAATGCTCCTTGTGTACACTTTCAGACTTCATAAACATCAAGGTTGCTCTGCCCTGTTCAGACTGCTATATTTACCCTGCCACAACTTGCTCAGGGTAGAAAGATTATTGAAATGTATAGAAACAGTAATTTGCATGATTTTCTAAAGCAATGCAGAAGGTTTCCATTTTGAGATAATTTGAGGAAACCAGGTTGCCCAAAGAATCCCAGCTCAAGGGAGCCAGATCCGAGGAATCCAAGTCTACCAGGTACCTTGGAAATCCTCCTAGGTGTGCTTCATGATGAAAAATGTTGGAGAGCGCAAAATAGTCCTATCACTCTGTAGAGATGGTAGTGGTCTTGAAGGAAACTTCACTGTTCGGTACTGCAGAGAGGTACAGATGATGATGGCTGTTTTTTGAAAAGTACAGTGGAAGAATTTACTTTGGAAAAATATGTAAATCATCAGGGTCTGAAAACAAAAGCGCAATTTTTAATTCTTATAACAATTTGATGAATACTCAGCAACAGAAGTTATGAACCAACAGCCCGATCACATGATAGTTCAGAAGCAACAAACATGTCTGAAAATTTCCCTACCTTCTTGTTTTTCTTATTTTTCAGGACACTTCCAGCCTGAGGAATCTGGAAGAATATGGGAATTGGCAAGATCTGGGGAAAGAAAGACGTGAGAGAAGTCTTGGGCTTTGTATTTTAAGGCAGTGGTCCTATTGTATTACTTCCCCAGCCTTTTAATTTAAGATCCTATTATTGACAGCCATTTTTCATACCTCCCCACAGAGATCCAAGTCCCAGGATGTGATAGGTTTCTGTGAGGCTGAATCTTCTGGATGATGTCTCTTTGGTTCCTCGGAGTTGAGTTACAAAGCAACTAGCCCCATAATCATAGGTTGTTATTCTTCTTACCTGTATAGAATACACCTAGTGATCCCTAGGCGTACAGAAGCTGGTCATTCTGTAAACAGAAAAATGTTATTAACTGCTGGTATAAGCAATCCCATTCATTTACCTATCTCTTCTTGCACAGGGTAGAGGATGGATAAGATTATTTATGTACAACATCAGTGCATTAAAATGTAATGAAATCAACAACAACTGTGAGGTTGCTGGTGTATTAGAGCCTCTCTCCTAACTGTCCCTTCTATTTGTGTTTCTAACTCCATGATCCTCACTTCTTAAAATTCTTGCCTGTGTTTCTGGGAAATACCTTAATTTTTCACTCCTAAACCTCACACCTATTCTTAGCATTCCCAGGGTTCCATAACAAAAGCAAGTGAATGTTCTTGGCCAGAGTTTCATGACACAGGCAGCAGTGCAGGAGGGAAAAAGATGTTTTTTTCTAAATTTGGGATAGTTTCCAGATCCACTTGACCCTTGCCCTTGTGAAGACTTGTACCAGCACCATGAAGGGGAAGAAATGAGCTCACAATAGGAGAGGGAAGCACAGAAGCAACAGGAGCTACCGAAGCCAGTGCTGGTGATGAAAGAGATGCCTGTAACTACAGCAGTACTCTGGTTTTCCTTATTTAGTCTCCTAGAGTTCTATTCTTTTCCATACAAGATTGCTGCTGATTTCCTCAGGTATTATTCAGACCTTGCTGGACCAACAAGGTCTTTCTGATCCCATGGAGAGTGTTGTTTTGTTCTGCAGGCATCAGGCGGAGCCTCCACAGCAATGGTTGGACATACATCCTACTTCTTCATCTTGCAGCAGATGAAAAGAGGAAGGAGCCTGAGGGCATTGGGGTATTTCTAGTTACTGTTTGTTACTCTTTCTCTTTGTTCTTAGCATATTAGCTACAGGTCATGAGGTTCCCTGGGGAGATATCTGTTTTCTTGCCAAGAACATCCATAACCTTCTGTAATGAGGCCCAGCAGGTGAGCTTGGTCATTGCAAAACAATGAATGAGGCTGTGTTGAAGTGGCCCTTGACATTTGTTTTGGGAAGTCTCACAGCCAAGTTTCAGCGCTTATATTCTGCAGATACACAAAAACTTTGTAGCTTTGGGATTTAGCACTTAAATTTGAGCGGCATGTTGGGCTCTTATAGTAAAAAATTCACCAAGTTATGCTCATTTTCATCATTTGCACTTGCCCAGTCTGGGACACAATACTGGTAAAAACACAGCACCTCTGGAATGCAGACATTAATTTGGTGATGATCAGTGAGGAATACCATACTTCATGGAAGACTGAGGAGTGGGCTGTCCTGTGCCCAGAAACTGGGTACAACTTATGCTTTTAAAAAGCGCCATAGAATAAGTGCTTTGGTCATCCAGACTGGAAGTGAGGCAAAAAACCCCAAAGCAACAAAGCAAGAAGGGGCCTGACTAAAGCTCCCGGGTACAATACATCTTCCCTCTCCTTCAGGCCCTCGTCACCTGGGTTGTATTCCTCTTCCACCCTACCCTCACCATCCTAAGTCCTCTTTCCCTTCACTTTCCTTCCCATTTACCTGAACTTCCAAAGGTGCCTCCCCAGCCCTGTACCCTGGAATTAATGCGAGTTCTGGGACTGCACAAGTACCTAAAGAAGTTGTTATCTCCTCCTGCTGACTAAGGGTCAGCTATGCTTGTGCAGAGCACGAGCTTTAGGGTCAAAGTGACTTATAGGGCTGTCTTCACAGAGTAAGCAAGCATCTGCTAATATTGTTTGAAGTGTGTCATTTTGGAAAATGATATTTTTTCCTCCTGTAAAAAACATTGATTTTACTTTTCTAGCAGAATATGCCCTATATTTCTCCCTTTGCTTACACAGTGTCACTTCAACAATCATAGGATCAAGAATTACACAACCAGTCTTGTATCCCTGTTAACACGTACCCACTGGATCTACTTTCATCCTGCAAGGCAAATTGAGTACTTGACCAACATTGCCCGTATCCCTTCCTTTGCTCCCTCCTTTCACCCCTGAAGAGAAAGGTGTTTGCAGCTCAGAAGTGCACAGGAACACTACATGTGAGTGAAGCAGGCTCCACTTGGGTAGTTGCTGGGCTGGTTCTGCAGAGAGGTGTAGAGGATAAAATCATCCAATGGTAGCCAGCCTACAAAGTCATGTTAGATGCCCATGAAAGACACTGTACGGTGAGACAACGACCTCTATAGGGTTAGCATCCTTAGTCTATGGCATGGGCACAGAGTTCTTCAGTCACCGATGGTGAGGTCTTCTCATTTTCATGTTTTACCTGCGGGTTGTCCTGTACTGAGGTGCAGGTCTTTGTGGGCTGGTTTGATCAGCCCTTTTGGTTTTCTGTGTTGGTTTTTAAAAGGCATCCCATTCCTGACCCTGGTACAGTACTTCCACCTGGTCCAAACAATAAGGAGGCTCAGGGACCAGAGACGCTGAAGACAACAGCATTTTACGTGTTCCTGCAAGAGATGGAATGCATGAAAGTGTAGAAGAGAGCACTCTTCAAACTGGAGACCGTAAGGTCGTAACTTCCTGATAGCTGGTGTTATATCCATGCTCTAACCAAATGCCTGATCCAGGCTATGCTCAGTTCAGTCCTTTCTGGTGGAAGAAGCTGAAGGATGGAGAGGCAGCCCCAAGGCACAGGGGAAGCCATGGTGCAGCAGGGGCTGCAGCGGGCACCCACTTCCACGAACAGAGCCATGAAAGGCATATCCAACCTATGTCTTCCACACGGCCAAGGTAGCAAGAAAGCAGAAAAGCCTGTTTACTTCTGAAAACTGCAGATGAAATCCAAGCTGGCTCATTCCTTGTGCCACTAAGAGGGAGGCTCAAGTTTGAGTCTCTCGTTCTCACCCTCTGGCTGAGTGGAGTTTGCCAGATGATGTACTCATGGCATGCAGATGCAAGAGGCTGAACTTGTTGCCTCTCTCACTTCCCAGGCACCAAAACTGGTCATGGAGAAAGTGTGACAAGCTTTGGAGGTAAGTGTTGTGAAGGCTTTCTGGAAAGGGAATAGCAGCAAGGTGGTAGCAGGAAGGCAGGCACGGGGATTAGTATCTTTTCAGCTCCACCCTTGCCTGCACAGAAAATCGTTTCTTATGAGAGAGTCACTGAACTTTCAGACCTGTCATTATTTAGCCCCAGCTTAAAAACTTCACTTAAAATCCCTTCCCTTCACTTTGATGTTTTCCATAATTGCAACTCTCTGATTTTCTAGCACAGTGCTTTAAAAAATCCAGTCCTCTCTCATCTCCAAGTATCACTGGTACAGTGGTATCCCCAGGCTGTTTTCAAGCAAAACCCCTTTCTGGCCACAGCTTGGAATGACGTTCCCAAGAGCGAGCCAACAAACATTTCATTTCTTCTGAGCAGGGCAGCTTCCTCATTGTACTTCAGCGACAGCGTACTGCACTGGCTTCCTTCGTGCAGTGGCTACGCCACTAACCTGCAAGCCTAACGTTGGCCAGAGCAGCAATAGTCATTGCTGTGCCATCTGTCACTGCTCTGGGACATGATGGGAGTTTTACAATTACGGCTCACACACTTAAGGCATGCAACAGCAGGTTACACTTGTTGCAGTAGTGTGTCAGCAATCCATGCTGAACCACTACTGAGCTCAGGTGTGCTTACAACAAGGCAACCTGGGGAATCTTGCTTGAGCTTTTACAGCTGTCTCAGTGGTCTGAGATACCAGCTGGAGACTCCAGGCTCCATCCATGGTGCGGTTTTGCAATAGGGAACCATTCTTGGGGACATCTGCAGGGTATGCAAAGCAGCCATGGCTCTGCTGCAGTGTACATGGGGCCTGCCAAGGATAATGGCTCAGAAATGGATTACCATAGAGCTCGGTGCTCTGGTCATGTGGCCACTCTGTCCCTCGCAGGCTGCTTATGCAGTGGCTGCAGAGAGCTGGTGTAGGACCTGATTATGCATGAAGTCCATTTGCTCACAATTTTTACTCCGTGCACTATGCAGGCTCAGGATGATCCCACAGGGGGAACAAAGGAGGGTGGTGGATGGTAGAAATCTGATACAATGCAAAATCCGATACAAACAGGCCAGGTGGCTACTGCACTTTTTGATTCTAGATGGAGGAGTTCATGGTGTGAGATGGCGTAACTTTGCATTGCATTACTTTTGAGTCTATGTTAGTTATATATGCAGAGCAAACAGAGAATCACAGATATCACCAGACGTATAGCAGGCTGTACTGTAAGCAGCCAGGGAATGCTGTGCAATTGCAGCAGCATGGCAAGGCATGTATGCTGTGCAGGCCAATGTAATGCCAGAACTGCAGCTCCCTCAAGCCTTCCCCATGAAATTCATCCCTAGAAGTGCACATACACGGCAGTGTCATTTGTAGGACATGAGAACAAAACCTTCTGTTCCTCTTGGCATTCGTAAGGCTGTGGATGGCGTGCTCGGGTGCCAGTTTTTAAGAAAGACACACATCAGCTGGAGAGAGTCCAGAGGAGAAGTAACAAAAACGCTCAGAGGTCTAGAAAACCTGACCTTTGAGGGAAGACTGAAAGAAGCAGGCTTGTTTAGTCTAGAGAAGAAAAAACTGAAGTGAGACACAGTAGCAGACCTCAAATATGTAGAAGTTCACTGCAAGGTGGAAGACAGTACACCATTTGCTGTAGCTTCCAGAGAATCTGTGAGCAGTCGGGATACCAAAGCACTCAAGTAGGCCACCAAAGGAAGCTGCTGAATCTCCACTACTGGAAGCTTCAGCGAACAAGCAGGACAGCTACAAGAAAGGCTAAACTTCAAGAAAAAACTGATCCCATGACAAGCCTGGAGAATGAACCCTGTGTCATCTTTTGGGATCCCTTCCAGTTCTGTTTCATGGCCCTGCAATACAACCAGCTGCAGAGGAAAAGACGCTACCATGAAGCAAAATAACATGGTTGTAAAGAGACTGACAATGGAAGAAAAGCATTTACAGCAACAGGCATGTAAAAACGTAAAATCAGACATATGGAACCAGACCTAGGCGGTCCCATCAGATGCCCATGTGTAAAGTATATCGCAGCACGACTGCGGCAGGAACTTGACTCAGCTGAGAGAGGTGACTAAGGTGAAAGAGGCTGTGGGAAAAGATATAACCACACATTTACATGGACAAAACCTGCTTTAAATCCACTTGCAGCTCTCTCATAAAGGAAGTGGCAGTTCTCTTTTGTTACAGCTACCAGCAAAATTCACCATCAGTACTCCAAATGCTTTACTCCCAGTTTTGACCTCTAAATGTTACTTTCATGGCCTCTCCACCTCTTCATGCTTTTAGCATCGATTGTTTATTTCAGTGGCGAGACAGGTCACAGTAATATCAGACTGCAAATAATATTCACAATCCATGTTTCTGTATGAGGCCATGGTAACAGATAGTTCATAAAGGGCTAAGAAAATGCGGATTCATGTGTCTGAATGGAGGCCCATCCTCATCTTTACCGCACCAACAGGACAGAGGCGTTCTTAAAATTAGAGGGAAAGGAGTGAGTTATTTCTTTCCTGTTAGCTGTCATCTTCAGGATGCTAATTGAGGCCCCTGTAATACTACCTCGCGCTCCAAAGACTGCCCTTGGAGTTCAGGGAGAAACAGCTGAGCTGCACATTTTTGGTGTCTTCTGTACCATTGCCAAGCCACCCACCTCCACAAGGAGCAGAGGTGGCCCAGCTTGGTACAGTGTGGTGTGGAGGAAGAGCTCACTCCTTTCAGAAAAGTAGTTGGTACAGCTGGCACACGAACAGCCTTCCAGGGATGCAGCTTTTCCTCAGCACATAGTGGCCCAGCAGTGAGTGGGGAACACAATGCTGGGCCAGTGAGGCTGGGATCCAAATTCAGACTTGTCTCAGAAGAGGAGCAGGACCACACGCTGAGCGTAAAGCACCACTCCATTAACTTGCCTTCCTGAAGCATACTTGCTGTAGCCTGAAGTTGTCCATCATACAAGGAGGGACAGCTAAGGGCTTTGCTTGAAAAAGCCCCTTCATCCCGCTTCTCTGGCTGGTACAGGGAATGCCTGGGTGGTCGGCAGCCTGCCTGCCTCCACAGAGCAGGTTAAACACTTGTGCAGCAGCTATGGGTTATGCATACTTTTGCACAGAAAATCGTCTTGTGTTCATTATGCTTTTCTCCTAACTGGCTCATTCGCCTTGCTGTTTTTAATCTGTACAGTGGGAACAAATGGGAACAGCTACCTCCAATCAAACTGGGCAGTGCAAAATTACTTCCTACAACAGGAAGCTTCTTATTTGGGAAGCAGCAGCAAATCTCATAGCCTTATGTTTGCAGTAGCTCCGCTGTCAGGAAGGTGAAAATTTTGGAGCAATGTGCTGTAAAATAGAGTTTGGAGAAGACACACCACAAATGAGGAAGCACTGGTAGGCAAGAGTGCACAAGCAGGGAAGTAACTAAGCAAGCAAACTAGGTAAGCTGCTCTCCCCAGCTTCCTTTAATCTCTTCTCTAGTAGGGTTTCCCCCTCCTACCCTTCTTCTCACATAGAGAACACCTGTGATTACACCTGTACAAAGAGATTCCAAACCAGCAGTGCAAGCCCTGGACTCCCCTGCAGTATTTTGCCTTTGCTGTTTTCTTCTGAGCCATGACAACCAGATTGTGCTTTCCCTCTAAGCCTACGATAAAACTAGTTTTTAAACACAGCAAGTAAAGAGGGATATGAGAAATTCAGAGTAGCACTGACAGACCAAAGAAAGAAGGCTCTCAAGGCAGTCCAGCCACCACCACATTCCGTCTTGGTTGCTGACTGTATGCATGCCCCACCATGCTCTCTGTGGCTGTAGCCCAGCAGTCAGGGCAGGGGCTCAGAAGTCATCTTGATGAGGGGAGGTTCAGAATAGATATCAGAAAGAAATTTTTCATGGAAGGGGTCATCAGGCACTGGAACAAACTGCCCGGGGAGGTGGTTGAGTCACCATCCGTGGAGGTATTTAAAAGATGGGTAGATGAGGTGCTGAGGAACATGGTTAGTGGTTGATAGGAATGGTTGGACTCGATGATCCAAGAGGTCTTTTCCAACCTTGTGATTCTGTGATTCTGTGACTCTTTACAGACTTTGTCCCATACCCAGGTCCTCTCACATCCCTAACAGCTCCTCTCAGGGTCTCCATTTATGTATTCTGCATTTTACTGTATTTTTTCTTTTCTGAGAAAGCCTCAGCTATTTTCTCAATAGCAGAGAGGGAGATGAAGGTACTGAGGAATAATTAATGTGAAGTGGTGGAGCAGACCTCACATTAAGTCCACCTGTCAAGACATCACTCTCTCATGTCTTTCACTGGACCAACTAATTAACCCCTGTGGCTACATGTTTCTTTTCTGACCTCAGGAGATCAGAAAAAAAATCTATAAAATGCTGCTTTGGGTTTATTTATTTTTTTTTTTTTTTGGCAGCACCTTCCCTGCAGTTGTGTACCTGTCATGAGGACAGGGGTGTCAAGGGATGCCTGGAAATCAAACCATAGGCTTTTACATGACAGCATTTGAAGCTTTAAACAGGGGGTTAGTGTGATTGCAGTCCAGCCCCACAGTCGGTGGCCTGAATGCCTGCCCCTGGATAAGCAATGTACGCAGGCTGGGTCACCACAGCACGCATGGACTGGAGTCACCATTACCCACTCTGTCACTCCCTGACTCTAGCAGTGGCTGGCACCTGATATGACAACAAGAGCTGAATGCCCACAATCATCCTAGTGGGGCATTCTACCCCGCACCCTGGGCTGTGCCTGGCCCCTAGGTGCCTGGCCAGGACCCTGAAGGTTTTCCCAGCCATCTGTGGTAAGGCTGGCTCCCACGTGTCAGCTCGCTCCCCTGCAGCCTAGCCACAGGGAAGGAAAGGTGGAAACCTTCCAGTTTTCTATGAAGTGCAGCGGCAGCCAAGTAGCAGCGGGGAAGTTGCGATCCTGCTGGCTGGGGAGTCCCAGGCCTGTGCTGCCTGCTTGATGATGGTTCCCCTGGGCAGCTCCTCTTGCCCTCCCTCCCTCCCGCAGTGCCTAGCTCATCCATGGTCCCCTCACACTCTCCCTCCAGCCACAGCAGGAGGCTGTTAGGGCTAAAGCTGAGAAATGGAGAACGTAACTCAAGCTGGGGACAAGAGGAAGAAATACTGAGTGGAGAGTTGGGTGGTCTGATTGCTCCAAATGTCTGTGCTGTTTAAATAACTGCCTAGGTAAAGATGTGCTGTTTTATATTGCCCTCCAGCACATAGGCAGAAAGCAGTGGTGCTTTCCTTTCTGGAAAGCAAAAGATGCTCTTATAGCTTCCCCGGGTCTTCCCAGGGGAAAAAGGAGAGGTTAATATAAGGGAAGATGCAGTTTTCTCTTGTGTAATGAACAGCAGCAAACTCACTATCACTATTCCTGGCCAAAAAAAAATCCCTACTCCATCCTCTTCACAGAGCAGTAGTGGATTGGGTTTCAGCACTTGCGCTTCCAGCTGACTGGGAAGCAGTTTATGGGGCAACAGGCTCTTGGAAGCACAGAGCAAAGGAGCATTCAAGTGGGAGAAAAACCCTGTCATGGCCATCTGCAAACTCATAGCCATTCATGCTGCTATAGATACAAAATAGTGGCTTTTAAGCATCAGAACTGCTGCACTTCAGGTTTCTGTCACCTGTGCACTAGAGGCCAGGGCAGCAGGTCTCTGACCCTATATATTTAGGAATATATTTGGTGAGAGCAGTATTATAGGAAGGCTTGGCGGCTTTAGGGATGTGGTAGGAGCCCCATCACAGGCAGAAGGGTTCTGGCCTTGGGGCTGATGCAGTGGAATCCACTGTTTCCTTGCTCTATGTGAGGGAGGCCCTTAGGAAGCAGTTGTTGCAGCCTTGGCACATGCCTAGCACAGCTCCTCTGTCACTGAATCACTAGCCCCATCTTATCTGTCTTACACAAGCCTTGGCCCAAAGCACACAGGATGGTGAACATCTGCTTTTCTTCCATTTTCAGGGACAACCTGAAATCTATTTCCATGAAAAGTGGCTGAAAAAGGCCCAGGCTCGCTAAAGCATACACCCCGCATAATCCCCCCAGTCCCAGCCAGCAATGCGCTACCTCCTGGGAGTCATACCATCCAGATGAATGAACCTTACAAGGGCAGAGCAGCAGAGCAAAAGGGCTTGTTTTCCTTCAGTCTGATGATGGCAGCTGCTGCCTGTCCTTTGGAAGAAGAGAGCCAGCCTTATCTGCAACCTTATCTGATACCTGACTGGAGCATTTTTCCACTCATTCAAGGTCAGTTATCAATCCAAGATGCTTGTTACTGTGGTCTCCTCCTCCATCTTAGCCTTCTGTCAGTATGCAGCCTGCTAGTTCTTGTTTTCGACTCACAGCTGTAAGAAGCTGACCCCAACCATACACCACGGCCTCAAAGTCGTTGGACAAGAAGTGAGGACATTCCTGTCTGAGGAAAAGAAAGATTAAAAGAATGAGCCACAAAGCCAGAGTGCTGGCCTCTTTCTCCTAATCACTCATCTCTAGCTTTTTTTAAAAAAATGACATCATCACTTAGGATATTTTTACTGCAGTAATTCCTGTGATAACTGAACTTGCAGGTATTTGGAAACAGAGTTATGGATGGGGCCAGCAGAAAGTCTCTCATGGCTGATGGCAGCACAGACCCTGAAGCAGAAAAGGGCATTAAGGACTCTTCTCTTGCAGTAATCATTGCACAGGTTATGTACATTGTACACAAAGTGTTATGGCTGGAGAAGCTGGGCTAATGAAGCACAAGCCTTGGAAATGTTCCCTGTACTGATGTGGTGAAGAGCCACAAGCACTCTCTACCCTCCCTTGTCAGGGTGAGCTAAAAAGACCATCTCTCAGGTACTGCATCAGACAGGATTTTGCAAAGTAGTGATAAAAACAGAATCCTGGGAAGAAAAAGAAAGTGACCTCTGGGGCTGAGGTAGATTTATGACACTATTCTGTTCTTCTGAACTCCCCTCTGCCACCAGACGTCTCTTGAGCACGCTGTTCACAGCACTGCAATCTGTCAGAGAGGAATTGGAAATGCCAAGATACTAAGATTTTGTGAAACATCCTGACAATTTCTTATGAGGTCTTGTTCCAGATCCTCTGCTGTTATAGATAAACTTAAATGGTTCTTGATACACCTCATGGGCTATCGCCCTAGATTATAGTCTGTCTTTCTCTATAGCAACACTCACATAAAAGAAAAACCCTTGTGACATTGTCTGCCTGTCTGTTTATAAAGGTGGATCATTCTTTTTTGAGTAGTAAGTAGTTTTTTGAGGGAAAAATGTGGAAAATATTAAGAAGGCTGCCACTTGTGTAAAATAAATTGACGATATTTGTTTGTGAAATATAGGGGAAAATATTAATTTCTACTGCAAATCATTACAACTACTAGTAGGCACAGTTCTGTGTTTCCTAATGCTCATGGCCATCTCGGGTCCAAAGGCAGAAATATGCCCTCAAAGAAACAACTCTAGCTCTCTGCTGATAGACCTTCACCCACAGGTGATGAAGCATATTTTAACCCCTCTCTCTGTTTCTTTCCAATACAAATGTATCTACGTGCACCTAAGATACCTCAAGTAACTGGTACTTTGAAGAATAGTAGAAATCAAAACCAAAAACTTGTGAATATTTGACTAAGAGCTTAAGGAAACTTACATGCAAATCATCCATTTGCAACTGCTGCCAAGGCAGTGCCAAATTTAGCCCTAGCACTACACAAAGACTAACTTGGTTGATGAAGAGTTTTTGCTGGGAAGTTCTGGCTAAGTTCTATCCTGACAGCACCCTGTGATTCTTAGCAGACAAAATTGTGGAACAAGTTCCATCATAGGTCTGTGCATAGACTCTCTTCCACATACTCATAATTTCTGAAACATTCTGCAGTGGGATTAATCAAGTTTCCAGGCTCTTTATTCAAGGATGATTTTCTCCTAAAGCAAAAAAGTAACCAAACAACCCCCTCCGTGTCCCTGGATTCCCAAATTGTCATTCTTTGAATGACAGGCAGTGCAAAAAATTACACAATTAGCATGGTAGAAAAGAAATGTAAATACTTCTGTATCACTTGACTCAAGTAAAGCTCCATTTTGGATTTTGAAAGGCACCTGAATCTCCCTCATGCTGAGTTCAGTTTAGCACTGTTGCTTGAGTGAGAGGAAAGCAGAGTATATATGGGCTTAAGGTTATTGGGATATGACTTTATGACATCCTTAAATGGCATCTGCTAACAGCTGAGCTAAGCACAGCTCCCAGCATTGGTGGCATCTACACACACATCCCCTCTGCCCAGGAGCTTGGTCTGTGACTGTAGAGCTGCTGGAACAGGCTGTGCGGGTATTGCAGAAACACATAAATAACCTCACTCCTCTCTAATTCTGTTTTCATAAACTAGCAAATTAGCCATAAGTTACATTGCTTTAGCTAAAAATAAAATGCAAATATCACAGGGTTGTCTGCAGATGTCTGGCCTCTTTGTAGATGTCATGCCTCTTTGCATGACACCAGAGATCCCTACAAGTGAAAACAAAGAGGATGGCACAAGGCTCCCCATTTTCTCCATACTTCTGTAGTTTGTCTCTGAACATTTGTCAGCACTGTGCAATTGCTGGGTTTCCTCTCCAGGGCCAGTTTTCTTGTTTGCCAGACCTTTTGAATAGCTCCAGGAGAGAAAGCCCAACCCCTTCAGTATGAGCATCACAGAGGAGAGGTGAGTCCCAGCCCAGCTATGCAGGTTTTTCTAGGGCATGACCAAGGCTGGCAGCGCTTGCACTTCTTTTGCAGCACAGCGATGGCACAACATCTTTGCTGATGCCAGCTGGTCTGGAACAAGTCCACTGACCCTTCTTATTTTGCAGCACGACCTGTCTCAGCACTGCAGTTCCAGCTCAGCCCTTGGGCACTCTCTGGGAGTGACTCCCATTTGCATCATAGCTTTTGCACTCAAGTAATGAAAACTTTCACAAGGGAAAAAAAAACACCTACACACAACAATAGTGGTTATTATGGAAGAGCAATTAAAAAAAGAGAGAGTGAGTAAAGGTCTGGGCCCAGTCCAAATTGTGTGTGCCCAATAGCAAAACTATCATTACCTTGAATAGGACCTAGTGCTGGCGTCTTCCTGATTCCCAAATAAAGCTACAGAAGAGGCACACCTTGGATTTACAGTAGCATTTTCTCTTGTACCTGCTTATCTGCTTAGTTCATTTATCTTGACTTAACATTTATATTTACAAAATTCAGCCCATCCAACAGGTTTCTGGGACCGTAGTCACAGCGTATTGCGTATATCTAGAACACCCTGAGAGAAGAAACCAGTTCCAAGAGCTTCTTAAACATCAATAGACATCAGCTGTGCCAGAGCTTTGGTGGGAGAAATTAGAGACGGGTGCAAACAGCTGAAAAATTCCTGCCACTGTTCTCCAGCTTTGTTCAGCAGAAGTGCCAGCCTCCTTGCAGCAAACTTGTCCCTCCTGACAGCAGGTCTGTTTCCCTCTGGTCTCTACCTGCACAAGCAGTCCAGAGACCCACAGCACTCCGTGGACACCATTGATGCAGATTTTTGAAAGCAAGAATGTGGTGTCTGTTGAGCACAGACTCACTCTGCAGGTGCTAGCATCCTCACAGTTGTACCATCCCCCTTTGCACACAATGACATTCAGATCAGCCTGGTCCCAGCATAGCTCTCTGTTTTCTGATAAGCCTGGGATGGATGCCCCAAACAAGGAACAGGACCAGTATCTGCCTTCCACCTCACCTGGAAGAGCAGAGGCAGCATTCACTCTACACTCGGTCCTGCTGAGAAGAAAACACAGGTTTTGCATATTAATATCTCGTTACAGACATGTCTCTTGCCCCTTATAACTCCAGTGGGAAGGCTCGGAAAGAGCCAGCACTGCGGGGTGTTGCCCTCGGGGAGGACATGCACATGCATGGGCCATCAGACGGGAGGAACCGGCTGAGCTGCAAGGCTGGGTTGGGGAGGACTGGTTGGTGGGGAGCTCTGCAGCAGGGGAGGCCCTCGGTGCTTCCACGTGGTTTGCTTAAAAACAAAACCAGAAAACCACATCAAGTCCTGGTTTAGAACGTAAAAAGACATTGGGAGCTTGAATCTCATTCTGATTTAACGTCTGTGAAAGTTCAAGACAAATTTTTCAGTGGGACTCTCTCATTTTTGAGTACCTTTGGATAATTCAGGTTGGAAAAGACCCCCAGAGGACATCTGGTCTAATTGCCTTCTAAGAGTAGGGTCAGTTTTGTTTCAGTTACTCAGTCCAAAAAAGCATGATTCCAATAACACTTTCTTACTCATTCTATATGCTGGCTGGAGAGACTGGATGGTGTTTTTATTGTATTTTAGTCACACTAGCAATGCAGAAACCACTGTAGCTCTGCCCAACTAAGGAGCCAGGTTCCATTTTTTTTTTTATTCTCCTGGTTTATATAAAAATGGCAGTTGGTGAGAGCCCAAGCTGTCCTCAGCTTCACCAGAATAATCACCATTGTACTGGAAAAAAAGCAAGTCATGCTGAGCCCCATTATGCTACTTCTAGTGGCCACATTGTCTTTGATAAAAATAACCCAGGGTTATTCTTTAGAAAAAATGCTCTGGGCTCCTCATGAAGGACAAGGTCTTTTGATAAAAATCACATCTGAAAGACAGTATCTCCCATAGCATGACCTCATAGCACCACAGCTGAAATACTGCTAGTGATGTCTCCTTGTGGTACCGGGGTTTTGCCTTGGAGATCTCCTGGCCACAGAATGTGATAGGTCTGTGCTGCTCAGAGACCAGGTAAAACCTTGCAGCCCTCTGGTTTCACCAGGAGTCCTGTGTCTTGTAGCCACTTTTGCTGAAGTCCATGGACTGGGCAAGGGAAGATGTGATGTCTGTCTGTCTGTCATGCAGTGCTGGGTGTGGGAAGCAGGATTTCAGCCAAGCACTGAGACAAGGTACAAGGAAATGTGGAGAAGGAGGGGCTATAAAGAACCAGAAAAAGGAATGGAGGAAGGACATATCAGGGCCATCAGGTCATATGCTCCAAATGGAAAACTTAGCAGTGTTTGGGTCTGTCTGGTATTACAAATCTACTCCTGCCTCCTCCATGGAAACTTACGACTATGTGGAAAACCTCTGCTCTCCTCAAAAGGAAGTTTCTTGCCCTCAATGTCATGAGTAGGACCATGGTCTTTCCCCTGAATGCCCCAAAAGTTGGACAATATCTCCCACCACTGCAAGACTGGTGGCAGACTGGGCAAAGAAAGGATCTGGTGGCACATGGGGCTGCCCACTGCCCTTGCCCCACACCACAGTAAAGAGGTAAAATGGGAAATACACAGAAGCAGTGGTGTAAGGTATGGAAGTAGGAGGGTTTTAATGGGAAGATTAACCTGGGAGCACACGGAGAGACACTGTCTGAAGTGATGCTGGGGTTGTTTAGCCTGGAGAAGTAGAGGTTGAGGGGAGACCTCATTGCTCTCTACAACTACCTGAAAGGAGGTTGTAGAGAGGAGAGTGCTGGCCTCTTCTCCCAAGTGATGAGGGACAGGACAAGAGGGAATGGCCTCAAGCTCCACCAGGGGAGATTTAGGCTGGACATTAGGAAAAAATTCTTCACAGAAAGGGTCATTGGGCACTGGAACAGGCTGTCCAGGGAGGTGGTTCATTCGCCTTCCCTGGAGGTGTTTAAGGCACGGATGGACGAGGTGCTAAGGGGCATGGTTTAGTGTTTGATAGGAATGGTTGGACTCGATGATCCGGTGGGTCTCTTCCAACCTGGTTATTCTATGATTCTATGAGTCTATGATGCGTTGAGAGAAGCTGATGACCACACAGACTTCTTGCAACTGCACAAGAAGTTTCTAGCCAGGCTTTGGAAAGGGTATAGAGGAAATACCTAGAATTTAACACTTGGTGTGCCTATGTTTCTTACCAAGAAGTAGCATTTTCCTCTTTGATTGTAAAGGAAAAAAGTAGTCTTAAAACAAAGGTTTAAATGACAGAAAAATCTCTTCTGGGCAAACTTTGTGGGTGTCTGGTAAGAGGCAAATGAATTGCTTTGACATCACAGCATCTTCCCCCACTGTATTTTGAGAGGCATTGAGGTTGCTGCTTCCAGGAAAAATCGCCTGAGGGAAATGACAAATAACTGATAGATTGAAAGGCTTATGTTAAAATCCTCCCTCACTTTCTCCCAACCAAACATCAAAGAGAGGTCAAAACTAGGGCTGACACAATCTGAGGGTCCCTAAAGACTTTGGGTTTTGCCACTTTGCCCTACAGTCAGCAGATTCAAGTTTCCAGTCAAGTGTTCATAAAACTGATGTTGTATTCATGTCAATACAATCCTCTGAAACAGAAAATAGGACAAACTTGAGCAAGCAGGCAGATTTCCAAACTGTCTGGCCCCTTTACATCATTTCCTCCTCATAACTCATCCTGTGTGTTGTACCTCTGACTTGCACATCTCCGGCTTCCTTCGGATAAGGAAGAAATTCTTCTTGTGACACGTGAACTTCTTCAATTTTATCACCCGTCTTTCAGATAAGGGGCTCACGTAAAGCTACCCTTGCCATGCTTGCATTCCAATCTTCTAACAGCAGATCATGGAGCTTTTCCACCTTATAAGGGCGAGTTTCACTGCTCATTCTGCAACTGCTTTAAAACTCCTTTAAAAGATTTCTCATCCCGAGTGTTGCAGAATGAAATGTACCCTGTACCCACACTTCTGGATTAGCATCCTAGCATTGCTGAGATGCTGTTTTGCATGCTTTAGCAAAAAGCATTTGGGAGGCTACATCATACACTTTTATTTTTCTCCCAGCCTAAACCAGTGCTGGCTGCAGTTAATGCAGTGAGTCAGAAAACTATGCAACAAATCAGAAATTGGTTTCATAGATGGGAATTCACTTTCCCCAAAGTCCACTCTCCTCGCTGCTGGTTGAACTCCAGGCTCTCAGCACATGTTTGCTACTGCTGTTTGAAAAACAAGCAAGCTAATGTGCTTGTATCTAGAAGAACCCCAAGGCGTTCCTTTTTTACTATGTGTGAGGAAAATTGGAATGTAAATGCATTAACAAAATAAGCACTGGCATTTAAAACGGAGCAGAGAAAACAGATGCTCTCTCTCCCTCTTTATTCAAAGCAAGAAGTAAGTGCCCCAAGAAACACTGAATGGATCCTGTTGTATGGACACCAGGCTGTCTGTTCAGACTTCTATGTAATAAAATAGACATTTTAAAATACACTAAATATGCAGTTCAGCCTTTCAATTTATTTTTTTTTGTTTCGTTTCTAGTTTTCAGGTTAGAAGTCCTTGCTCCACTCATAGAAAAAAAATATCTGGTTTGGAAACCAAGAACAGGGGAAGATGGGAAAAGCACCCTGTTGGCAGCTTATTTCAAAATCTGGGCTGCAATGGTGCCTGATGCACTACAGACGGTTTCATCACAGGCCATTCTGTTCACACAAGGCTTCCTGTTTCTCACAAGCCTCCCTGCTCATGGCAATGAAAGCTCAAGGGCAGAGCTGTGGAGGGCATCAGGCTCCTCTGCCAGCCCTGGATGGACATTGGACTATGCAGCACTGTCCTTTGAGAGCTCAACTGTTTCCTCCTTTTTTTCTCCTCTCTGTGTTTTCCTTCCAGGCCCATCTGCGTGAAGCTTCTCTGTAGGAGAGTCGGGAAGGGCCAAGGACAGACCTCAGAAGTTACACCAAGCTGTGGAGGGGCAGGAGAGTTGTCTCTGGGTGGAAGTGAGAGCAGACCGGAGAGGTTGGTGGCTAGTGTCCAACTCCAACTGCTTCAGCCAAGACCAAAGCCAGGAGAAGAGTAACTTATTTTTAATTAAACCAACAACAGAGAAGGACCCATGATATTGTTCTTGAATGAGAACTATTTAAAGGAATAAATCATCACCATGGAAACGGGAAGCTTTGTCAGAGTGAGGCAGGAAATAAAGTTCTATGAGAGATACCTAAGGAATTTTCAGCCCTGATAACAGCAGCAACTGCTCATATTGGGGTTGCACCTTTGAGCCAGGGGACCCTCGAGTTGTCTCTCTGAGCCCATGACACACAGGAGAGTTGATGGATCTAGGCACTTGTGGTGGGATGCAGCACCTCTGCAAGGTTACCCACCAGCACCACGTATGCCTGAGGTGGGACACAAGTAAGAACAGAACCTGTGATAGAGCCTGTAAAATGGCTTTGGGAAGTAAAATTAACAACACACAGATTAGACCAAAATGAATCCAGAGGTCTTGAAAGCCTTGAAATGTGTTATCAGCCTGGCTGTTTCTGTAAGTCCTGATTAGATCCAAAGGCCTGGTCTTTATCTTGAAGTCCTAAGAGGCAAGGACAAGAGCTTAGCTGAAAGGCAACAATCCCTTCACCCCATTTCACAATTCTTCAGGTTCCCCCAACTCACCCTACTGCTATAGGGAAGTTAAGGACTCTTCCGATCTCTCTATTGCAATTGTTCATCAAAAATAAGTCTCGTCATTGCACAGGGTGGCTTATACAGCCATTACACATCTCCCGGCGTCTAGCTTTCCTCCCTGCACTGCTGGGGAGGCTGACTTCTGACCAGATAGCTTTTCGCTTAGTATGTTTTTGGCCTTTTATGGGCCATTTCCGTGCTCAGGAGTCCAACCTGGGCAGCTATCCTCTCCTCTACAGCACTCAAAGCCAAGCAGGATCTATGAGCATCTGCTCCATATTCTTCTTTGTTGGTTGTGTCTTCATTGCAATTCCAGCCATTTTCAGTGTGCAGGCAGAACCAAAGCTGAAGGTGTAGAAATCCCAGAAAAGAAAATCCAGTTGCATAAAACAAACTGGGGAAGTGACAGCAGCAGTACCCCAGGCAAATAATACACTGGAAAGAAGGTTTAGAGAAGACTGATGGAGCAACACTACTAACATGAGAGGGACCAGCAGCCCCCATCTTCACTTGAGAGCAAGCGCATGACTTATCTGGCCTCCTTGACACTTAGCCTAATATTTCATTTTGTGACAAGGAACTCCATCACTCCTGCATGACAGCCAGTCTGCACTGAGGGTGCTGGTGACCTTGGAAGCGATCTCTGATTAAGTAGCAGTCATCTGCCTGTGAGTCAGCCTGGAGGTTTTCTGTCATGAGCATGTGTCTGGTGGCACTTTGAAACCCATCCTGTGCTCTTGGGTGTGATGGAAAATGTTCTCTGTTCACTTTCATGGGATTTAATGATGGTTGCAGATTGCAGGACTAATGGCTTTCTATGATGGGGTAATCACATCAGTGGATGGGGGTAAACCAATGGATGTGATCTATCTGAACTTCTGTAAAGCCTTTGACATGGCCCCCCACAACATCCTTCTGTCTAAACTGGAGAGATATGGATTTAATGGGTGGATATGGAACTGTTGGAACGGGTCCAGAGACGGGACATGAATATGAACAGAGGGCTGGAGCACCTCTGCTATGAGGACAGGCTGAGAGACTTGGGGTTGTTCAGCCTGGAGAAGAGAAGGCTCCGAAGAAATGTTATAGCAACCTTCCAGTAGCTGAAGGGGGCCTACAAGAAAGCTGGGGAGGAATTTTTACAAGGGCGTGTAGTGATAGGATGAGGGAGGGATGGCTTTAAATTGGAGAGGGGAACATTTAGACTAGACATCAGGAGGAAAGTCTTCACAGTGAGAGTGGTGAGGCACTGGCACAGGCTGCCCAGGGAAGCTGTGGCTGCCCCATCCCTGGAGGTGTTCAAGGTCAGGTTGGATGGGGCCTTGGGCAGCCTGGTCTAGAGGGAGGTGTCCCTGCCCGTGGCAGGGGGTTGGGAATTAGATGATCTTTAAGTCCCTTCCAACTCAAACCATTCTATCATCCTACAATTGTATGATTAGTCCTCAGGTGGATTGGCAGGAAGCTCAGGAATCTGCTGCATCTGAGAAGTAGTCAGTTTGTTAGGTGTCTAAATGCAGGGGAGGATCCTCAGCTTCAGTGCTTCCGTTGTGCATCTCTTCTCCTTTTATGGGAGCAGCAGCCCCACACGCACCCTGGCTGCACACTGCACCACAGCGCCTGCGCTGCTCCTTGGGCAGCTGGACTGCAGTCGCTCGACCCAAGCCAAGAAGGCAGCAGACCAGACAGAGGCTAATATTACTCTTCCCAGAGGTTCAGTAGGTCACTGCTTCATCCTGTGAGCAACTCCAAATTTCAGGGCAGTGAGAGAATTGTTTATATTGGCTACTTGTATGAATCCTGGAAAAAAAAGGGTATTATGGGACTTCTGTTCTTTAATTCCAAAAAGAAATCAAACATGTCTAGACTGTTGCACACACGTGGCTTTCTTCCAGGCCTCTCCCACCTGGAGCAGTGAGCAGGCTGGAAATTCTCCACAAAAGTGTTTTCAACACCCATTTAAAAATGCTCTCACCCCATGCACGCCAGTTGGTGTCAACCAGCCAAGTCCTATTAGGAAGCAACATCAGACAGGGAAAGAGCTTTCAGGCGCACGTCACAGAAAGCCTCTGTGGTTCCCTCGCTCCCATCCCACAGTGGGAAACTGAGGAATGAGGTGGCAGCTCGCCCAGGGCCAGGGCAGAGCAGTGCAGGGGGACGTGGCTGCAGCGAGGCTGGGGGGGCAGCAGCCACATACACCCCACAGGGACACGCGCCGCCCTCCTCCAGCTGCAGGGCCAAACCCAGGGACTCAACCCTGCACCAGAACACATGAAACAGGGCTGCACTTCAGGTGTGGCTTTGGGTTTTTTTTGTTGCTATCTGGTGAACTCGAAATTGCTGCTGACAAGAGACATCAGAGCTTGCTATGGAGAAAAACATTTTCCCTTTAGCTAGGAAGGGGCCTGAGTTCAGCCTTCATTCACATCGCGTCACTGAGAAGCCACGATGGCAGAGGTGGGGGAGGACCAGCAGCCAGGGAACCAGGCTCTGCGCTTGAAGCCTGTCCAGCCTGTCCTCTTCAATAATGCTGACAGCCGGGGAGCTGGGAGGGCTGTGGGAAACAATTAGCAGAAGGGACAAGGGAATTGCCATGTTGATTGAAGCCTGAGGTCTACCTTCCCCACCAGCAGCCCCAGTGAGGAGGTTCAGAGGGAACTGGAGAATCTTTTGGTCAGGCAGACACGAGACCGTCACTTACTTTAAGTCAGTCTTGGCCTTTTGTGAGGTTTCCTGAATCTCAAATGCTGAAGCTCAAGCAACCGTGACCTATGTTGTATTAAATCTTCTTCCAAGGTTATCGATCTCAGATTTTTCGTTCTTTCCCCCCATATAACAAGGAAGATCCTTCTTATACCAGAACTGGAGAAATTTGTCCAGCAGAGGCTGAGGTGAGACACCAAAGTACCTGCAAAAGCAGTTAGAGATGGGAACAACTCGGAGCTGGCTCCCAAAAGACCAGGAGCCCCATTCCCTCCCTTTTCTTAGCAGATCCACAGAGCTACCTTCAAATGGTTTCCCTGCTGCAAACCCTCAACACTTTGCCATCACCACCACCACCAAGTCTTTCCAGAGCTGCCAGGGACACTGGTAGAGAGTTTATCCCCAGATGGAGAAGATGGCCAGGGAAAGAGGCAGGGGCTTTCACACTTTTCTAATCCAAAAAAATCCAGATCATGTAATTTGCTGGACACAATGTGAAAGACAAATATTTGAGAGAGGTTTTAAGATATCTGCTTCTGTGACAGTGAAGAGCTGCTGAACTTGGACAAGAAGTTTGGTCCCTGCTTGAAATATTGCTTAGCACTGGTGGAATTTTACTATACCACAGTGGGGTGTAAGTAGGTCTAGATCATCAGATAGGAATCTTTCTAAAGCTATAAAACTTGAAATAAACAGAAAGCTAGGGCCAGACGGGGTCAGTTCCCTGGGGCCAGGGACAACAAAAGAAGAGCCCCCTGCTTCAGGAAGGAGGTGCTGAGCCCCTGTGCTGGTGACATGCCCTGCCTGACACAACTGTCAGGGACAAGAGCCTCTTCATCTGCCTCTAGTGGGACGTGTCCCTGCCCATGGCAAGGGGGTTGGAACTAGATGATCTTTAAGGTCCTTTCCAACACAAACAATTCAATGATTCTATGACCCATTGCCCACCTACCCCAGCACTGCACACAGGCTGGAATGGCACAGGCTGACCCTACCTACCCTGCCACCAGCAGCCCTACTGGTGTTTGCATCTCTTCCTCCTTTAACTACTGGAGCTGCGTAAAAGTGTAAGCAGCTGCCAGAACCCTGCTGTGAAAGAGAATCAGGAGCCATCCTTCGCAGCTACCTGTCACCGCAGTGGTACAAGATGCGCTGTGCCGTGGCTCCTTGCTGCTCTGGGGGTGCCGCCTGCCCCCAGGGCCAGCACGTTATTAAACACTGGCGGAGGCTGGCCAGGGATGGAGGAAGGGATGAGAGCCCTTTCTCCCCCATGGGATGCTCATACCTGAGGTTTTCCTCCTCCTGCTACAGGGATGGCTCCTCTGCTGGGACAGAGGTCACTCCAGTTTGGCAGCAATTGGGATCTCTGATGCAGCAGGAAGACCCAGACCCCAGATGGGCCGTGCAGGAGCAGACATTTCCCATCTGGTGGAGCCGACAGCTCTTAGGCAGATGGATAACACAGTAGTTACACAGATACACTATGTCCAATCAGCTGTTTATACATAATTCAAGATGGATGTGATGACATGCTTTAAGCTCTATAGAAGAATTCGAGATATGTATGAGATTACCAAGTACTTACTTTGACAGGTTATCCCAGCCCACTGCCTCGGTGGCATCCTTGTGCTCAGCACCAGCCATGTCCCCCCCGTTCCGCGTAGCTCCTCTGGCACTGTGATCTTCCATGGCTAGGAACGACCTGGACAGAATAGGGCAAGTAGTAGGTAATTGTCATCATTATCTAAAAATAATTCCTTTGGGAAGCTGAGTAATTTGATCAGATCAGTTCTTCTAACTGACTGTCCAGGGCCAAGCATGCTGCTTTCTTCACCAACATGACATTGTCTTATTAATATTACATGAATTATAAAAAGAGGAATGAGTGATACCTATAATTCGATTCCATTTCCTGCATGGAAAAAGATTAGATTTATTCAAGAAAAGAACAACAACTGAGTTGTTATTCATCATGGAGCGCTCCACTGGGAAATGTTACAGAGCTAAGCCAGGCCCCACAATCAGCTCTTTGAGTTTAAAGTAATAACATTTCTCCAGGAACATTCATATATCTCTCACTAATGCTACTTCAGCCTCTTCCTCTGTTTATGCAATGATGACTTCTCCGACTGATTAAATCAGCTTCCCCATCATACTTCTCATGAGAAGAGAACTTAAATCAGTTCAGTTTGCTGAAGGTAGTCAAGTATTGCCCTAAACAAAATCCAGATTTTTTGAAAAATATTCTTAAGCTTCTACTTCTCAAAGAACTGACATAAAGTGTATAATAAACTCAGTGAGCATCACCATGACTGCTTAGCAAATTAGTTTACTATGTTTCAAAGATTTGATTATTACTGTGCAAGTTGCACGATGGACTGACCACAGCAGTGGACTCGGGAAAACCAGCGGATGTGATCTATCTGAACTTCTGCAAAGCCTTTGCCATGGGCCACCAAAACATCCTTCTCTCTCAATTGGAGAGAGATGGATTTGATGAGTGGACTGTTCAGCAGATAAGGATTTGGTTATTGGGTTGCATGGTTGCATTCAGAGAGTAGTGGTCAACGACTCCGTGTCCAGACAGAGATCCATGACAGGTGGTGTCCCTCAGGGGTCCGTACTGGGACCAGTGCTGCTTAACATCTTCATCAATGATACGGATGGAAAGATTGAGTGCACCCTCAGCGAGTTTGCAGATGACACCAAGCTGAATGGTACAATTGCCACACCAGAAGGACAGGATGTCACCCAGAGGGACCTGGGCGAGCTGTAGAAGTTGGCCTGTGAGAACCTCATGAGGTTTAACAAGGCCAAGTGCAAAGTCCTACACCTGGGTCAGGGCAATTCACAGTTTCAATAGAGGATGGGGGGTGATGTGATTGAGAGCAGCCCTGTGGAGAAGGACGTGGGGGTGCTGATTGATGTGAAGCTTGATACGAGCCAGCTATGTGTGCTCGCAGCCCAGAAGGCCAACTGTGTCCTGGGCTGCATCAAAAGAAGTGTGGCCAGCAGGTTGAGGGAGGGGATTCTGCCCCTCTATTCAGCTCTTGTGAGATCCCACCTGGAGTATTATGTCCAGCTCTGGAATCCTTGACATAAGAAGGACATGGAGCTATTAGAACAGTTCCAGAGGAGGGCTACAAGGATGCTCAGAGGGCTGGAGCACCTCCCATACAAGGACAGGCTGAGAGAGTTGGGGTTGTTCAGCCTGGAGAAGGTTCTGAGGAAATCTTATAATGAGTGTCCAGTACCTGCAGGGGGTTTACGAGAAAACTTGGGAGGACTTTTTACAAGGGCATGTAGTGATATGACAAGGGGGAATGACTGTAAGTTGGAAAGGGGAAAATTTAGATTAGACATTAGGAGGAAATTCTCCCCAATGAGTGTGGTGAGGCACTGGCACAGGTTGCCCAGGGAAATTGTGGATGACCCCTTCCTGGAGGTGTTCAAGGCCAGGTTGGATGGGGCCTTGGGCAGCCTCATCTAGTGAAAGGTGTCCCTGCCCACGGCAGGGGGGTTGGAACTGCATGATCTTTAAGGTCCCTTCCAACCCGAACCATTCTATGATTCAATGATTCTGTAGTCAAAATAACCATATATCGCATCTTTCAGAACCTATTTCATGATTTGTCGTCAACTAGAAGTGTCTCTAATAATTCCCTGCTTGGGGTTAAAATCAGAAACCTGTCCCTAAGTCAATTTAATGCACATTGTTCTGGTTTAATAGACAATGCTTGGGCCCTTCAACACTGAAAACACCTCTCCAGGAGCCCAAGCATTATTGCAACTTCTACATTTATCAGCTGAACCTGAAGGCTCATAAAATATGCTTTGCTCACTGTCCATTTTCTATTCCATTTCCCTATGAGTTCACACTATTAATTACCCATGATGATTTTTTTTGCTTCTTTTTTAGCTTTTGTCCCATATCAAGCCTTTCATCGTTCTCCTAGCCCTGAACGGAAGCTGACAGGACTGGAATTAGGTCATCTCATTTCTGTGGCTGCTTCCCAGTGCCCGAGAGCTCCCCTAAGCTCCTAGACTTATTAATAAACTGCCCCCGCTATATTAGTGTTTCAGAGACCTCTCCCTGTAGTTAGCTGACAACTCCCGAGTGCAAATTATCATCCTCTCCTGGTGGTTTGGAAACACCCAGCAAGAGCAGCAGCTGCATTCTGGCTTTCCTGCCTGCTGGAGTGGAGCCGCTGGTGGCTTCTGAGCTAGGGGTCCCACTCAGCCACCACACACTGCACCTTACTGCAGACAAACTGAATTTGCAGTTGATCTTCAGCAAACAACAGGTTCCCTCTGATCTGGGTTAAACCGAACATTCCCTTCTTGCCCTTTATTTCATTCTTTCTTTCCCCTTTGTTTCCCTCATTAGCTGCCCACATTTCCGCATTTCTAATTTGTATTTTTTGCAGTGAACTTCCCCTTTTCACTCTTTGCTGGTTATAAATATGTATTTCATTACTTCATTTACAACCCCTGAACCCAAGCTTATTTGCAAACCACCAGTATCCAGATCTCTTGGTGTGGCTTTTGGACTTCGTAGGAAAATGTCCTAAAAACCATTTTGAGTTGGGGCTGGAGGGACAGAAGCCACAGCTACCCTGGCAGCTGGGTTTAGTCCTGCTACCGGCAGCAGCTGAGTTTCCATGTCCTGAAACCAAAAGCAAGGCTGCCACACCAAGTGGTATCAGTGAAGGAGGGAAAAGCAGTCCTAGCGACTGCTCTCCCCCCTCAGTGAATCGCTCCTCCACAGGGCATCGCTTTTGGGGAAGAGCCTCCCCACTTCCCACTGATGACAGGAGGCAGAGCTCCTGCTGCTCCTCCTGGGTTTTTCCTTGCAAGCAAACAAGCATGCTAACCCAGGAGAAACCCATCAGCTCTACCAGCTTTGGAAACTGAGCTGGAAGCCCATGGAAAGCGCAGGACTGCACAGCATGTGCCTCCATCCTGGGGAAGAGGTTTCTCCTCTGCAGCAGTTTCATGCTAGCAGATCTCAGCTGCTCACGAAGGCATCAGCCTTCTGGGAGCTAGCAGCTTGAAATGTTGATGTGTTTTTTTTCACCAGCTGTACACGGATGAAATCCTACCTTTTAGGCAGTATAATTGTTGTACAGTATGATCAGCTGAGGATTTCATATGGTTTAAACTTCACAAATGAAATCAACATAGCAATATGCTCGCTTTAACTTCTGTAATAATCTTCACCTGGCAAGAGTAAGTCTAAACCAGACATACCCTACAGCTGAAAACAAACACTATCCTGGAAAGCACAGGATAAAATTGTAGAAATATTAAAGGTATTTCAGGCCTGGCAGCAGGAGACCTCAAGATGTGTCACTCAGACTGAAACCTTTCCATGTTTGTGCAGATTTTCAACTTCAGAGCATAGCAAAGTGATTAATGAGCCATTACTCCTGCTGTTTGCTGCAATTTGTGCATCTCTAGGAATGATCTACTGTCTCAAAGTGTTCATTAACTGCTGAGAAGTTGGGCTACAAAGATCTGCATCTCCTGTATCTGCATCGTTAGTGAAGGGAATGAGAAAGCAGCTCTTCCTGGCCAAATGCACGGAAGATGAAAGGTGGAGTCCTTGTGTCAGGTGACAAACTGCAAAAGTTTTGACTTTAAAAGTATGCGTAAGTAAACAAAAAAATCTCCATCTAAGGCTGTAATTGCTTCCACTGTTCCTCTGACAGATTATCCTAGTTGGTCAGCCATTTAGGAATTCAAAATATTGCAACAGACTTTCCCAGCTTAAAAATAAGTCTTCCACATCATCAGAAACAGGTACGAGCTAAAAAAATCTTCTTTATGGGAAGGCTAGAGACCTGCCCTGTAGGACACACTGAATCAATTCTCACTTCTCATGCCAGGACCGCTGCTGCTCTCGTCCCTGCGTGCAGGTAAGTGCATCACATCACAACTGGGATGTGTGAAACGCAGACCTTGGAAATGCAAGTGGGAGTTGAAAGAGGGCTTGTAAACAGCTTGAATTTTGCTTTTCCTTTCATTCCAAGACCGTAAAAGCCTATATAATCTTTCCTTTCTCTCCTTCCACAGGTTAATAGGTGGGAAACAGACTTTTTCTCATGCTTTGGAGAAAATTGTATTTGAGTATATAATTCAGGCCAGGAAATGCCAGATCTGGCCATAGCGTACTGGAAAAATCAGTGAAGCAAAGAGCTCTGCAGCATCCTGAAACAGGGACGGTATCATTTTTACTTTCTAGGCACCCAACACTGCAAGTCTCTCTAGATCCCAGAGGAAATAAATATGTACAGGGCTCCTCGAGAAGACATAGAAACCTCAGGAATAGGAAAAGCGAGTTAGACGAGGTGCCTGCCTTGGAGCTCTCTGACCCTCCTGCAAGGCTGCGTTCATTTTCTTTCCTCATTTTAATAGGCTGCATAATGTTCACCCTGAAACGTAGCCCCAGAACTTCCCTCCAACACTCAAAGGCAAACATGAACTAAAACCAGAGTGCTTTCCATCTCTAGGGATCTTTCTTAGCAAGTCCCACATAATATGAAGCTAAACCAGACAGCTGTACAAAAAAAAAAAAGAAAACAGAATCATCTGGACTGAATCTGGGGCAACGCTGCTGCTAAAAAGTATTTGTTTCGTTCTCCAGAGGCTGCTGACTAAAGAAACCATCCCTACAAGATAACACACACACATCCGTAGTGTGTAGAGGAACAGCTGTGGCTTCTCAGCTGCTACTGATCAGTGACCTTCAACTGTCCAAGCTCAAATGTGATAAGTCACTTCTCTTAACAGACTGCTTAGGCTTTTAGCAGCTAGAATTAGAAGCAGGTGATGAACTTTTATTCAGAGCCTAATTGGTATTTTAGGGTATGGAGGTGGGTTTTGGGTTTTTTCTGGTTTTTCGCTTGTTTTTAAATAAATTTCAACTCCTTTCTCCTTCTCTGACAGAATTCAGCTGTGAAGATCATGCTGTTCCTCTTTCTGCTGTACAGCCACATTTCAGAGTTCAAAATGTACCTCTTAAGTATTTAACCTTAAACACTGCCCTAAAGCCAAAGCACTTTTAAAAGATGCATCAGGATTTCTTTGAAGCAGGTTTTGCTTCAGAAAAAGCAGGGCTTGATCCTTTTAGTCTGTGTTCTGGAAGAGTTCACTTAGACACAAGACTTTCCCAAAGAGCATATGGTTTGACCATTTTGAAGTGACCAGAATGCAAAACCTGTAAGTACTGGTGGTTTCAGCTGTTAATGCTGCTATAAGCACCCATGGTTTGTGAAGTACGATGCTGCAAACCACTCATACAAATGTGGTCCCAGGGTAGATTTTACCTAGAACCGAGCATCTCTGTAGCATCTCATCACCAAAGTGCTGGGTATATAGCCAGAGGCATTGCCTGTCTGTGAACAACCTGGTGTCCCATCAAAAGTACAAATTCAGGCAGGTTTTGCCTATCTACAAGGAATACCACCTACTTCCAAACAGCCAGCTTGCAAAAAAGCAGCTTCCAGCAAAGGGACGATTCTGATCGGCTCCAAAAGCAGCAGCGATGCCAACCGGCACCTGTGCAGCAGCTCCAGTGCTCCAGAGGTGCTGGCCCATCGTCGAGACTAGAATTGAGCAGAAAAATATTCATGAGACAGGAAAGCTGAGCCTGCCAGCCATACCCCTGAGAAACAGCTCACTGCCTTGGGCTCTCATTTAGGAGGTTGGTATTAAACGTCTACAGGAAAATAATTTATACAAAAAAATCATACACACTCTGCCCAATTTGGAGAGGACAATTCTCCCATGTTTAAGACAAATGGGATGCATACAAGGCAGGGTCAGCATCTCCCCCTTGCTCTCTGGACCAAAGATCACAGCAGGTGGGAAAGGGAGAAAGAATCCTCTGGCATTTTCTCAGTAAACAATAAACTGACAGAGCTGGGCTCAAGGCCCTCTCCAGTATTTGTGAGAGCCTTCCCATTTCCTTTCCCCTTTGCATTTCAAAGAAGAACAAAGCCCACTCCTGAATAATATGATAGGCTGATGCTTATGATGCTCAGGACACTCAACTGAAAGGCCCAAGTTCAAGTCCCTTGACTTTAAACAGGCAGAGAAACGTCAAATTCAGATTGCTTATTTCCTATAATTTTCCTATAATTCAAATTGCTTATTTCCACCACACACTGCCAACTCCTTTGAGATTTTGCCACTTTTGACCTGCACAACTGCCAAAGAAAAATTTGGCAAATGCAGCGCCTGCTGTAACCAGTGGGTTTTTTCAATTGGGGGTTTTGGTGGGTTTTTTTGCCCCCGAAGAATCGGTTTTCTCAGTAGGTGTTTGAAAAAGAGTTCTTGTTCATACTAGTATTGCAGTAGCTAGGCCAATTAGTGCACCCCGACAAGGCTGCGGGGAGTGTGCTGATCTGTTTTATAAATTATGGATGTGCTACAATTAGCTTATTAAAGAATTCCTGAAGAACTGTGTGCATATGCGCATAGTACTCCGTTGCTGCCACTATTTGCATGGCTCTGGCATTCCACAGACCCTGCAGAGAGCACTGAGCTTCCCAGGGTTGGCAAAAACATTTGGAGGAAAAAAAAAAATCCACTGCAATTTTTTGAGAAGAAAAGGTTCTGAAATGAGTTGTTCTTCCCAATCATCACTCCTGCTGAGACAGGCTAGATTTCAGAACGCCCTGCAATCAGCTGCTAAGTCTTTGATCAAAACCCTGTGCTCTTACCTTCTTGAGGCAGCTGGATTTTTCTGCCTGTGCTTTATCTGCGAGAGAGTGGCTGCTCCACAGAAAGACAGTGATCTTCATTGAGGCACACGCTCACCTTGGAGAACACTCTTCAGCTTTGGTAAGAGAATCACTTGAGAACTGGAAAAACCCCAGCAGAACTTTGGCCAATAGATCTCATGTACTCCTGCACCTCTGAAAGCAGCCAATACCCCAGCCCAGAAAAGCTTCAGAGAAGTCACCCATAACTCACTCCCCAGCAGCCTGGTTTGACATTAATGCTTCGAACAGAGAAAACTGAAAGAAGCAAATACATGGCTTGTGAGCTTGTAGGAATATCCAATAGAAATTCTTTAAAGACCAATCTTTCTCTGTCCAAAGTGTTACAAAAAGACCTAAGGGGGAGTTTTTCTTTCCCACTGAGCCAGGTTTTCTGGAGATTAACTATAAAACCTGGCCCAGCAAATTTCCTGCCCTAACAAGCTGTATGATAAGCAAACAGTGGCCAACTACCGAAGCAGTTCAGTATACACAACCTTTTTGTTTCTAAGTACACGGCAAAAATCATTAATAAAGGTGAAATGTCTTCAGATAACCTTGTAAGTTTTCCCACTGAACAGCTTACTGTCTTTCCCCAGAAAGAGAAAGTGACAATCCCAAACATGCAGCAACACTCACACCCAGCACGACTACCAACACAGCCTAGCAGGGAGAGAGGAGACGCACCATATCAATGACAGAGCAAAGCAGCCTTACAAAGAGCTGCTCCCTGCCGCAGACATGCTGCTGTGTGCTTGCTTTTTTTGGTCTTTTACAAATAATGCAGCTGCCTAGTGCTGATAACATTTATTTATGTGAGAAGGTGAACCCACTGACTGCGAAGCTACAGTTCTTGTGCACACCGAGATTTCCTGTGAACAAAAGGATAAGATCACAGCCTACCTTCCTCCTCTGGCTTGACAGAAACTAGGAATAACAAGTGTGCAGACAGCATGGGAGGCAGACTTTGGGGAAACCACAGCACATGTCTATGACCAGAGTCTGCAGAGGAGCATTAACACCAAACCCAGGAGCTTTTATATTGCTTTTGAAAACAAAAGCACCAGAAAGTGAGAGCACGAGGCGTTCGATAACACAGAGAAAAAAGATGACCATCTCAAAGGAGAGTGGAGATGCTCATTGACCAGCAATCTAGGCATTCTGCAGATGAGGGCAGAAGTCACAGCTGAGAATATTTTGCAATGGAAAGAACTTTTTAAAAAAAAATACTAATAAAAAGCAACTTCAAGATTTAAGCTAAACCCCAGCATTTACAGTAGGGTGGTTATACAACAAGACAAACACTCCTATAGTGATCTTGATTGCATTGATCTCAAATATACTCAACACAGAACTTTCTTTTTTCAACAAGGTAACAATGTATCCACTTGTTCTTATAGCCACTTTCAAGTGCTTGAAAACATCCTTTTCCCTTTCAGTCCTCTTACACACTTCTTAAATACATCATATCTCATCCCGAGTTCTCACTTAGCAAAGCTAACCAAGCATAAGCAAACAGCCTATGGTACACGGCAGTTGTAACAATATTTTTCAGCTCGCGTTCTTCACTCTCCCTCCCATACCTTTCCTTCCCAGCTCTGAATCACTCCTTCACTTCCATGTTTTAACAGGGCACCTTCCTTCTTTCCCCAGGTGCCAGGCAGCTGTGCGTACGAGGTGACGATCCTGAGAGCAGTGCCCTACAGCACTGTATCGCTAGAGTCATATCAAAAGCAAAAATCTCCTATTCCTTAAAATAATCCTGCCCTTCCTCAGTCCAAGCCTGAAAGCCTGTGACATTACTGGAGTCAAAAGAAGCCTCTTTTTCTGTTAACACCGCAAGGTGCACACAGTTTTCATATCATTTATAGGTGGTTTCTTTTCCCTTCAACACATGGACTCCTCTTACCTTGTTGCTAGGGAACAAAGGGCAGTCCCACCAATTCCAGCACGCTAGACTGAGGGGACTCACTAGACTCTCCATTAAAAACAGAACCCGGACAAGAAAAAAACTCCATCCACCGGAATGGTATGCCAGTTCACGACAGCCGGCAGGCAGAGCTGTGCTCTTGCTCAGGCTCTATTTTACCAGACTTGGAGTCCCAGCTTCCTCACACATGTGGATGTTTCTCTGAAGCTCTCCCATACACACACAACTCAGTTGAATCCATTGACCCATCTGCAGTTTTAAATGTTTGCAGTGCAGTGGTAGGAAACCAACCCTGATCTCCTATACGAACCTATTTTGAGCTTCGGGCTAAAAAAACTTCTAAAAAAGCAGTTCTTACACTTTACCAAGTGTTGCTGTTAACATGCATCAATTACATTATCCATCTTTCCGCTATCTTCTCTTTGGCCAACTGCATCCCAAAAGCAAGCAAATGGGGGAGGGCAGAGCCAAGATATGTCCCAACACTCAGAGCCATTTTCTTAATTAATAACAAAACAATAACAATGAATATCTACGTGTTAAGCTTACAGAAAGGTATGTTTCAATGCCTGATTTTTAACAGCCCTTAGTTAGAGGGAGGCCTACAGCATAATACCTTCCTCTTGCCAAACAATCACATTTTAGTACAGTGATGACACTGTGTTATTCAGTTCTTTTCTTTAAGAAAACCCACAAAATTGAATGTCACCATGGGAACAGTCTAAAGTTGATTTTGGAAAGAGGTTCATTGCCTATAGCTTTTCTGTTGGTATAAAAATAATGTCACTGAACTGTATCAGAAGCAAGTGCTTTATGAAGTATCACCTCTAACAATACCATTCCATTCTGAAAATATCCACCCTAATGGCTGCATTTCTTTAGTTTCTGAAGCAGAACAGAGGGACCAGAAAGGTTTCTTCCCCATTTTTCTCAACAAGAAACACATTCCAATCTACCACCAGTGTGATCTAACTCAATCATTCTTCAGCACGTAACATGTAAGAAGTGAGTATGCAAAGATTCCTTCTTAGATGAACAATTAAGGCTTAAAGCAACCACCCTGGTTGGCTGGTTGAACAAACGACACATGTTCACACAGGAATTATTCAGTCAACCATCTTAATAAGGATTTACTTTAAACAGAACCTTGTATGGGTACACTAGACTCAGTCTCATTAAGTAGTAAGTTGGATTTTTATACAGCATGAACCACTGGCAATCTAAAACAGACCCACTGAAGAATGGAATGGAGAATCAAACGCAATGTTTCAGACCCAAGCTCTATGTGCCTTTAATACTTTCTTTTTCCTTTTTTTTCTGAGAGAGTGCACACTACAACAGACATTTGCGTTTATCATGTTTTTAACTTCTTTTCTAAGGGTGAACTCTCTGAATCTGCATCTTCCAGCTCCACTCTGTGTCTTTTCAGTCCTCCAAGAGACTGAGTACTCTCACTGCCCGTAGGATGCAAGTCTGCGGTATCCTCTCTTGTGCCCACACTGTAGCTGTTTGAGTCCATTTCAGACAGGCAGCAGTCTTTGTGCAAGGTCACACCCATCTGTACAAGGTTGCCATTATCAGCATTTGAGTGCATCTGTAGTCCTTGTGTCATGGTCCCCTGCTCTCCAAAACTCTGTCCATTATTGAAGCATGAGGGGCGAAGATGTAAGTGGCCATTATTGTGGTTAACACAGGAGGTGTCAAGGCTTCTCTCCTCACTGTCATCAGTCTGGTTTCTGGAGCAGTGACCTGACATGCTACAGATGGCAACAGTGGAGAACGGAGGGACCAATGAGTGATGGCTTGATGCTGGTTGACAGTTCTGACTATTCTTCTGTTCCACAAGTCCGGCAGTCTGAATGCACGGATCTTCAGTACAACTATTTAGCCCTTTGCAGTTAGCCTTTCCATTGAGCTTTTTAGTTTCAAAAGAATGCTCTATACCTCCACTGCTAGTGTCTTCAGATCTGTTTTCTTGACCATCCATTCGTCGCTGATTGTCACATTCATGAGCTTGGCCATTACTAGAATTTTCTATCAAGCCACATTCTTTTAAAGTTTCATTGTTGTGGCTTTCGGTAGAAAGAGCTGGGGAACCTTGAGGAACTCCTGAACTCAAATTCCTAGTATCTTCTTTATTTAGCAAGTGTGCCGTATTGTGCCTCCCACTCGTTCCTGGTTTTCCTTCGTCATTCTCCCCATCTCCTATGGAGGACTCACCATCTTTACTAGCTGAATACGATATATAAGAATAATGAAGCCATTTGTAAGCTTTGTAAATCTTTCTCTCCACTGATTCACTGTCTGAACAAGAAGAAGTCCTTTCTTTGAGAACTTCTTTGTTGGCCGAACCCCTTTCTGGCGAAGAAGCTGGAGAAGAAGACAGATCATCTACCTTGATCTGGGGGTAATCATAGATATCCTCACCTATGTAGGGAGTCACATTCTCTGTGTTAGTACTAGTCCTTTCTTCCCTTTGCATCTTCTGTCGGCACCTCAGTGCATTGCGTTGCCTCATAGATGTGCGTCGTTCATTCAGTTCCTCTTCCTCTTCTGTACTGCTGCTGCTGCTGGAACTGCTGGATTCGTTCTCCTCAGGACTTGGGGACGGTGGCCGTGGGAAAAGGTCTGTATCTAGTTCTGCCTCACAGGTATTCTCATCAGAATCGGACTCATTGGAAAGGGCCAGGAGACGTTTATCTTGATACTTTCTCAGTGCAGAGAGCCTTTGCTGACGGGAAGCCACATCTTCTCTGGCTGAGGGGGATTCAGTTGATCTTAAGGCCCTTAAGTTATAGGCAGTTTCATCAGACTCTTCAGCCACATGTGGTGGAGAGTGATGCAAAGAGGCAGAGGACTCCGACTCGCTGTAAGCAGAGCGTTCACTTACTCCTGCATGGAGCTGCAGGATTGTGCTCTCACTGAGGTCGCTGTCTGAGTCAGAACTCCAGCCCTCGATTTCCCGGCGCACCAGGGAGTCAAAAAAGGCCATCATCCGTGGATCTTCCTGGACTGACTGGTTGGCGTAATCATGGGACAAGCCACTACCGCTGTTCAACACAAGACTGATGTACTCCTCATGAGTGTAGAGGCAACGTGAATCATCCTCAATTCTACCATCCAGATCCCCTGTGCAGTCAGGCTGTTTGTAAGGACTCCAGATCTGTAACAGCAAACAAAAAAAATACATATGTCTTTGAATTCATAGAACAGTAGTGAAAATATCCAGAACAATTGCAAATTGCACATCACTTTTATTAATTTTTACCCCTCAGATCCTTTCTTACAAGGATTCCAGAGATGTGGCGTTTTTCTCTCCCACTTTACAAATGTATTTTTCCTGCATCTAACCTCACCCACCCAGAACTTAAAAGCTCTCATGCTGCAGATTATCCGTAATTTCAATATTTCAGTGTGCAATTATTTCTCCCAAATTGCAAGGCTCTATTTTTACATAAAAGGGGACGCTTACTCACTAATGGTAAGAATAGTTTGTTGCCTACCATACAGTCTTAGCACTAATGAAGGTACTTGTTTCCCAGGAAACTAGAGTTGCTTGTGCCAGTGATGCAGAGTAATATTTCATCCAGCTGCACAGTCAGTCATATCTGATCAGCAGGCAGGGAGCTGAATAGCAGACCTACACTACGCCCTTTAGGCAACACTTGTAAAGGAAAGCAAGCACCCAACATTCTCTCAAGACACAGCAACAGTTTTGCAGATAGCAGGGAAAGGTGAAGATTTTCGCTAAAGGTTATTTTTGAAGTGTAGAGAGATCGTGATGTTACAAAGTTTAATGATTTAACCAATAGCAACAGCCTTGACTGTGCTGTCCATCAGTTTTCCTGGCGTGGAGGGGAAGAGGAAAAATAAAAGCCTCAAAGAAGATCCACCACTACCTCTAACAAACTCCCAGTAATCCACTGAAAACATAACAGTTGGATCTCCTCACCTTTCTCAGCTTTACTCACAGATTTGGGGCAATATGACTGAGGCACTCACTGGACAATCACTATCAATTTGTTCAAGACTGATAATTAACGTGCTGCACAGCATTCACTGTAAGCAGAGACAGCATGTGGCTTATCCACAATGCTGCCTTAACGTTCTGCTTATAAAACACTTAATTTCAGTCATGCTTTGGTTTTACCATGCTAACAACCTCGGGGAAAAGAATTCTGTCAGCTGTCTTACCAGGTTGGCCTTTTGGGATAGACTTTGGCAAAAACATCTCTTTTCCCCAGAGAAATTAGTTAAGCTTTGTTTCAAGCAGAGAAAACTGCGAACAAAGTGTTTTGCATGTGTTAATGGGATAATCAGCACTCATCTCAGATGCTTACTTGACACATGCAACATAATCTGATACTACCACAACAATCACTTCAAAAAAAAGCTCATGAGAATGACAGCAATTCTGTATTCACAGAGATTTTCAGTGTACAGTAAGACCTTAAACTTTTAATATTAGAAGTAGAGAAAAAAAAATCAATTGCTATTACTTGCTCAGCACAGCCAAATTGAAGATGTACAGGTAAACTCTATTCTGGAATTCTCCCCAACTTGCCTTTATTTCGCATCCTCTCTAAGTTATGGCTAACAAACCTTCCACATATGACCTGACTATGTAGATAAAACAGACTCTATTCTAAAATTGAGCTGGGCTGGACATATACCTCTTTCTGTATGGCTATCACCAAGCTGCCTTTCACAGCAAGGGTAAAGGAACCAAACATTGCATATTAGCCTGTTCCTAGAAACATGTCTCAATATCAAGGTGTATCCGCTATTTGTATTTAATTGCTATTTTTATTATTTGTAGTACTTAAATTATCTTCCAGTACAGTTCATTAATAAAACACTTGAAAACAGAATGAAGGCCGTCTCCATTCCTCAATTCAAGCACTGAACCTACTAGACATGTAGCTCAAAGGACAAGCATGAGGTTTGGATAAAGATAACAAAACTCAACCTAAGCCCATTATGACTTCCACCATCCATACTGAAACTTTTTGAATTATTCAAGAGAATGAAAGAATTGCTCTTCATCCTCTAATTATTTCCCATGCTCCACTTCCTAAAGACAAGGTAGAAAGAGCTTTCTCTCACTGCATGCATGAGAGGAGAGTTTCAGGATCCACCAAGTTTTTGAACAGCAAAATAGAACTCTACTTGCTCACAGAACTTTTCCGAGCTGCTGCCTTCTTGATGATTTAACCAACACATGTTCAGTACTTTCTCTCATAATTTATGAGATCTTTCCCCTTCTTTGCCACACTATTTAGCATTTCAGCAAGTAGACCAGATCTTTTTGTACTCAAGAAGCATACAACTTCTTGTAAAAGCTTCATACCTCATGCCTGGACAAGCTGTCTGGCATGCCCCTCCTCATATTGTCTTAGCAGTGTTATATTGATCACTAAGTTTTATAAAACTTGGTTTTTAAGCAAGAGAATTGGAAAACTCTCAGGAAGTCTTTAAACTGGCAACAACTGGTCCGGTGCTCTTCATGGCACCCGAAATGTCCTTCTTTGTAAATGGAATGCCTCTGCCTTTTTCTCATCCTCTGACTGATGCCATGCTGAGGAAGAATGTGAGCAAATTGGAGAAAAAAAGTTGGCAAATCACTCCTCTGAAGCAACAATATATCAAGAAGTTCTTTCTCTGTCAGAGGATTAAGGAGTTGAGTATTACTCACTGATGCCCCGAGTGCAGATATAAAAATAGGAACAATGACAGAAAAGGAGAGTACGAAACTGGTTTGGGCAAACCCCAAATTTGAAAACAAAAAAGTGGTTATGCCCATAGTGTGAGAATAATTAAAATCAGCTATATTAGATTATCTGATTAGGCAGAGGCAGCTAGCCACAACGACATTAATCTGTCACCATAGCAACACGGGCAAACAGACTTTGCTATCTTTGATATACTGATGATTTTTCAGCAAATGGGCCCTACAACAGTTGTGCTCAGTTACACAGTATTCTGTTTCCAGTACAAAACAGTATTTCTTTCTGAAAAACCCTTATGCAATTTATTTATTTTACCTTTTCTGGAACTGTCTTCTAATTGCATAATTCTCTGTGGCACTCCTCTAAGCCCCACACATCAGAGGGAATGCCTCATTTATTTCTCCTGCAATGCAATTCATTTGCCTGCTAGCACATCCCAAAGTCACACACTTAACTGTGGAGAAAGTGGTATTTTTCTGTTTTTCATTGCCTGAGCCCTTGTGGTGAATGCCTACTACAATGATAATTTTAGTTAACAGCTGTGCTTTTCCATATGATTTCGCTCATGTTCAGGTTTCTGAAATGCAGGACAACGAGCACTTCACTTGGGTTGGTGTGTCCAGCACACAGTGTCTGGAGTCAAGGCTTCTAGCATCCTTTATTAAAGAACCTGTTGAGTCTTATTTTTGGTTTCTGAAACCTCCTTACTCGAATATTTACACGACTCCCCATCTTACCCTTTATATTCTCAGTCCTAGCAGAAATCAAACCATAAACCACTGAGCTCCTGATTACATTCTCAGAGGTGCTTTACAACAAAATAAAACTAAAGCAAAAAACTCATAATCATAAAGGTCAAAATCATTCTTGTGAAAGCTATTCATTTCAGCAGGGCTAGGCCAGAGATGAATTTGTATCTCATTTGCAATCAGCATTAAAATAGCAAATGTGTTGGCAGAAGCACATGGAATTATTGAATGGTTTGTCTGTATCACGCCTTGATGCTGGTGCGATCAGTTCCTCACTTCTAGAAGTACTAAATTTAGGCCCGCTAGTCTAAAAATTAAAGGCTCAGACAAATAACTGCTTGCACCTACATTTTTAATTCATCACAGAGTTTCTGCAATTGAGGGAACAGAATACCAGCCAACTGCAATGAAGTTATTGCCTGTGATTTAATTCCAGAAAGATTTTTAGAAGACACTAGAAGGACAGTACAAGGAAGAACACTTCTTAAGGAACTGACTAAAACAAACAAACAAAACCCAACAAAACAAGAAAACATGAAAACCCCTAACTATAATTCTCATTTATGGCTCTTCCTCTTGTACTCTCAACTTCTTTGAGCAAGTACATAAAATGTTTATATGGGGAAAAGATAGATAGTCATGCAAGGGAAAGGACTTGTGTTCTTAGCTGGTTTTAATGCAGTAAATAGCCCCTCAGAACTGCTGGTGGTGTTTTTCCTGTTTTGTCCTTCTGCTAGTGGCAGTTAATAGCCTGCAACCTACCTGTAGAAGTGGCTGGAATGAAAAAGAAACCACCATTGTGTGGTCACCCACAAACCACTGTTCACTAAGACAGTGCCCTTTAAAGGTGAAGTCATGCAGATCAGACAAGATACAAGCCTTAAAACAACCTGATCTCCACACAAGGCACATTACAAGCTGAGACACACAACAAAAGGGTAAGAAGTTCTGGCTTGCTAATAAACTTTAAACATCTTTCTCTTAATTTGTTTCCAGCTCGCAATGTTTGGGGAATTCCGTTCCTTCAAAGCAAGCTACACAAGTTCCCTTGCACACACTGGGACACAACAGGCGTTCTCTTCTAAGGGAGCATTCAAGCAGAGGTGTCTTTGAAAGTGTTACACAACCTGTGACTGGGGTCTTAATCAAACTAACCTTTTAATCACTAGGTGCCTCCCCAACCCCAAACCCTAGCAGAAGTACACAAAAGCAACGCAGGGGATGTTTATACCAATGCTAATCCAACAGCTTAAGCACACTCATGCAGGAAGGATTCACAGGGTGAAGGGTCAGCAGATCTAAAATCCAAAAGGGAGAATTCAGGCTGCGTGAATCAAGTTCCAAAGCGGGGGTGGGGGGGCTGGGGGGAAGCCTCTGGCAAAACTGTTGTTAAACAGTGGCAGTTTGACTGGAAATTGAAAAATTGCTGAGCTGCTAAGACTGTTCAATGCACTTTTGTTCAAAGCCTGTATTGGACAGATTTGCAATCAAACCTGTCAGAGGGACACAGATAAAGAAAGAAGTAGGAAAGCAAATTAAACTACCAGTGGAAGACAGAAGAGAAGAAAAGCTGAATTACACCCAGAACCCAAATGCTGATAGCTGTAATGCAAAGGAGGCAGCTGTGCATTGGACCATGGTACCAGGTTTTTGGGCTAGTCCTGGTCGATAAGTTGCAGACCACTAAAACATTCCCTTACAGTACAAATTCATTCCATAAGCTTTTAGTTTGCCAAACCATTTACTAATACCCAAACCAACCTCACTTACAGCCTCATGCAGGTAAGATTTTTACGAAGTCACTCACGAAGCAATTAGAAGCAGCAACCATTCTCATTATCCTACTTAAAAGTTATATCTTTCTGGTTTTTTTCATCTTGTTGATGGACCTAAATTACAGCAAAATTTCTATGGCAGCAGAATGCCAAGTGCATTAGTATAGCATAATCCTCTGCCTCCCCACCCTCAACCTCTGCTATTAGAAATGCCAAAAAGGTTTCTACCTTGCTCCCACAATATTGGTAGTCTTATCCTTAAGGAAAGAAAGTTTCAGAACCTGACAGAGACTGTTATCTCTTTACATTCCATACAAAAAAGGCACAAAACTTCCGAAAAATACTGTACATTGTTAGAGGATTCAGACTCCCCCCCCCCCCATATTGCAGAAGGTATTGAGTCCTGTTTCCTCTAGAAGCCACAGAGAGGTGTGTTGAATTGATTCAATGCAGAAATGTGTAAAAAAAATATAGAACGGCTCGTGAGACATTATTTGGGCCAAATTCAGCTACGCCAAGCTAGATTAAGGCTCAACAATACTCTCTGGAAACATTTTTATTAAATTTCAGCCTGAAGTATCAGAAATCTTAGGAGATCATGTTACAGCTGTGACCAAACTCTTCCAAGAAGGACATGATATTTTAGTTATGTACAGAATCAAAATGCAACAGAATTCCTTCTTTGTGGTACAAATCCCAGAAATTCTGACCTTATCCCTCATCTCTAAAACCTTTAAAATTGAAATAGAGCTTAAAGTTGAAATGCCCAGTTAAAATTTGCATAATTTTATAGCCAGCAAGTGAGATGTACCACTTTACAAAAGAATAAGATGAGAAGATAGGATGGGTGTGGAAAAGAATGATGCTGAGCAAAACAAAGCATTTCTTTCTGAAAAAGAACACACTTTCTGATAATTAATCTTACCTTTATAATCTTTTCAACACCAGAAGAACAGATCATATAAGTGTGAGGATTAAACCGGACTTGGTTTACAATTGACCGATGACCTTTCAATACCATAAAAGCACCATTGACGACCCTGCCAATGCCACCTAGAGGAAAAAGAAGCACACATTAAATGAATAATTAAATCTTCCTATTGCTTTAATTCATAACAATTTAAAGTCATATTATATATGACAACGAGCTTCAACTTTATTTTGCAATATTTTAAGGCCTGTGTTGGCTGTAGAATTCCAATATTATGAGCAATGCCCTTATGAAAAGCTGCAAGTTTGATGACAAGCATCCTTCCTGCAGCTTAAGACTTGGAGGCTAGCTTTAGCTCAATTATCTAAATAAACAACGAAGGGTTTTGCCCTAATATGACAAGTATGTGAATAAGATCAACATACATACTTAATGAAGTCACAAGTGAAACCACACTGTTAAGGCATGACACTACACACCGTTCGCAAATTTGAAGCAGAGACAAATAAAGAGGTTGACTTTTATAATAGTTATACTCTTTTATTAAAGAAATATTTTTTTAAATCAGCAATTCATTACTGTCACTGTTGACTCTAGTCTGATGGGCAGGAGCTCTAACAGAGCCAATCGTCAAGGCTACTAACCCGTGTTACTACATTACAGCTGCATTTAGTATAGCCTTCCCTAGATCTAAAATAACTCGTATTTCTGTGAATCAATCTTAAAAGGGACCTGAAATAACACATCTGATCAGTGGGTTACATTATTCCTTGTCACAAGGCAGGGAATTGGGTGAAGTGAAATACTTTTGTGCTAGTGGTAAAACTCAAAACAGAAGCCAGACAGCTTTTCTGCTTGGTCACTATTTACTAAGTCTATATATATTTACTAAGACCAAAGCAAGAAACTGTCACATAGCCATTTTTTATATTCATAGATTCACAGAATTAAAACCATAAATTTGTTAGAAAGTGTACCTGTGTATCTGCATAAATAAGTGTCAACCAACATGCTATGGTTACATTTTCAATGAAAGAAACCAAAGCTTTTAGAAGAGGCAAAGTTAAAACTGAAAACCACCCTGGAGGAAAACATTCTTGCTATTCACAACTTCAGCAGCAGTTAGTGCACCATACAGAAAACCAAAATAAAGTCATTAGCTTTGGTGCTACTTATAGTGCCATCTTAATACCAAACAAGTAAACTTTATGTTCTCCTTGCTGAACCTGTTTGCTATCCTCCTTTGGTCTCAACAGGAGCTCTTTCAACTGAAACAGCTACTGGGTTAAAGCCCTAAGCCCAATGTTGTACAACTTGTCTTCTAAAACATAGTCAGAGTTCTCTCTGCAGTACACATTTCCTAAAGAAAAACTGGCATTAACACCACAGAGTAGCAAGATAGAAAGGCCAAGGGGAAAAAAAAAAAGGAAAAAAGGTATTCCTGTATCACCTTCCATTTGTTTGGTTTGATAGAGAACCACAGCTAGTGCGCTTGTGTTCAGTCCCTCTCAGAGGAAGTATTCTATTCCTTCCACTCATTTTAATTACACTCAGAAGACCAGATTGATGTGTTTATGGTGTACAAACCATGGCAAGGACCTAGAAAAGAGGAGTCATCCAACTCCTAAAAATCCATGATCAGATCTTTTTACTGCTTCTGGAAAGCGTTCTGTTCGCACAAATCAATTTTTGCAGACCAAACTGCAGTCTCATTGCACTTTGGGACAGAAGATATGTGCCTGAAGAAAGGAAAAGAGATGGCCAGTAACTTATGGACCAAAAGACACGCCCGTTTTAAAGAATTTGTATAGAAAGAAGACTCATTTAAAATTAAGATAACTTGAAATGGACACTCCAGTTAACTTCTAAGTATGTTCATCGAATCTGCACTAAGACTGAACTACCTGGCATGGTTCTCTTATTTGGGTACACTTGTGTTTTCTGTATAAGTTCAGAGATAAGTTCTGCCTTTAGCAACATTTCACCCGTGTAAGAAAAGTTGACTGATGAAGTAACTGACTGAAGAGCAGGCTCATTAAATGCCAAATCGGGGTCTTTTGATTCTCTTCTACATCTTATGAGATTCCTCACATCCTTTCATTCTGCTTACCCTGCTAGACATCCATGACCACATTTATGGCTTATGGCAAGTTGCCCTACTCCTACAGCATTCCTTCCAGCCACACTACAGTTGTCAATCCAACTGCATCTATCAAGTTAATGGCAGATGGTTACACCAAGATCAGTTCTCAGCGCAGTTATCTTGACCTAGCAGACAAATGTTCCAGGAAAGAAGGCCTCAGGAATGAAGTGACAATTCGTTTAAGAAGTGTTTCAACTCTATAAGTAATGTCTCAAACACGTTTTAACTACCCACACATTCAAGCTACGTGAATTCAGCGCAAAATAAGAAATAGGCCCTATGAAACACTTACAAAAGAGTCAGAAGTTAAGAGATACAATCAGCAAAGAAAGAATTGTAGTGGAGATTAAATACAAATTTAGGGCACCAATATCTTGGGCTGGATTTCCAAATCGGTCATTGGCTTTTTGTGGTACTGTCACCAGTGTGAATTAACCCATGGTTATTTTCCTAGTAAAACAGTGAAACCAGGTTTTTAATGCCAGAACAGTCTTCTGGCATTAAACTTTAATAAAGGTCTATCAATACACTAAGAGCATATGATGAAAAGTGCACAGCAAGCCATGTCTAGAACACAGCTGTCCCCAGCCTCTAGTCAAATTCGGGCAGTGTCTGAAGCCCAGAAGGCAAAACCTAGGCTGCATCAAACGATATGTGGTCAGCATGTCAAGGAAAGGCATTCTGCCCCTTTATTCTGCATAGACCCCATCTGTCTGTGAGTACTGTGTCCAGCTCTGGGGTCCCCAGCACACCAAAAGGCATGGACATGCTAGAGTGGGTCCAGGAAGGCCACAAAAAGGATAAGGAGGGATGGAACACCTCTCCTATGAGGAAAGGCTTAGGGAGTTGGGGGTGTTCCGCCTGGAGAAGACAAGGCTCTAGGAGACCTTATAGTAATCTTTCAATAAAGGGGGCTTGTAAGAAAGACAGAGAGAGACTTTTTACTAAGGCCTGTAGTGACAGGAGAAGAAGCAACAGTTTTAAGCTGAAAAAGCATAGATTTATATTGGATATAAGGGAGACATTTTTTACAATGAGGGTGGTGAGACATTGGAACAGGCTGCTGAGAGAAGCTGTAGATACCCCATCTCTGGAAATGCCTAAGGTCAGGTTGGATGGGGCTTTAAGCAACCTGACCTAGTGGAAAACATCATTGCTTATTGCAGGAGGGTTGGACTAGATGACCTTTAATGGTCCTTTCCAAATCAAACCATTCTGTGGTTCCATGATGGAATTCCAAAGCTTTCTGCTTTAATACTGAAGTTCCCTAAATTCCTTTTAAGCTGTTAACAGTAAAATCAGAGGAAGCATAGCACTAGAACATCTTCACTCCTCTTAGAGCGAATATGAACCTTCCTTCAAAGCCCCTTAAAACAACTAACTGCCTAGCTACAGGAAAAGTCACTTAGGAGCAGATTACTACCATCACAAATCCTAGCAGTCAGCTTCTTCCAGTACAAGAGGTTTTAATCTTTAATACAAAAAGTATTGACTCCAGCAACACTCTGATAATCTTTGCGTCAAATGTAATAAACTGCCCCAGAACTTAATTTTTGGACAACCTCACCTAATGCAATTTTAGTCTACCAACTCCTATGTGCTTAAGCAACATCATTAAGCCAGCCCTTAATGCAGAGCCTTCTACATCCTTATCCTGATAGTGGTCCCATCATTTTACAGTAGCCCAAAGCTGGTATCATGTTACATGAGTATCTACATGGCAGACGTATGCCTGTGTCCAGACGTGTCTGGACTCCCCCTGCCTCTCAGCAGAGGCTTAGCTGCAGCCATACAGCTTGTAGCTGTCTCACAGTGTGAGTTAAGTTTGCTCATGTCTGCTGGCCAAAAAAATAAAGTGCCTCTATACGTTAAGTGGTGGTCATAAACTGCTCAAATTCCTGAGGCCATCTTCCCTTTTTTTGCATGTAATAATTCCAATTTCTTTTTGCTGCCTTCACTTGAACTGGTGTTTTTACTGGTATTGTTTCACCAGAATTCACTTCTGCTATTTAGGGGATGGAGGTGTAGTTTGTTTGCTTTTGAATTTCATGGCGTGCACAGATCCTGCAACTGGTTTAACATGGAAACTTCTATATTCTTAGATGGTTACCATGTGTATAAGCGCTGCTTATAAAGAAGTTTTATAAATAAAGTCTTAAAGTCTTCAGAGGCCAATTATGCCAATTTTAGGCGGTTTCTAACTTTCTAACCTCTAACTACTAGAGGGAGGGGATGAAGATATACTAGCTGGTTTACAATTCTTTCCAAAAATTGCTATGCTTAAAACAGTTCTGAGTCTGGTTGAGTGTTGTAGCTGTGCTGGTCAATGTTTTCTTGGTCTGCTTTTTCTCGGTACACAAAGTGAAATGTCAAGAAAATCCCTCTTCCTCAACACCCAGCAAATAAACGCTGCAAAGAATAACAACAAAAAGTAAAAAAATTCCTTTAAATAATATCTTAATATGACATCCGACCAGCTGGAAGAAATAACGTATAAAAGACAGAAGGAAGGAATAACTTGCTTTGAAGTAGTAGATGTCTAATAAGTTGCCAAAGTGATTACTTCTTGGTTTGCTTTATTATTTTGGTTTTAGTATTATGCTAATGAAATCCTTGTTAATCATGTGGGTTGGTAAATATTTATGCAAATGAGTTGACATTTCACATATTGAGAACATGCTGGATGGTACATACCATTTCAAAAAACACTAGTAAATTATAATGAGAAAGTGAGATAGCAATCTGGCCTCCTATGCACAAGTTCCAGAACACATAGCAGCATTTAAAAAAAAACCACAGAAGAATGAATTATTTGAAGGATAAGGAAAGTGACAGATTATTAGGAAAAGTGTGCTAGTGTAGAAATCCTGTAAGAATGCAGAACGGTCTCTAAACTAATGGAAGCTGCATTGTTCCAAACATTTGAAAAAACCGTCAAAGTACCAGAGAACTTGCTGGGATAAGGAACAATCCTCCACTGGCTCTGTAATAGAGGAATTAAATGACCTCATTAAGAAGTCCTTTCTATCTATACACTGAAAAAGAAGTCCTATGTTCATATAAGGTAGAAAGACGTTCCACAGACTAGCATAACTTCATACTAGCCTTGTGAATTACTCGAAGTGCTGAAAACTCCTGAGAAGAACCAGAAATTTGCAGCTGCTGCCAGTGTACCATAGCATACCATTCCACTGTAGTACTTGGCACTACAGTAGAAAGCTCATTTTAAATTAATGTAGTTTTCATTAATAATAATCCAGGACACATTTACACCACAGGATGCTATCTTGCATTTGAATTCTATGAGGTCATGATGTGCTAACAGAAGAGAGATACCATAGTGTGGAAAGCAAATGCACACAATGCAAGCAAATACGTGCAGCACACAGGGTGTCTGCTTTCAGTGCAGCAGATTATATTTAGAGTCCTTAAAATGTCTCTCTCTGATCACTCACATACCTGTATTTGTTTTGCACAATGCATACCAGCAGATGGCTTTGCTCCTCCTTCACCCAGCTAGAGTGAAGCTAGATTTAAACACTAACACTCTCCCTGGTTGCACAGAGCCCGGCAGCATTCCGTCTAATGAGACCAGGAATCTCATTCCAGCCAGAGCAACTTCAAGATTTCTCAGCAGCACAGGCAAAACTGACTTTGGTCACATTAAATATGGGGTGAGAACAGCTGGCCAAGACCCTTTCTCTTCCTGGCATGGTTAAGAGGAGAGAGTTTGGAGAGGCACCAGGGGACTCCAGCTTTGTACAACTGCCTCTACACGAGAAAGAAAAAAGGAGTGTCTCCCCATGAGAAAGCACCTACAACTCCATCTGCAGACTGTTTCCTCCATCACCTTTGAACCCACCCTCCACCTCCCAGGCCAGGTGAAAGGATTGGTGTGGTCTGGCAGAGCTTTAGTAAGCCCAGGGAGCAGAGGGCTGGGGTCAACACCTGCCTCAGGCAATCTGCTCTCTTCCAGGCAATCACCCACTTTGCCTAGCTTACCTGTGGTGGTCTTCTACCTCTGCAGAGGTTCCAAAAGCCAAAGAAAAAATTAATATCTAGACATCTAAACAACATGCAGAAAGCTGCATATTTTCTTTAAAAATACAAACCTTCCAGAGCTTGTTCCCTGTTGGGCCAGATGGCTTCCCCTGCCCCAATCCAACCAGTATGTATATATGCATGCTTGCACATATATAAAAATATATAAATATATATAAATTTATATATAAAATATATAGAAATCTCAAAAATAGCTAAAGACATTAGGAAACACTTAATCATCTATTATTCATCTTCACTTATCAGACTCTAACTTTGAGAACTTAAAACACAAGCTGTCTCCAATGAGATAACACTGTCTAAAGGTTGTAAAAAGGTCTGTTGCTGAATTCTTCAAGCCTAAAGAGGCATCTGCATTTACAATGACCAAAGAGCAGAAAAAAAATGGAAGAAAAATTACACCAGTTCTGTTGAAAATTGGTGCAATTACTTTAGTAACTGGATCACAATGACAGGCTCTTTCTTGTTAGCAGTTACAGTAAAAGACAGAATTAAAGAGAAGTTTTGAAATGCAGTCTGCTGCTCTGATTTAGTGAAGCTTTTCCTAAGTCCAGTGACAGCCTGCTCACGTAAACTGAAGGATTCCAAACTGTCTTCTCAATCGCAAATAAATATCATATCCCTCACATAGCATCTTGGAGCCATAATTCAAAAGCAAGAGACAAGCTCCGAGTTGCAAAGATGATTCAGAGTAGTGGGTGAGGAATGTAAATTCCATTTTGCAAAATATTTGGTCTACTAAAGCCTCTATTACCCCACAAGACATGTCAGGTTCTGTCTTGAACACGGATTCTTTACCAGCTAAGAAACCACGTTTATAGTAGTCAGGTTTAAATACTGCCAGAAGTGCAGTCTTGCTGGGCAGGTCGTGTAGGGCTGGTGACTCCTCCCACTTCTAGCTTGCCTTGGAGCCAAATAAAAACAGTGGAAGCTCAGGACTGCTTTTCTTCTGCCAGGCTAAGTTATTTATTTTTCTAGAAATTCTGCTTTAAAGAGGAAATTGGCTAACAAATTCACCAAACAATCGGCAATTACTACTAAAGCACAGTGGAAAGCTGGGTAGCACTTGGATGGAGAAGAAAGTGAAAAAATGAGCGAACTATTCCATCTCTGAGAAAGGAAAAAAGGCAGTTATAAAGCAACCAACCTTCTGGCATAGGAAATCCTGGCCTATTCGGAGTAATCGAAGATTGTGGAGGGAGATAGACAATGAAACTCCTCAACAGAATAGCTTCCTAAGCTATTTAGGAAATACCTTTTTTCACAGACCTCCTGGCCTTGAAATAAGTCCTGTCTAATAACTGGACCGAACAAAACTACTGGTAGAGTTTCCAGCTGAGAGGGAATCACTGAATGCAACCTATTGGGAGGACACCTCTACAACATGACTTTTTGCAAAAAACAGCAGAATCTGTTCTATTTTCCTGGCAAAATACCAGCACAGGTAACCACATTCCTCCAACTTGAAATATATTTGCAATTGTCTGACTGGGGTGTTCCTTCCCATTTCATCTTTTGTGTAGTACTGTTGTTAGTAATTGCTGCACCTGCACTTGAGCAAGATCTTGTATTTCAGAGTTATTATTAAGGATGTAGCTCTATTAAAATATTCAGGCTTGCAAGAAGTTGCTATTTACAAATAGCTCATATAATTTAAAGCAGTTGTATCATAAATATTTATAGCAACACAATGCCAGAATTCAACCGGAAGGTAGAAATCCGTTAGAGAGATATTTTTATTTAAAATACCAAGCCACAGTACAGGACATTACATCATCCTGTGCAGTGTGTGCAATATCTAAAAATAAAAACCACATTTTACTACCTCAGATCACAAACCCAAAGACACTCCTATTTTAAGCTAGAACATGAGAACAAGAAGTTGTCCACTGAAGCAGAAGCTTTCCAAGGCCTCCACATTCCTACAGCAAGACTTTCTCCAAGAAGGATGCGCACCTCTAGCCGAACAATTATTCTGAACCACAGGATAAGATTTAAGAAAGCATGTTTCATCACACTTAAAACAGGCATAACCCTTCAAGAAGAGGTGAATGAAGAAAAGAGCTTCAATAAGCCTGTCACAGGTGATCTGGACGACCAATGAGTTATTTGCCACAGAAGCCAGATCTTTAGGTCTAACAAAACAAAGCTGAGGAGTTTCACTAGGAAGTATCAATAAGAGGACTGCTCAAGTTACAGGAGACCAAGACGTACACATTCCTACTACAGGAGCTTCTGATCCTATTAAGCAACTACTGAGGGCAAGTGACACTAAGTAATTATTTTGTAACTGAAGTGTCATAAGTTCACTGCCACCCTTCCTCAAGTTGCAAGAACCAGAAACAAGAAAGCTGATCAAAACACATGTGACACTGTTTTGTGGTAGTTCTAGTGATAACTCTTTGTGCAAAGGTCCCATATACAAAATTTCTAACCTGCAGTTGCCTGGCAAAAAAGTTTTCAAGAGCATCAGAGCCAGATAAACACAAAATCCCAAATCCAGAATTTACAAATGGAGTCAAAACAAGTTTAGTAACAAAACTAAAATGTAATTCTACAATCCACATATAAAAATTTACATATAAATAACTAACTTAAATGCATGCAATCTTTGTTTTAACTAAGAGGAAATTCCACAAGTAGTAGTAAAACAACGCTGAATGTAAATGGAAATAATACAAATTAAAAGAAAAGCAGACGTCTCTAATATAAACTCTAAAAGGCTAAAGTACTGGTATACTTAGCAGGGCCATCTTCAGGACTTCTGGACTGCAACATCAAATATTGGTTAAACAAGCAGTCCAAAATCAGAATGGCATTTTCCTCAAACCTCTGCCATTAACCAAACCTTTTAGAGGCTAGCCAGTCTCTCACCTGTGGATTAGACAGATGTAATTAACAGCCTCTGAAATTAAACAAGATATTTTCATTTTACCTCCAACACAGCTTGCAATTTGCTCTCACTATTGCTAAAGCACCTGAGACCACAGGATAGACCCGAGTTGTACTTAATACCACTAAAATGTACAGTTTAAACTGTCAGAGCCATTAAAAACAGAAAAGGTAATACATTTCCTCAGGTCTCGAGTCTTTCAATCAAGATTCAACTTCCTTCTAAAAGACCATGGCGATTTGTTTCAACAGAAGAGCTATCCTGACATTGTATCCCTTAGAGTGTCACATTGCCAAACCTTACACAACACTAGACAGTATCAAACGAGGCACTGACTAGCTGTGGCACCTACAATACTACCACTATATCCCATGCATATTGCTGCTTTTCTTTACTCCAACACCTTCCCCTACACTTTCACAGAGTTGAGCTAAGTCTACTTGCTTAGCATGTCTGCCCCAGTATGGGAAAGGGTCAGAAATTAGTCAAAAGTGGTCATTTCCAGCAGCTGATAGTGCTCCTTCCCCCAGAAAGTAAAAGAGCATAACTGCTTTGTATTAGAATTCACAGGGAGAGTTTTGGTGTAAGAGGAAGGAAAGAGGGGAAGATAGGCCAATGCACTGGAGCTGTAAGGAGCAGTCTGTGAACTCAGCCCTACTTCATGCTGTAAGCTTCATTAGCTGAAATTCTTAGTAACAGATCCCAAGTTCTCCAGTGAACTCAGATCAGCTTAGAAATAGAGGAGCCGGTAGACAGGAGGAAGGAACGACAGACCCTGCTCCAGCTCCTTCTCTTCATAAGTTCATCTAGAAGATTTATCTGAGAATGTTATATGAGAAGATAATTAAAATCATTATGATAAAATATTCAAATGGCATTGTCCACTGTTATCCAGAGACTGGATTAGGCATTTGTAAACTCTCCCCATCCAGCTTTCACCAGAATAACTCGAGATTCAGAAGCTGAGTGGGAATTGCAATTAAAAAAAAAAAAATAAAAAAAATCAAACTTCTGTTTTTCAGACAATGCCCCTGCCACCCCAGATTCCAAAACAACAAAACTTACCTGCTTCTGGATCTGGAGGAATCCTCCACATATACAAATTGAAGTCATCAGAGCCTGAAAGGATGTACTGTTAGGAATAAAAATAAAAGCAGTTTACCACAAAAGTATCACCTGAAGTATTTTATTGTTAATCTAGTTTCTCCAAACCAAAAGTGAGGAAAAAGATATTATTTGTATCATTCTTTGCACCTCCCCGATAAACTTATCCTTAAATGGGGGTGAGACAGCAGCACAAAAGTGTTGCATACATAAAAACACACCAAAATTCAAACCCATGCTTTACTTATCTAATGCCTGCTGCCCAAAGTGTACGTATTCTTTGCTAAATAAGACTATGGATTTTGGCTGGCTTTAATACAAGCACGTCTAAATCAAATTCTCATATCCCACAGCCTGCAAATCTGGTCTTTTGTTAACGTCAAGTTATTTCATTCTTTTTTCTCATCTCCAGAACCACAGAAAGCTTCATCAAACACATTCCTAAGAAGAGAGCTGGCATGTCCATTACACACAAGCACGACATGTCTGGCTTATCAGTCAACTAAGACCATCAAAAGTCAGTCACTGAAGATAATCTTTGAACACTGAACAACAACATAGTTAAACGTTCACTGTCAGCAAGCTTCAAGCAGTTTAAAGCCCCCACATTTATGATACTGTTCAAATTTTTCCTGACTGTAGTTACTCTGAAGAGATTGAAGGCTGCCCTTTTTCAACAGTGCATGAATGATAAGCAATCTCCTTATTGTACAGATGTTTAGGCAATATGCAATTGGAAGTAGCTTAATATGCTACAAACATGCACTGAAATGACAGGTGACATTTGATACGGTAAAAAGCTTACGCCTCTTGGTTATAAGAGGCCACAAACTGTGCCTTGTCTCTAAATACCTCTTCTGCAATAAACTGTACACCCTGTCATTTATTTCTTTCCCAAATTAGAGATGAGATGGCAAGTAGTGGAACCAAGGGCAGATTCCAATTCCAGTTATACTGCCACAGACAGTGTAAATCTCTAGCCCTCAACTGACTTAAGGCTTCTGCTTAATCAATACAGTCAATAAATTGGGGCTTTTGTTTTGTTGTTACTAGGGCAGAGGGAAGGGAGAAAAAGAAAGAAAATTAGCAAGTTTGTCCCCTTTCTAACCTTTGGTAGGAGACAAATTCTGTTTTGTTTGGCTCAAATATTTTCGTCTTTCATTCTCCAGAGATACATAAACTCATCAGACAAAGTAATATCAAGCACTGAACAGAAGTCCTGGAATAACACAGGACTGAGTAGCGAATAAAGAAAAAGCATACACTAACACAGAGAAAACTGTTATGAATTCGCATACATTCTGTTTGCAATGCTAATTACGTCTGTGCAGCGTTTGCATGTTTCCACCCACAAAAATGCAATAACCAACCACTAAAATTCCTTCCCTGGCTTCCTACTATCACGATCCACCTTTCTTTTTTTTTCTTATTTTTAAGGATGTAGGATGTGAGTAAGCACTTACGAATGCAATTCTACTCATTTTCTGACAGATAAGAAGCATTGAGAGAACAAAAGTTCCTTTAAAAACTTGTGCACGCTAGTTCTGCATCACTCAGACCCATTCTTTCCAAGCCAGAAAGTTATTTCTACAAACCAACATGTTCAGGCACTTAGGCAGCTTACCTCTGCCAAACTGACCCGATGGTGCCAGGAACATGCACTCCCCTTTCATTTGACTGCTCATAAATGTTAGCCCACAGCAGGCTGAGTCACTACCAAAACTACACAAATTAGGGCTCGTATAAGCCTCCTAGCAATCAGAAAGAAAGCACTTTTGGTATGTTTTGTTACAAAAGAAATGCTACATGGAAAAAAAAAAAGTCTTATTTAAAGTTATAAAGATGTTGCAAATTTTTAGCATTTACTACCAAACTGCATGGTTGAAGTAGCAAATGCTTTGCCTGGGACACATGGAAAAAAATGGAGACTTCTAAACCAGCTAGAAAGCTCAGTACCTTAAATTTATGACTATAACATCCCTTTTCCTTTTAAAGCAAACAAGCTCTAACAACTCCTCAATATGAGAGTCATCTACCACTTTCCATAATAAATCAAACAAATCAAACCAACAATGACAGGTCCCAAAATGAAAGATTTCAGATACCCTGCACACAACACAGAAAAAACACATTACATACGTGCAGGCAATGAAGTGTCTGTGAGACTCTTTAAAGCGGCTTCCAAAGCGATACACTACAGAACACACTGCGTATCTTCTAAGACTGAATGACCAATTGTTTTGGAAATCCAGTATATCATTTCCCACCAAACATACTACCTGCAAAGACCACCGATTCAAGGATACTTTTACTTCGGAGACAGAAAAATTTAGAGGCCCGTAGAGTGATACGGACTAATGGCAACTTGACTGCACTACCAAGAGCGTAACCAGTAGGTCAGGCCCCAGAAAGGTAGTAGAATCTTCACCCTTGCAAATCCAAAATTTACCTGGACAATGCCCTGAGAAACCTCATCCAACTTGGAAGATGCTCTGCTCTGTGAAGCAGATGATCCAAGCAGTCTTTTCCAACCTGGTGATTCTATAATTCTATGATTCTAGTCAAGCTCAGTTCAGGATCTGAGCTGTTCTGAAGAAGTACTTATGGGTTTAATCTTACAACTGAGACTGCCATCAGTTAGTGCCAAAAGCATTAAATGATAAATTCATTTACACAAGTTTGATGTTGTGAGCAACAGGCTGCAAGTTGCAAACTTATATAAAAAGTTTAGATATTATTCCAATAGTTAGCTCTGCCAATAATTATCAGAAATGGATCTTATTCCACAGAATATCCAACCACTTGGTATCTCTGCAATTCCGCTGCTGCCATTGTAGCAGCCAGCATTGTCTTCCACTCTCTTTCCTTGTTACGATATCTCTGGGGTACATGTCTCCCTGCTGTTCAGACAACACAGAATTGATTTCCCCAGTGCATTCCTTTGGTCCTTTGCTGTAAGACCAAGTGACAGGGGTCTGAGAAGTAGAATATGGCTTTTCAGACAGATACCAAGAGACTGCCAGAAACACAATTTCATGACTGCAGCTATCGCAAGAAAGATATGCCAGATGAATCTCCAAGAGCAGGCACCCAAGCTGCTAAAGACAGAAACACGTCTCTTCTATGACATTTTAAAAGGAAACTCCAATTAGTACTCTCTACACAAGACAATAGGAACTCAAGGCCTTTGAAGAGCATAGCTGGACCGACATTACTAGGACATTTAGATGATCATTTGGGATTTTTCTTTGATGCATTCATTATTAGTATAAAAATAAGACAATAGTTTTCCACACTAGTTGAAAGCTGGAGACTAAGTATTGAGAAAACACAAAAGTCAGTCCATACTACTAGAAAATTAAGAAATTATTGCTACAAAGTGCACCGAGCTTTAGCTAATAAGGCTGAAATACTGAAGGAATAGAGTAGAATTTTTAAAAGGGGAGAATAGAAAGGAAAGAAAAAGAAAGAGTCGAGGTGGGGTAGGTGAGAGAATGTCATGCTGTATATGTTTAGACTCCATTTTAATTGTGGCCAAGGATTTTTGGTCCCAAGATGTGCAAAATTATAATTCCTAGCAGAGTACCTTCTACTTACTCATTTTAAGAACAAAAGCCCAGATAATCAAATCACTGAGGCAAGCTGCTAAGGGGCAAGCATATGAGTATACAGAGAGACAAGTAAATGGCAGAGACAGCGTGCACTCTCCCTCTTCTACCCTCCCATCCAAAAGACTCCAAGTGGAACATAACCTAAAAAATAGTGCAGTGCCGAATACTGAATGGGATCAGACGCTGCGCAAGGAGCTCAGATGTCTGGGGGGAAAAGACCAATATTAAAACCTCCTGTTTCATTGTCTGTATTTTTGCTGCTGTATCTGACCAAGATGTTGGAAATCAACATTCACAATATTCACATGAACATGAGATTAGACAGAAAAACAGTTGCTAATAATTAATACTGCATTTTTTTCAGAAGGGAAGAATCAGCTTCTATGTCTAGCTGTTAGAAACAATGACAGGAAAAGGCTTCCAGATGACTACAAGCTGCTGATTCAGAAGTTTGCCTTAGATGGAAGAAAACTCAGGCGCGGTTTGAGTCTGAGAAAACAGAAATTCAGTCTGAGCTTGAAGTAGACATAAAATTCTTAAAATGAACTATCATCAGGAATCTGGCAGAATTACTTTGGACTAGCACTCCTCCACTCAATCCACTGTTATTCTTCTCCTTTTCTCTCTCCCCAAGGAAATTACAGCAGCTGATATAAATAGAAATTTAATCTGCTTCTTCTACAGCCTCGTAACAGTAGCATTAGCATTGCATTTCACAAAGTACTACGACTCCGGGGAATTTATTTTTGGTCTTACCACTGCCACTCTAAAAGCTTTCAAAATCCCACAAGCTACGTTTCCTCAGGTGCTACTGAATATGGAGTACTTCAACAGAATTGTATCTAATTCAAACATCATTTTGCAGTTTCCAACATCCACATTTCCTTTTCCTATAGAACATCCTCTTACTTATGACATATATCTGAGACATTTTTAAGCTTTGGGTTCTACAGACAAGGGACCAGCAGACGTGGATAATTTTCCAAAAAAGTACCAGCAAGCCTTTTGAATGATCCTACTAACAGAGGGGAGAATAAGAAGAATGTTAGAGAATTTGTCTTAAAAACACAAAACTAAAAGCACTATCACTGCATAACTTTAAATGGATGAATGAGATCATGGATAACCATCTGAAAAGTGACTGCTGCTAAGCTACTAACAGGAAAATGCTTGTTAGAGACACTTAAATTCCATGCCACTACTTACAGCTTTACTAACAAGTCAGTTTTGAAAGAGACTGAACTTCTTAAATCTCAGTTAATTCCCACTCACTTAAGCACATCTGTCCTCTCTTCAGAGAGGCCAATGAAACTTGGGGCAGAAAAGATCAGAGTAGACAGATTTTTTTCCTTGGGCTTTTAGTGAGCTGTCCTCGAGCTTCCTGAAGTAATGCAAAACCCAGACAGAGGGGAAAGAGCACAGAGGCATCCAAATTTGAAACAGTTCTGGTGGTGCTTTGTACAGCTTCATTGAGAGATAGTATGTATAGTCCCTCTATGTATTGCATGTAACATAATATAACTCATGGGCTGGGTGTAGACTTTGCTTTTTTTCCTATGACAACAGATTAAGAATCTGGATTTGTGGCGGTCTGATAAGTCAAAGTCTTAACTCCACTAGAACACGTGAGAAGAGCTGCCTTGCACATCCTCTCTGTGGTGCGATATGCACTGAGGAAACCACTGTTTGACATGAAACATCACTGAAATCAGAAAGACATCAATTATTTGTCCAAAAGAGACTGAAAATCATAGCAATCAGCACTTTGGAGAAGGAATCCATTTACATGAAGAATGTAAAAACTGTGTATCTTTCCAGGGAGGAAAGGTTTCCTGAGGAAACAGGGCTTATGCTATTTCTTTCTTTGTGGCATCTCTCCACCTCCAAGAGCTTTTAAGCCTAATGGCCAATTTCAAATTTGGTAGAGGACCAGATGGTTCCAGAATTATGGGCTGCCTAGAAATATTCATTTACAAACAGGCAGCCACACAAAGGACAGAGGGACTCTGTAAGTAGCCACTGAGAGCAAAGCAGTACCATAATTATACCCCTGTACTAACCATAAGGAAACTGAACGGGAACTCATCCTTGAGCCCAACAAAATCCCAATGATATCACGACAATCTGCTTCTATGGAACTATTTTAAAGGGCGTAAGAAAGCAAGCCATAAACAAAAGCAAAAAGTAAGAAAGGTCACCACATGTACACATGCATGTATTTGCGTGTGCTTGTATGTATGTATCTATAAAAAATATCGCAATCATGAACACAGGTTTTGCTATACATTATGTAGTTTACATGAAAAATGTTTGAACACAACCAAAATTCTTTTTTTAATAGCTCCTCCTGGGCCTGTTGTGATGCCAAAACTGCTCTACACATCTTCCTTAAAAACGAGAGACTTTGTCTTTTTTTGCCATTTGAAAAAAGCGACTGATACTTAATTTACCATTTGATCAGAATTTAGTGTTAAGTCTGCATTTGCTGCAGGTAGCAACCCCAAAGGTTTGTTTCCAAATCATCTTTCTATTTTTAGAGTAGCCTCTGACCAGAGGGGAAACAAGGTAAGGACATATCTATAGAGGAGGAAAAGACTTTTTCTGATTCAAAAGGCAACAAGAAGCAAACAAACAAGAAATAAGCAAGATAATACAGCTTGTTTAAGGTGGGCAGTACCAGAGAAACAAAAGCAAAAAAACCACCAGGATCTCCCAGGGAGCAGTGCACTGCCTCCTTTCCTTAAACAATTAAAAAATAAACAACAGTCAGTTGGGTCAAGTACTTCCATCTCTTTGTGATTCCTGATCTTTCTGTGGGCCACTACCTTTATGCTGATTACTCTAGGATTTTAGTATAGAGTTCCCACTAAGCACAGCTCAAAAAGTTGCTCTACTGATCATCTGCCGACCTCCTCCTGAGGTATGTTCCTACCTACATTCCTTGGGCCACCATCAGCGCCAGTGACACAGTAATGGTCTAGTTCAGTATCTAGAAAAGTAAAATCCCATACAAATTGCAGTCAGTCTTTCTGCATATTTCTTCTCATTTATGAATGTCAACCAGCTTCTGTAGGGGTCAGGTGACTGCCAGTACAGCCCAAGCCAAGTACAGGATCTACCCTCTAAGTAGCATCCTGCCTTGTCTGTACCTTTGGACTGCAACCTCAGACTGGCTGCCACTTCTCCTTTTAGAAGATCTCACTGTTACCAAGAATTTCCTCTCCCCAAGCCAGTTAACCAGGGTGTAGGGTCTGAAAGAGCAGTCACCCGTGCAGTCTGTTATCTCTTGCTGTTGTATCACAGTGAAAAGAAATCTAAAGTAAGCGGAGACATAACTGGGAAAGCTTTTTCTGTAATGTGTTTTGGAAAGCTTGGTCAGAGAAATCATTTAGCTACAAGAAAGGACAGCTATATATTCTTTTATCTTCCTCTTTGTAACAAATTCCGAGGGGCAAATCATGTATTTTGTGCAGTACTTAACAAATTTAAAGGGTGATCTATGACTGGGGTTCACAGAATTCTGGCATTAAGAAACACATCTTTCTTCATGCTAGCCAGGGGAGCAGCTTGCAAACATTTGAGACTGTTTTTCAGGAAGGTTGAAACTGGCACAAAAGAGAGCTTAAAAGTTTTCCATTTCAGGCTGAGAATCAAGCAGGTAAGTCCAAAGGCTTTTTACAACAGAAACTTTGTTCCTCAGTTAGAAGCATGCCTACCTTATGAACAGAAAAAGAAAAGCTGTGACACAGCAGACTGGAGAAACACAAATTGCTTCTAGTACATAAAATTCAAAACCAAACATTTGTATTCTCACTCCCTAAATCCCTAATCTTATAAGCAGCCAACTCAGTGTGGGGCAGTTTTACAGCTGCCTTTTTGCCATGCAGAAAGGCCATAACAATAATTTTATTCATGAACAAAAGCAACTTAGAAACCCTCATTGTGGATATCTGTGGCAGGGAAAATATTCCTATTATGTTCCAAAGACAGCAACAAGTTTATCTGAGTGTATGAAGAGGACTCTTCTATACGTGACTAAAGCCGCACATACCCAAACTGCTCTCATTGTCAGCCATCTGTTACTTTAGAGACACACATTAAATCAAATATTCTATTAGTCAAAACCTCCAGAATTCAGTCACTTTTTCAGCACCTAGACAAGGCATAGTTCTCACAGTTCAACAAGAAACACTGTTGGTGCAGTACCCACTGTATGCCATTTTTAGCAGTGCATTCCTGCTCACTCTTCGTTCTCTTCCCTTTCCCCCCCCACACAAGGGATGCTACTACATTGCAGATCTCCTGTGATGCACTATGAGGAACACAAAGCCTGCAAACCTCAGTCTCCCAAGTCAGGGTTCAACTCCACTAGAATTTAGCTTCAGTATGGGTCCCTTTGGGCTACTGCATTAGACCCAGAGGTCTAAATACCTCCCCCAAGGGCTTACAGGAATGCAGAAGAAAAGGGACATAGGAAATGGTGCTGGCGGGATGCCCCATGGAATGGGGTAAGAACTGATTCCAGTAAGAAGGGTGGAAGAGAACTCCCACTCCTTTCTGTCAAGATGCTAACTCCGAGGAGACATTTTCAGTATAACCCTCCCATATCAAAAGTGACGGGGATCATCGAATCATAGAATAGTTTGGGTTGGAAGGGACCTTAAAGATCACCCAGTTCCAACCCCTCTGCCATAGGCAGGGACACCTCCCACTAGATCAGGCTGCCCAAGGCCCCATCCAACCCAGCCTTGAACACCTCCAGGGATGAGGCAGCCACAGCCCCATCTCGTGGTGAAGAAATTCTTCCTTATATCTAGTCTAAATCTGCCCCTCTCCAGTTTATACCTATTGCCCCTAGGGGTGAAATAAATAATTTCACAGCCAAATAACTCACTCATGTCTGTATTTTGTATGTATGTGATATTATGCATATAGCTGGGGTTTAAAGTACCCTTTATATAAACTAAAGAACAAAACACAACTTCATCAGTAATTCTTGGAATAAGTCAATTAAAGGCAGAGTGCAAGATATCAATTTTCTTTTCATCCAAGCACAGCAACATTATTTGCACACTGAACACTTCTCATACATTAAGAAATGCTGACTGCAATAAGCTATTGTTCATTATGAAGTCTTCAGTGCACAGGAAACTCACAATGTATTCCCTTTATTCATTTTAATTTTTCAAGCTAGACATTAGTAAGTACTACTTCCTGAGATAAATGGCCTTTTAGTTAGATGACACAAAAAATGCAGACGAAAAGTTGTATTTCTTTACAAAGGCAACACACCACCATATAAGACCCCTGGCACCTATACAGCTAATCCTGTTCTTGGAATGGTTACATTCATGTAATAATTCTGTCTTGCTAAAAACTGGGTTGTCCCTAACCAGGGCTATTTAGCACACAGACTTCAACATAATGAAGGCTGTAACTTTATAGGGAGTTGGGAGAAGTCTGAAGTACGGAGAGTGGTGCATTCCTGAAACTCTCCTATACCAGTGTAATGTCAACAGAAAAGGCTGGGTGGTGATGTAATGTCTGAGGGCATGCCAGAGTCAAGACACTTTTTGTTTGATTCACAGGGTACAAGTTATTTCCCCCACCCCCGCCCCTTTTAAATTGGGCAGTAAGCAGTTCGTTTTACAGCTACAAGCCTTCAACAAGAGCCTCATATTATCTGCACAGTGGAAAAAAAAAGAATGAGCTGATAGCATTCATCACCGACACAGGCAACAATGCTCAAGCAAGAAAAGCTTTTGGTCTCTTTTACTTCAGAGGGGGAGCGCACGTGTTTTGTACGGTTTTGTGGGTCTTTTTTAGCCGCTGCCCATCACCATGGCCTCTGAGGCTCCTACATTTAAAAATGCACTTGGGTACCTGAAGTCCTTCAATGCTTCCTCTGTATCCTCAGATCCCAGAAAAGATTTCCCATACTAGCCTAGCAACAAACAATCCTTATTATTTAAAACAACATCTCCCAAATTCTAGTGCTGACAAGAATAATAGAAACTCACCCATACCCTGACACAACTTGAGATTCTCACACATTTTATGACCTGTATGCAAACAAACACTTGTGCACAGGAGGGTAATGTCAGTGGGAGTTTGGTACATAAATAAATTGCCTTTAAAATTCTGGGCCTGGAGGCCTGTAACAGAGGGATGGATTTTGTTTTCACTTAAATCTCTACAGCCAACTGAGGTAGCAGGCAGCTGAGACTCATGCTTGATTCGTCTAGCCTATCTCATCCTTCCTTCTGTCTACAGCTCTGTGACTCAGGTGAGCTCCTGGATAACACAAATGACATACAATCTGGAATGTGTTTATCTACCAACATCAGAGCTGTCCTACAAAGAAAAGAAAAATCGGTGTCACAGGAATGAAGTCATTAAACTCATGAAATGGACATAGTTCTGAGAGGAGTAAGTGAAGGCACTTATAAATGGGTGCAAATAAATTACCAGCTAAACATTGCCTCTCAAGCTTTGGTAGTTTTAAGAAAGTCTGACTGACATTTCTAGGAAAAATGCTTAAGTGTATCAGTTGCTGACTTTCCAGTCAGGTTCACAAGGACTAGGGCAATAATGCTTTCAAAGGAAACAACAGTTTGCAATAACACAAAAAGAAGCAAAAGCTCTTCATCCTCCAAGATCCCCATCACTTAGTGTGTGCTAACACCCACACACCCAAAATACCTGCAACAGAATGTGGGTCTTTTTAAACTTTAAAAAAAAATAAAAATCACCAGGTTAACAGGTGAATCTTTCTGAATTTTCTTCTTCAAGCATTAATAGCATTTCATTCTTGGCTAAGAGGTTTCAGTCTACTTGCATCACAGATGCTCCAATAAAACAAAGCGGTATGCAGTTCACTGTACTCCTGCTGGCAGCAGGCTCCCCTCTAGAGCCATAAAGCAGGAGTTTGGGATCCGAGTCCTGTTGAGTACATATCACAATCTGTGAGCCATAAAGAGACAATACCAAGAAAAAATAGTATAGGGAGCCTAACTGCCATCAACAAACCACTCAAACCGTTCCCCAATCAGTAGTCTGTGTTTTATTTGTGCAAAGAAGTTATCTTACTTTAAGACACATACCTCATCAAAGTAAGAATAACACATCTGATCACTATGGGAATTTAAGTAGTTGATTTCATAAAATACAAGGGTGATCTCTAAAAGAACTCATAAGTTCTGTGGCTGCAGCTCAGATTCTGTTCATTTTTGCCATAATAGAATCCAACAGCTCCATATTTTCCTACTCAGTATATTTTCACCACTGTGTTACAGCAAACTTCTAAAGGCAACTATTAAGATACTAACACTTGTGGGTTTTTAAATCCTGATGGGTCATGACTTACAGGAAAACTCTCTGGTGTGTAAACCATTTTCCATGTACAAACTTCACAGAAAGATTAGCAAAGGCTGTAGTTTTATGAAGAGATGAGCCTCACAATGCTGAAAGGCCATCTCTCCATCTCTCATGTACCCTCTGATCCTCTCCTTATACTGCACTCAAATGCTTGCTGAAGACCTCTGAGTGTCAATGTAAGTCAATAACCACCCAAAAAAAGAAGTAAATGCTCCCAGCAGGTTAGGAAGTTGATTCAGTGAAAGGTCTTGCCTCATCTCTGCTGGCTAAGAAAGGCTGTCCCCTTTCAGTAGTGCACTTTTTCAATGCAATTGCATTCTAAGCACTGCTGAGTTATGGATATCCCTTTCTCGTTAGGTTTAAAACAGGAAAGTCACATTTATAAATTGCTAGGCTCTGTATGAAGTACTAAACCTTAACTATTTAAAGACAGCATAAAAGAGGAAAAAAGGTTGTCTCATCAGTTTAATAAAGGTGGAGAAAATTGAAGACAGAAAATCAGAGGTGCGATGAGAGAAATATTCCGAAGAAGCCTTCCTACCACAAGTGACACTCATAATTTGAACACAATTTCCTTAGAAACTTTCAAGGAAGCCTTGGCCCACACAAAGTTTTCATCCTACAAGGAAATACAAGCAAGGAATTCTGCGAAGCTCACTTTGTATGGATCTTGAACGAAAGACATTCTTTATTGAGGCGATTAAATTTGAAACAGATTTCTTTCTTTTTTTGGTGAATTCTGATTTGCAAGGGAGTCTTTTATGCATTACTTCATACTCACAAAATTCGCCAAAACGCAAAAGCATACTGGTCGTATAGAAGGGTAAAACTCAAAAAGCATTGTAAATTCTCCTTTTCTAAATTCTTCAGACCCCTGGAACTGGAATTGGGTTCAATGTCAAAAGAATATGAAGTTCTTTAAAAAATGCAGGCTTCTGAAGCATTGCATCAACCTGATACAGAATAGCCAAATTCTTCCCATTAAAACAATACCTTATCCAGAAGAAAATGGCTTAGAAAGCAAAACAGACGCTAAGGTTTTTATCTAGATCTTCAGTAATAGAAAAGAAGCTAGACTATATGTCAGAGTGTACACAAGTCCGTTCTTACTTTCAGATAAGAATGTCATCTTTAGGCTGACTAAATAATGGACCACAAATCATCATCAGTTTCCTTCTTAAATACATGTGTTTGCCCATTCTTTATAATAAACGGCTCTGTTTTTTTAAAGATGGTTTCATTATTGCATTTTCTCACTTCTTCCGACAAAAACTATGTAAAATGCAAACACCACTCAAGTTCAGTGATGTACAGGTATTTCCTACTTGCAATCTTAAAGAAGCTCAACTCTGCGTCCTGCAGCAGCAGCAACAGAATTAATGACCAAGTTGTGACTGCTAGAATTTTATTGATAACAGCAAAGAAATTTTCAGCTCTTAGTTCTACAGTATTATGGCTCGAAAATATGCTTTTTGCCCCAAAACAGTACTAGTGGTTATTAAATACAGCTGCCCAAAGACAATATCCAGATCTAGAATCATGCAAACTGATGTTAGTCACTTTATGCGTGACCTGTTTCTTCATGATTAGTAGTAGGGACAGAGTTCTGCATCAGTTAAGTAAAACTAATCTTTCCTAACAATCTGCCATCACCACCTACCTAACACTGAACTATAAAGACCCATAATCTGATCCAGTAGTACAGTATTAAAGTAAAAACATTATAATTTGAAATAAGAATCAGTAACTCCATAAATTCACAATATTTATGTTTTGTGGGATTGCCTCTGCTGCACTCAGTAACAACGTTGAAATGAAAGGAACGTGCATCCTTATCATATGAAGGGAGTATTGTCTACTCATGGTTCTAAAATCATAATAATTAAACCTAAAAAGCCTCTGCAAGTATATTTCTTGTGAATATCACCTTCCAAGTAAGTATTAGATCACACCAAACAAGAGGTAAAACTTATCATGTGCTTTGGAATATGTTTTACTTTCTTCAGAGCCTACATTGCAAAATAGTTCTGAAGTAAGCCTACACATGTCCTGCCTCCTGTTTTACCTCCTGGATCAGAAAAAAAAACCCAACCTTACAGAGGCAGTTTCAAATAGTCATGGAAACCGGGGAGACTCAGGACAGCACTGCTTGCTTATTACCTGATCACGATCACCTGCAAAACAGCAGCTCTTCATAGTACATGAGTTGAAATATCCTTGGTTGTCAAACTGGAAGACAGGCAGCCGACAGTGGATGTCATAGAGGACTGGGGGAAGGCGCCGACGCAGTGCCAGCAGCTGGGTTCCATTGCTGTTGAACCGGACACTCATGGCGCTCTGAAGGGAGAGGTTTCCACCATAGCGGAGCAGCGAACTGAGAAAAGACAGAGCAAGCTAAGTGAGTTTGGCCACACATATAAACTGAACTACTTGACGATGGAACACTCTAACTTTGAATCATTTCAAACAAGCCCAGTAAACTATAGTCTTATTTAGTTTCTGAACAAACTTGATTCAAAACCTGAATTACAAACTATCAAAATATTAAGACTACAAAGTCTTTAGAAGAGTAATGTTAAAGACTGTGAGTAGCTTTATTAATAACAAATGCATTTCCTGCCTAGAAGCAAAGTCTCACAGAGCAGCCTTAGTCTTAAAAGGCTATTCTTGTACATCTGGGATGTCTGCGTTTTAGACTGACCCTACCAGTACTCAGCTCTTTTTGTTCAGCTGGTGCCTGAATCCAGCCAGCCCAAACTTTTTTTCCTCTGCTCTGGCACTGGACAACATTTTCTCCAATTGTAGATACTCTGACCTTATCTCACTTCTGTTTCTATTTACATTTCTACAGGGCATCAGCAGATGCCCAAGCCCTACTGTCAGCAATTCCAGTTGTCTTAAACAAAGGCCTAATAAACTAATAAATTATTGTAAGAAAAGCTAAAATAAGTCACTTGGCTAATGTCAAACTTACTTCATCTAAAAATACTGTCAATTAGGCAAGACAACAATGCTACCATATGACACTACTACCTAAAACTCTCACATGGTTGAATTAGTCAGTTTCCTTGTACCATACAAGGTTGTATGATGAAAGGCAGAGTACTTATATCAGTATTTTTTTACATACACAAGACAAAAGAAAGTATCACAAGTTTCCAGGCTCTCTATTTAAAACAATAACAGAATTTGGAATTTGTTCCATCTAGGAACCTAAAGATAATCAAAGCATACCTGAAATTCAGCTTGCATTGTATGGGTTCTCTGTTTTTTAGAAAAAACTTAATTCAATCCCTGTACTTGAAATGACTGTGTTTATAGAAAGGGAGACAAAGGAGGAAGAAATTTTATCCCTTTTTGTCAGTGACCACTGAAAACTCCTTAAAAACAGTAGTACCACACCTCAGCCTTTCACTAACAGGTTTTGAGCAATCCCTATCATATCTCATTAAGACCTGGGACTTTCATGCACCTTCTGGGCCAGACAAGACATGCCAGCACAGAATTTGCAAATACCAGATGGAAGTTTATTCATAGATTTTAATGCATTATACTTTCTGATGTAGCATTCTGCTCCAACGTTTGTGAAAAATGAGTCACTCCCCATGGACTGGAAGCCACACTCCATGCAGGCTGAAGCATGTATCGCTACTTGAGATACTGTAAAATTAAAAAAACTATTGTTCCTAAGCCAGAGTTAAACAAAACCAAAAACAAAATAGAAGACTCCACATAATGAATGCACTAGAAATACACTGCTACTGCCCATACGCACTTTGTGAACCGAATAGTCAAGGCCATGGTGTCACAAAGGAAACAGAAGTCACATTTTTACAACCAACTTGTAAGAGCTTCAAGCTGGGCGCCAAAAATTCTGTACACCTGTACGAGCATGGAAAATCCTGCTCTCTCACAGGTGTGTTCAATTCTTCTCCTCCCAGGCAAA